>NW_008356258.1:5403223-5430422 GCF_000622305.1 Nannospalax galili
ACCTGATGACTTTATATCCATACTCAGGTACTAAGGATCCACGTGTAACCGACTGTGACTAGTAATAATCAGATACATAGACATTAAAGACACATATGCAAACAGGACTTATACCGAGTACAATATTGTATAACTGTATTAATTCAACTATAAACCTGAAAATTTCCAGCCAGTTTTGAAACAGATGCATCTTAGCTCTGGAGCTATTATTGAATATGTCAATGCTGTTGTGATGAAATGCTTCTTCTAAGTATGTGGTTATTAAATAAATAATTTCTAAAAATTCTCTTGTACAAATGATGTACTTTGAAGATGTTAGTGTAACAGAATCGCTGTTTATTTTGTTTGATTTTAAAGAGAGAAATAAAAGGAGTCTTTTCTTTTCCTTCTTTTTTTCTTTCATTCATTTCAGAGTTTCTGCCAGCGTGCTCAGTGGCGGGTGACAGAGGGACGAGCTGTAGAGCACTCATGGCCGAGTTGCTAAAGCTGTTTCAGTGCTGGTGGTTCCGTTCCTTTGACACTACGCAGTTTTATAATCTGTGTTAATGCTTTGTGACAAAATGCTCTTATTCCTAGTGTCAAAGGTTCACTTCACTGTAACTGAACACTCATCCATTTGTGCTCTCTTTTTTTTTAATGCTGCTTAAAGAGCCCATACTTTGCAAGTCGTCCATGCTGTTCCTTAGGCATTTTATCTTTGATCAATGGTTGAAGAATGGTAGCTTGTTTATGGTTTTTATATTTGTGTCTAATGCAATTTTTAACATGATAGATGCGATGCATTATGTAGCTGCAGTTTTATAGAAAAGTCAATCTTGTAGGAGTTGTTTTACAGCTGTTCAATAAATATTTTCTTTAAATTGAAAAAAAAATTAGATTCCTAACTCACAAAGATGCTCAGGGCCATTATACATTAAGTGTTCCATTCTGTATAGGGTTAATACACATTGTTTCCTTTGGTGCTGGATACAAAATGCAGTTCTAATTCTTAAGGAAAGAGCAATGGAGCTGCACAGTTGGCCTTGAGGTTGAGAGTACTCGCTGCTCTTGCAGAGGACCCAGGTTCGGTTCCAGCACCCACGTAGCAGCTAACAACCATCTGTAACTCCATTTCCAGGGATTATAACACCCTCTTCTGGCCTCTACAGGCATTGCACACACATGGTGCACTTATACACATACAGGGGAAACACTCACACACACACACACATACACACATGCGGGGGGTAGGGGAGCAATGGACTAAGAACACTGCCTGACATCCTACAGCATACTAAAAGAGACATGCAGGAGCTCCCAGCTAAAAGATGGAGATGGATTCTTTTGCACGTGATCTTGAATGTGACTGGACGTCTTTTATATTCATGACTGAATCAAAATCCCTAATTCAGTATTATAGTCTGTGACAGGAATATTTACAATTGTACTTTTCCTGCCCCCAAAATGCTTAGGTTAGTCTTGAAGAGCTGCAAGACAGGGCTCTAGCGATCCAGGGATCCTAAGCCAAAGATCACACAGGGTAGATGGGAAAGCCTTAGGCTTCTCCATGGGCTCTGGTTTGATAATACTTGTATCTCCTGTGAAAAACAAGGAAGGTCATTGATTATTGATAGTCCAGTGATCTGATGATGCAGATGAAGATTATGGAAGTGATCCAGGCCATCCCTCTAAGAAACTTGGGTCATCTCCTCATGTTAGAAATGAGAGGGGACCTGTAAAGAATCGACAAGATAGTGAAGGCTCGGAGGAAGATGCAGATACAGTGACACAGTGATGATGAACAGTCAACATGTGCAGCTATGGCAGGTAGGTCTGGTTGCAACAGTGTTGACTGCAGATGCTTTGAAGACCTGGACTGCCTCCTGGAAGACAGGAGGACAGGAGCTTTCCACCATGTGGAAAAGGAACCCAGTGGCCAGTATTCCTGAGAAAGACGTGACTGTTATTACAATGTCCACCAAGGAAAAAGACAGCTAAGAAGTCCAAACCTGAGCCGAGTGTGATGACACATGCCTGAAATCCCAGTACTCCGAAGCAAACAGGGAAAAGAACAAATCTGGGCAAGATGCCCAAACCCTCAAGTGACGTAACTTTCCCAGGGACAAAAGAAGAGTGGGTCTCTATACATCTTCAAAGACACCAGAAGACTCTCAAAGAAGGTATCTGCAGGGCCCCCAACCCAGATGCATGGAGGGTCTGAAATGAAACCTAATCTTGGAAGGATGAGAAGTGATGATGGCTTGGGGAAGAAAAAAACACGCTATTTAAAAAGTAAAACTGAAACAAAACAGCAGAGGGGAAACAAATCAAAACAAAACAAAACAAAAAAACAAAAACCAGAGCCCCAAGAGAGAACGTGAGACATGCCTTTGGTTATGTCTCAAACTCAAGGGTCTCTCTCTCTCTCTCTCTCTCTCTCTCTCTCTGCTACCTTTTGTCTATTCTTCTCTATGCACATAACTGAGTGATCTATGAATGGCTTACATCATCACCCAGCTTTTCAAATTTTAAAAAATTTTAAGACAGGTTTGTCAATACAAAAGCACAACTCTCACCTGGAAGGGGATAAGAGAGTTTAGTCTGGAAACAAATCTGAGTGTCACTACTCAGGAACACAGATTTCAGTCACCACAAATTCTATGTTCCATAGAAGCAGTTTTATGAAGTTTTTGTAATAACAGAACAAGGAAAGTCATAAATTCTGGCACTTTTCAGATATATTGGTAGAAAGACGAAGTAGGTGATTTCAGCGAGGTGGGGAAACCTCAGCTATCAGCCTCAGATGCCACCTGATGACACTCTTAGCCTTTTGGTTGGTGGAAAGTAGGGTTTTAAGTTTATATACTCCAAAAATTACAGGATGTCAGGCTAGACATGGAGGTGGGCAAGGAATGGCTATTTAGGGGGCTAAAAATAGCCTAAGAAAAATTATAATTAGGCTCTGGACCTGTAACATTCTAAACTCACCACAATCATTGAAGTTCTAGTCAATCAGCCTAGCAGAAGGTTCAGTTTGAAGATGCCATTTTTGTCTGGGGACTTTTGTGCAGAGGGTCCTGTAGTAAAACTAGTCTGAACCTGGCTATGTAGCCTCTGCTGTCATCAAACCAACGATCCCTCTGCCTCAGCTTCCGGATTACAGGTATGCTTCCAGGCTCAACTTCATGCTTTTATTTTTAAGGAAGATACACTACAATTGTAAAGCAATAGGGTTAAGACAGGTGCTATTGAAACTTCACTTTCTGTTAAATAATCACAGTTGAATAGCAATCAAAACCAGAAAGGTTTTAGTTATAGATGCTTGTTTCTGTGTCTGGACTTAGACATCTGAACATATACATATATATGTATATCTGAGTGTCCCCCACAGCCATAACTTCCAGTGCAGGGGCAAGGAAGAGATAAGCCTGTATTCTTGGTTATTACTAAAAGTACTTATAATTTTTGCTTTGAGGGATGCTTATGGGATATAGTCACCTGACAGTGAAAGAGATGTGGATTTCCTCTATTCATCACTTGTTATCTCAAAAGGCTTGGAGGCAGCAATCCTTTTATCTTGCTACAGTTTTTAAGGAGCTTAGATAAGAACAAATGAGGTCATCAAAACTTGATTTCACATTTGTGTGTGTGTGTGTGTGTGTGTGTGTGTGTGTGTGTGTGTGTCCTGGTTTTTTAAAAATATTTTATTATTTTTATATTTATGTGTATTGTCTGCATGTATGTAAGCACACCCCATGTCGTGTAGTGCCTGTGGAGGTCAGAAGAGATCATTGACTTTCCCTGGAATTAGAGTTATGGAAATAGCGTCCTGGTTTTTGGACAAAGTTTTACCAAGGAGGAAGAGGTGAACTTCTTTTCCAACTGATAGTAATTAGGTTTTAAGCAAATAAAGTTAATGTGAAACTCAGCCACAAAAGGGTTTAGAATTTTCCTTTGTGAAAGCAGTGAACTGAAAATTTCTTGCTTATAAAAAATTCTTCTTTGGGAATAAACCATCTCCCTGTTTGTTCATACAACCATGGTATGAAGTGTGTCTCCCTGCCCCCTACTGCTGCATGGAGCCCCAACACAGAGCCTCCTCGACGCCCATCCCTCCACAGGACACTATTTTCCTGGCTGTGTTCTTAGCGCACCACGTGATGGAAAGGCTGTTCAATGCTGCTCCGGTACTACTGAGTTTGCGCTTGCTTCTGGTTTAGCTCTCTAGGACTGCTGTGTTTCAGAATGCAGGAGACCAAGACTTAAACAAAGGAAGCATCATGTTAGGATGGCCAGCCGTGCGCTCTGGAGGACAGGCTTTCCCATGGCCTTAGGAAAGTAGCTGTGGATCTATAACTTTCATAGTCTTCATTGGATGCCGTGAGCTGAAGAGAGCAAAGTTTAGGAGCTTTTCCACACAAATAAATTTTTTTAAATTGGTGAAATTCAACTTTTGCACCTTTCCTGTTTCCTCAACATCCTACTTTTGTGGCATTTTTTCTTTTGAATGACATATTTTTCTCAGACAAAAGGTATTTAAGGAATAGTTTTCTCTGGTTAAGATTTTTTATTTAGTATTTGTGTGTGTGTGTGTGTGTGTGTGAGAGAGAGAGAGAGAGAGAGAGAGAGAGAGAGAGAGACTGTGTGTGTGTGTGTGTGTGTGTGTGTATGTGTAAACAAATGTGGGCATGAGCATGCCATGATATGTGCGTGGTGATTTGGGGAAACCTCGGTCCATACATTTTGCCGAGGCAGACTCAGTTTTTGTTTCTGCCACACAGCATACTCAAGGCTAGGTGGCCCAGGAGCTTCTGAGTGACTCTCCTGTCTCCACCTGCCATCTCATAGAAGGGGTGCTAGGATTACAGCTGAGGGTTCCTGAGATCTTAACTGGCAGCCGCTTAAGTCTTTCTTACTCAGATCAGAATCAGGCAACAGGCCCAAAGGATAAATTGACCTCAGTAGTAAGAGGCTTGTCTTACTTTTAAAAAATATTTTATTTATTATTTTTATGTATATGTGTGTATTGCCTGAATGTAGGCAAGCGTACCCATGTCATACAATGCCCGCAGAGGACAGAAGAGGCTGTTTATATTTGCAAACATTCAGGTAACAAACAGAATTTAGAATACTGGTTGGGGAGGAGGAAAGTGCTTTTCTGCAAACAAATTTCAGTTTGGGAGATGCTGTGAGAGTGTTAGGAAGGCAAGAGCAGCATTTAATACCCAGAACAACAGGAAAGGCTTTATGAAGGGTTTCATGGCCATTGTTGCTGTGGACAGTAGTGGTGGTAGTTTGAATTGCTTTTTCTTTGCCTATATCACCAGTAGCTTCAGAAAGAGAAGGAGAAAAAACCCCAAGCCTTTTGGCTAGGGAGGTAACTCCATAGGTAAAGTGCTTGCCATGAAACATGAGGGTCTGATTTCATATCCCTAGCACCATGCAAAAAGCCAGGAACAGTGTGACACATGTCTGTAATCCCAGCTCTGGGGAGGGAGAGAGACAGGAGGATCCGTGGGGCTTACTGACCAGCCAGTCTGGCTAAATCTGTAAATTCCATGTTCATAGAGAGACTATGTCTCAAAAGGTAAGGAGGAGAGCTGAAGCAGGTAAGAACAGGGGAAAGTTCATCCTGGGACCCTGTTTGCTTTGGGTTTTACACACACACACACACACACACACACACACACACAAACTCTGGTAATAATATATTTGGCAGCCAAGTTTCTTAACCTGTACATACTATGCACACATACATACCCCTCTTCAAACAATGTAGCCAGCAACCTCAGAACCCTACCCAAACCCTCACCTGCATCCCATTACATGAACTACTATCTCTGAACAATAGTATATGTTTCTTTGCTGCTAATAATCAAATTTAGTTTCTATTGACATGCATTACCACTATATCCAGGCAGGAAAACTAGCAGGGCTGATCCGACCAGAGCCAGTTTGGGGTGCAAGTGCAGTAAGCCAAACTGTGTCCCTCAAATGAACTTTTATGAAGAATCCCCTATTTATCATCTTATTCTTATATACAATTGGGCATTCATTGATTAAAATTAGATGCATTGTGGGAAGTGACATGTACAGTAGAAAAATTTATATGATTATATGACCTAATCTATGAAACAAAATAGGGAACTGCCTATGCTACTATACTGTTTAACAACCAAACATGGCTTCAGTTGAACCCCATAAAAGGAAGCCCCAAATAATAACTGGGACCCGTCAGTACCCTCAGTCACGTGGCCTACTGTCAATCTTGACAGTGTATCTGTCTCTGGTCTGTACTAGTATTTCTCTTTGAATAAATTATCTTATATTTTTGTGAACTTGTCTAAGCCCCTGTTTTCAATTCTTTGGATAAGAGGCCAAGAACCTGGACACATCTGCCCCTGACCCTGACCACTAGTAGGAGAGCGAGAGAGGAAAACTCTCACTATTAACCTCTGACTTCCATACACATATGCAAATGCGTGCATGTCCACCCTCACACATATATGCATGCAGACAGGAACACACACACACACTTTTCAATTAAATAATTAAATTAAATTAAATTAAAAACTTACCTTAAGGGCCTGGGAAGAAGGAACCCAACCTGGAGGTCTTTGCGGTATTTAGAGTAAATAGAAAACGCAATTCACATTTCTTGCCAAAGGGTAGGGAGAAGAAAGCAAGATGGTTGCTCTTGAGGAAAGAAAATTGTTTTTTTTCTCTGTGACTGAAGCTGATAATTGGAGAGTTGGTTATTGTTTGGTTGTTGGGTCATCAAGCGATCTTTGCCAAATTTCAATCCCAGTTAATTTTCCTTTTTTGTCTTGAATAAACTCAATACATGGCTCTTTTTGAACGTCAAATCTGGAGATCTCACTTTTATTCAAAGTCTAACTCACAGAATTTACAGTAGTGCTGACCATCATTATCACCAGTGAGGAAAATGCAGCAAGCCTGCCTGTTGTCATGGCCGTGAAGTGACTGAGCTTATTTGAGCATACTCTGTGTGGCTGGACAGATATCTGGTACATCACAGGTGAAGGGAGGGGGATTCTGAGATTATGGGGCAAAGATAAAGTTGGAAACTTTTGTTCTGTTTATATGGGGTAAGGAGGTGTATTATTTAGCTTTTGCCCTAAAAAAAAAAAAAAAAAGTAAAAGCCCTGAAATAATGTTATGTGAGTGGGCATTTGTATGTGCCTGTCAACCTAAATTTTGTTCTAGAAATTAATGAATTCTTTTCTTTTTGTCCTTTATGAGTTTTTGTCAAAAGATTTAAAAGTAGAGCTGAATACATTTTGCAAATGGACACACCTAATTCCTTCAAAACTTAGGGGAAGACTAAGACTAGCCAGCTAGTTTAGCTGAATCAACAAGCTCCAGGCTCAGTGAGAGACCCTGTCTCAAAACATAAGGTGGAGAATGATTGAAGAAGACATCCAATATTGACCTCTGGTTTTCACAGATGAGTACACACACACACACACACACACACACACACACGCACACACACACACACAAATACATACACCCACACATAGTCAAGTACACTCACAAAAACGTACTCACATGCACAAACACACAAATTTTTTAAAAAAGATCTCTGTGAGTTCAAGGCCAGCCTGGTCTACATAGTGAGTTCCAGGACAGCTGGGGCTACAGGGAGACCCTGTCTCAAAAAGAAAAAAAAAAAAAAAAAAAAAAAAAGTCTGGAAAAAAAAAAAAAAGAACAGAGCTAATAGAAACCTTCATTATTTCACCAAAGTTGACCCCATTTTGGCAAATCCTTTGGTCTTAGATTTCTTATTCCTATTTTTCCCCTTTAAGCTTCATTATATATATATTAATATTTTATTTATTATATTTTTATTTTATGTGTATGAGTGTATTGCCTGCTTGTATGTGAGTGCACCCATGTCGTGCAATGCCATGGAAGTCAGAAGAGGGCTTTGGATTCCCCTGGAACTGGAGTGTTCGTAGCCACCATGTAGGTGCTGGGAATCGAACCCGAGTCCTCTGCAAGAGCAGTCAGTGCTCTTAACCGCTGAGCCATCTCTCCAGCCCCATTCTATGTATATTTTTATATAACATGTTTCAAGTTATTTCTGGAAAAATGTGTTAAAAATGCCTCTCTTTGGAATAATAAAAAAATTCCAAAATTTAAAAATAAATAAAAATAAAATGCAAAAAAGTCTATAAGTAGCCCCTAGAGAAAATAAAAGTAAAAATGAAGCCTAATTTTTCTAGGCTAAAAACAAAAAAGAAAAAGAAAGAAAAGAAGGCAGGAAGAAAGTAAACCCCAAGGGATGAAAGGGAGAACGCTTCATCTAAAAACCAGACTTCAAAGCTTGGCTTAATGGCGTACATTAATAATCCAAGGACTCAGAGCACTGAAGAAAGAAACTCACAAGCTCCAGGCTGGTGTGGGATTTGTAGCAAGATCCTTCCTCAAACAAACAAACAAAAAAACACCAGTGCTATATTTTAAGGATAAATGGATGTATAACCAAAGAATAGAATCTATATATACATCCAAAGAAAATTTTGTACAATGAAATTGACATTGATATTTAAACTCTATGGCCAAAGGACAGCTTGACACACAATCACAATATAATTGGGTATCCATCCACAAAAAATAAAAAAAGGAAAAGAGGAAAAAAGGAAAAGTAGATTTTTTCCATAACATTTAAAAAAAGTTTTAGGTTAGTTAAACATAACTATAAAAGAAAAAAAACTAAAATACATCAAGACGCACTTGAAATTTAGCTGCAGTCTTAGAGTGGTGAGATGTTCTTAAGAAGAGAATACATTGCGTAAATGAGGTCTGCCCTAAAAGAAATCACAATTTAGTGCCAAAGTAATGTAAATATCTTAAAGTTAGGGAGAGATGAAATTATTTCTGAGATATGAACAAAAACAGCAAGCCTCGGATAGTAATGCAATTTGCTCTATGGTAGGCTAGGAAATAGCTCACAGAGCAGCATTAACTGAGCTGTATTTAAAGAAGTAAACAGGGCAGTGTGTGAGAACAGGCAGGTTCCTTAAAGGATCAGGTATTCCAATGCTGGTAAAACATGCAATATAACAGTGTACAGTGAGTGGTTGCAGAAGGTGGAAATGGACCAGTTTGTCAAAGTGTTCATACGTGTGGCTGAGAAATTCTGACTTAAACTCATTGTTTTTCACTTGCTTAGGCTGGTAAGGGCCGTTGAAGCTACATTGGTGTCATATAGCCAAAGACAAAGGGGACTGACTGCCTGTGGAGTGAGGAAGCATGGTTTGGTCAGGAACCTATCATTCTGAATCTCAGCCACATCCCTCTCTCTTTTTGGGGGTGGTTCTTTCTGAGACCAAGTCTCCCCTGTAGCCCCAGCTGTCCTGGAACTCACTATGTAGAACAACCAGGCTGACCTTGAACTCACAAAGATCCGCCTGCCTCAGCCTCCTGAGTGCACCACCACGCCCAGCTATCTCTCTCTTTCTTATTAACAGAATCCTAATTTTAATTGGGCTAAGCTGTGACCAAGCTGAAAGCAGAACAGGCTTAAGCTGTCCTGCACCTGTGCCAATCTGTTAAGGCATAAGTGGAAGTACTGGATGGGACAGAGTGGAGAAATTCCTTGAGGGAGAGAAGGCATGGACTTCCCCTACAGGCTGTCTTATTACCGGGGTTTCCAGGGGACTCACTGTTAGACTGTGGGGTGAACTGGGCGATGGAAGAAAGCGTCAGAATTTTAAAGCCAAGTCAGGAATGTTGGCTTCCTGAAGCGTGTTCTCTGAACAAGAAATAATTCTGCCTTGCTGAAGGCTCACAGGCTAACCCTAACCCCGGGTAAAAAGGTGAATGATGACATTGCTGTGATAAGAAGCCCTGTGAAGACACTGCCAGTTGAAAAAGACTGAAAAAGGCAAAGAGTGGTACACAAGAAACTAAGAGAAAAGACCCGGGAGGCAGGATTGGAGGTGAGACAGCAGCAGGTGTTGAAAAAGAAGCCTAGTTGGAAGAGGCTAGAATGAAAGGTGTTCAATTTAGAGTTTGCACAGCCATCATTCTTGACTCAGGCAAGCACTTTCTAGAGATTGGCAGGCAGCTAAAAGCCACATTGAAATAGGTTTCCAAGGGAATGAGAGACTGAGAAGACAAATGAATCATTTCAAGCCTGGTCTGACAGCACAGGCCTATAATCCCAGCTGCTCTGAAAGCTGAGGTGGGGGATCACAAGTTCAAGGCCAGACACTTAGCCACTGGAATGATAGCTCAGTGTTAAAGTGCTTGCCGAGCACAGGAAGCATATGTGGCACCCTAGGTTCAATTCCCCTGTAACACACACACACACGCACACACACACACACACACACACACACACACTAATTTTCAAGAAAAGGGACCTAGAGCAGGCTAAAGGCAAAGTAAATAGCCAAGAGTTGTTCTGTTCGGTATCTTTTCTTACAATCTAACTGCAACTCTAATTATTACGATTCTGATAATATTGGCTATTGTTTACTACCTTGAAAGTCTACCTAATCTTTTGATAATAACCTCAAAAGTCTCAAAATTAATTAGAAAGAAGTGATCTTTCCTGTTCATAATCACATCAATTCTCTGTTGCTGTATAGTGTGCTATTATGAAAACCTAAATATGTTCTGATCCCAACTCACATTTGGTGGAGGCACATGAGTGAGTGAAAGTGGGTGGGGACAGAGATGACTCAACTCACTGCTGTCTGAAAGAAATGAAACTTCCCTTAGTTCAGAAGAAGTTTTTATCCAGTTATCAGTGAGTTGGAGGTGTGTCACTTATGTGTGTCATGGGGCTTCAGATCCACACAGGCAGCACATGAGTGTGGAGCCCTCTGGCATAGCCATATAAAAACTGCAAAGCCCATAGAGCTATTTAAGGTTTAAAAATGTATACTTTTATTTTTCAAAATAGTAATACGTCTCAGTTGCGTTTAGCTACAGTACAAAGAATAATAAACTAGCACCTGGGAATTTTTTCAAAGCTGGAAAGAATCTTGACTCCTTCATTGTCCTTACTATCTTTCCACTTTGCTGAACAAGATCATCAAGCCCTCACACCCTGCTGCTCCGGCCTACTGGCCCACCAGGGGCCTGATTTTCATTCGAACAGCCCTGAGAGAATAATCTGCTCCCCTGAAGGGGACCCAGACCACCCCATTCTCTATCTCATAAGGGCTGTTGTCCCTGGGGTCATAGGTACCCCCAGGGTAGTAGATACCGTTGAGGTTGGCGGCCTGACAGCTGTTGTACCACCAGCCTCCTCCGTAGACCTCTGCACAGTTCTCTTCCCATTGGTCTACATCCCTGTCAAAGGTACTGAACTGCATGTTGCTGTGAGATGTGTACTCTGCTCCATCCTCCACAGAACCTTCTATCAGAGCATCCCCAGCGGTGCCCTGGTAGTCGGAGACCTGCAGGGCATAGCCCTCAGCCTCAGAACCTACCCGGAAGTGGTACTCTGCATAAGCCCCTTTCCCAGTCCAGTCCTCTAATTCAACCCTGAGGACAGAGCCCCTCAGAGTGAGACGGTGGAGGTAGTCATTGCCTAGCCAGAATTCCCCTTCCCCCTTGTCACTCAGGCTGCCAAAACCTCTCTTGTAGTCTTGCCAGGTCCGGTTAAAATTCAGTGATCCATCCATTCTTTGCTGGATCAAAAGCCATCCTCCCAAACTGGTCTCTTGATCGCAATAAACAGAAAAAATCTTACTGGATCCAGGTAGCTTGATATTGAAAATGCCACTTTGGGTACCTGAAGGATGTGTTTGGAGGGCATCATCACAGTCTAAAAAAAAAATTAAGCTGGTTGGAAGAAGCTACTCTGATTTATTTAATAAATAAAGATAGGCATTGCCCAGATGAAAGAAGATAAGTATGCCTTTCTTCCTCCCTTTCTCTCTCTTTCTCTTTCTTTCTTCCTCCCTTTTTTCTTTCTTTCTTTTCCTTCCTTCCTTCCAGCCACAACTCTGACAGAGGTGCACCCCGAAAGCCCCGCGTCGGCTGCGCGAGCTCTGGCCGGGCGCCCCCCGGGTGCGCAGTCGGTGGCTGGGAGAGCCTCGGGCTGGAGCCTGGGAGCCAGCTAGAGAGAGGGCAAGCGCCTAGCCCAGAGCCCAGCGAGAGAGACTGAGCACAGAATTCTGCCTGGGTACCACCTGCCTCCCTCCCCCCTCCCTCTCCCTCCTCCCTCCCTCCCTCCTTCCTTCCTTCCTTCCCTGCTCCCTTCCCTCCTCCCATGGGAAAAGCATGCACCTACATTGAGATATGATTTTAATCACATGAGAGACAATTTATGTCTTCAAAATGCAAACTTTCCTCAAATGAATTTGGAATTTCACTTATACATTCTTACAGCAAATAATCATCAAAGGCAGTTAAGTATCAATTGATTCTAACAGAACTTGGTTTTAATGTTATCTAAACATCAACTGAGGCATACACTGAACTTATGATTAGTCAGACAGTTGGATGACAATTCCAGTAGCATACATTTTCAATGAATTTGGTTAAACAGACTCAAAATCGAATTTCAGAAGAATTCGTTCATTTGTTTAACACATATTTATTGAACAATGACTCTCTGCACTGTTAGGCATTTGGGAATACAGAGACAGACACAATGACAAAGTCCCTGCCCCCATGGAACTTACAGTCTAGCATGAAAAACAGACCAAAAAAGTGTGATTTCAACAGGGCACAATAGAGGGTTAAGAAAGAAGTGCAACATGCTTGAGGACACTACGTAGAGATGTTAACTTAATGGAGGAGATCAGGGAAGACTACTCCCAAGAAGTGTGGATACCTCTGGATGTGCGCGATTTAGCACCGCCTCTCTTGGTGGTGGTGTGCAGGTCTCCAAGGCTTTCAGGACCAGCTTCCATTCCCGCCTCATCTGCCATTTTGTAGCTCTTGGTTACATGCTGTTTTCTGACAGATGAGGTTTTACTACTAGAAGAGAATGCAGGTACATGGGAGCGAGTGTCCTCTATGTCTGTGAAGAAGCCAGAATCAACGTGGGTCTTACTGCCAAACTCTTTGATGTCAGGTGAGAGTGAACTCAAAGAAGTGTCGAAGAAACCAGCATGCTCAGGGAATCTCTGGGCCAGTTCGCCTAGCCTGCCACCAAAACTGTGCGTCAAGTCTAAGTCAATGGCATCACCACAATCAGAGCCATCATCGGAGGTGATCACTTCTTTTACCACTTCTCGGCGACCATCAGAACCTGTCACAGTCTTGGTGACAGTTTTTGAGCATGAATGACGTGTGGTGGTACTTGAGCCAGTAGAGGTAACCTTCTCATTCCCAATCATGAGCTCTTTGTCACCTTTAGAAGTGACAGATTTACCTGTGTGGTACTCTGAAAATTCACCCCATTTAGGGTTGCTAGGCTTGGTGCTCCCAGAGCTGGTGCTATCTGGCCTATAACTTCCAGGTCCAGAACTTCCGGAATTCCAATTTCCACCATGCACCGATCCAGAGGTCCCAGAACTCCAGTGTCCCGTACCATCAGATCCTGTGGTCCCCAGGTTCTGATTTCTATCACTTCCAGGCCCAGTGCTCCCAGGACGCCAATGTCCTGCACCATCAGATCCTGTGGTTCCTGGGTTCTGATTTCTATCACTTCCTGGCCTAGTGCTCCCAGGAGGCCAATGTCCTGCACCATCAGGTCCAGGGTTCCCAGGGTTTTCTGCCTCTGATCCCTGTCCACGTGTTGCAGAGTTGCCTCCAGTCGTTCCACCCCAGCCAGGCCTCTCCAGCTCCATCCTCATCTGCTTCATTTCTGTCAATGCCTTCCACTCTGGAGGGGCCTCCTGAAGCTGGCTCTTGTAATGTCCAGGAACCAAGTCAGAAACCGGACTCATTTTTATCATTGGCAGGTACTGCCTCTCTCCTGAGGGGAGTAAGTCTTTGCCAATGACCTGCTGAAGCTGCTTCTGTTGGTTTTCGTAATCCTTTAGATCCAGCTCATGGACTACACCCCTGCTGCAGGACCCTTTGCAAGAGCGGATCTTAATGTCAATGTCCACCTGAAGAGAGGAAGACACAGGAAAGGTTGACATCAAGAAATGAATTGTGTCTTTTGAGTTCCTAGTAGTTGATTTACATTTTGGAAATTGGTTTCATTTCTTTGACTTGTAGGCAGTCTATAGCATCCTCATTGGAAGACCAGCAAGGATACACAAGGGGAATTATTTGGATCCATTTTAGAGTTTGAATGGGTCAAGAGAAAGAGGTGTCATTCCCTAAGAAAAGAAGTCCTCAGTAAAAAGCCTCAGTGAGCCTGAGGCCAAGGTCACAGGCATGTAATGCAGTGGGCAGACAGTCCCGAACATGTCCTTTTGTAATGTACTGCCCATTCATCCTTCAAAACTTTCCTTCTTATCTCTGGACTTTTCATCTGTATAGGGGCAATAATATCTAGTTTTAGTGGATAATGGCTATAACACTTTCCTCTGCTTTTTACAGTGGACACTTAGATGGCTAGTGTTTTTCTTGTCCTTACTATTCAAAGACAAAGAAACCATCCCATGCTTACCTCCAGGCGCTTCATCTCTACCAGCTGATCCCTGACATTGTTCTGCAGAAGTTGAATTTGTTGTGCTTTCTCTATGACTTTGCGCTTCAGAATCTCAATTCTACGTCTCAGGTCTTCTGACACTTGATTATATGTGTTATCATAGTCTGAAATAGAAATGCTGGAATTGAGGGAACTATAGACTGATTTGATTATAAAGGCTAGCAAAAAAAAAAGAAATTGCTTATAAATATTTCCACATTTTATTGTGATTATTGCTTGTTTTCTGGACATTTAATCCATGAGTATCAGGCTTACTAGGCATTTGAATATTGAACAGTGTTCTATACTGAAATCATCCATGGGTGTCATTACAATATCTTACTAGTGATCAAGAATCTAAATAAATTAAGAAGAAATTACTTTGGAATTTTAAAAATGAAATAAGATAAAATAGTTTAATCACATTCAAGTATTTTATAATAACCTTACACAAGGGACTTGAGTATATCATTGGATTTTCCTATTGAGAAGTTTTTCTTCCTACCTATAACTCTGAAATTGTTTCTAAGCTTTCTGGGAATCCACAGAACCACTCATTTGCCAACTAGTACTCCACTGCTGACATTAAATTGGTCAAGGTCTCAGGAAGACAGAATGAGGAAAATGAGGCTTTGGGAGCTGGGATTCCACTGGACTCACTCCACATGCCCAGAGCAAACACAGCACTTCCTAGTCCTGGTGAGTCCCGGAAGGAAGACTAAGCACAGCCCCATATTTTGCATTTAAAAATCTACATAATTGGTTCAGTGGAATCTAGGGTTGAACTCTGACTTTGTGTCTCCAAGAAGTTCCTTTCCCTTTGAGAATCCTTGTCTGTAAAGTAGAAGCAAAATAACTGTTCAAAGGGTCTGGCCCTTCTTAGTTTCAACAGATGCTCTTGAATGCCCTGAAAGTCTAGTCTTCAATACAGACTTCTGTCATGCGTTGTAACCTTAAACAATCTAAGCTAACATCTTTGACTATTAAAATAACATATACCAAGTCCCTTCTTTGATTAAAGATTAATTAAATCTAGTGATTTTCATACTGGATACTTTGGAATAAAATCACAGTAGTTTTAAGCCATCATTATTATTTGGGATTGTTGGTGTTTTGCTGTGAAGTCTGAGGACTAGACATATCCTACTTACTATTGGCGTTGGCGAAGTCGCCTCTCAAATATTCCATTATATTCCGGGTCAGTGAATTTGAATCCTTGTTGTTCTTTTGAAAGTCAAATAGTGAATTTTTGAGCTTATTTATTCTGTTTGTAAAATCCTGATTGACTTCATCAATCAATCCTTTCATTCTGCAGCCAGAAGGGCATTTGTGGTTCTGAAAACAAAGGGGGAATTATTTTAAGGCCTGTCTCTTAGATACAAAACACTCTTGTAGGTTACCACAGTTCACAGAACTGCCCCTCCCCATCTTTTCCAAACATCTATTGGCCCAAAAGTAGCTACAAGGAACTAGTTAGAGGCCATAGGGAAATTCTAGAAAGAGGGTCTGGTTAACCTTACATGAGGTTCTGGGAAATTTTGAAACCAAATTACTCAGGCTCCTTGAACTCAGGATCCCATTTGTCCATCCCACCAGAGACCCTGAGGTAACTACAAAATGCTTTTGGACTATGTTGCTTTCATTGTCTGAAATTTAGCATGTAAGGAGTTAGGTTGCTGCTAGATTGCTTCCTATAGGGAAAGGTTTCTGGAACCCTGTGTGTGAGCCTATAGTCTGGTGATGTCTACTTGAAGGATCCCTGCTCGTCATGCCCTCTGCTTACCCAGTCCTCATCAGAGCAGAAGGGCCAGTCTGACTCTTTGCAGTGAGATGTTGGCCTATCCACAATTCTTGGACCACGCACGCCTCCTCCTCCTGCTAAAAACTCACCTCCCTCTGTGTCTGTGGTCTTTAAGGATCATGTACAAAAAAAGAGCAAAGGTAACAATGTTAACCAGAAGAAAGGAGACACTGTCACACCCACAAGTTTCAAGAAAGAAAATTAAAGGTTAAAAGCCACAGTTTCAGGGCCTCTACAAGCCGCTGCTTTCAGGTCCAGCTGTGGTCCTCACTCCACACGTGGTCCTGGGTGTCCAGGCCTTGATGGTGGATCTCTCCCATTACCAGGCACCAAGAGGTTTTCCGTTATTTTTCTATTACTCTTCAACAGCCCCCATATTCCTTCACCTATGTCCTAATGAACATCTACAGATAAAAATTACAGTCTGGGAAGTTAAAAAAATAAATAGAAACTGTAATAACTAAACTGATATAATTATCAAACTAAAAATATTTAATTATATCTTAGATTATAAATTCGAAATTCTATGCTTACCATAATTTTTGAACATTGTTTACTGACAACACTGTACTACCAACCTTCAATAATAATGTAAAATTTGTCACCGTTCTTATAACTGAGTTTGCCATTCACTCCCTCTCCAAATTCTCCAGTCTATACAAAATCTTTCATTCATGTTACTAATCATGTTACTTCTTAAAGAAAACAGTATTAATAAAATATTTTTAAATTAAAAAAGAAAATGCTAATACCCATTTATGAGTCACTTTGAGACCCAGAAGAGATAAAACACATGAATTTCTTAACTGTGTTTGAGTCCAGATAGGAGTTTTAAAGGATCTTTAACCAAAGGAAAATTATTTGAGTTAACAAAATTACTTAAATCTCGTCCTTTCATTTTCTTTAATGACTACAGATGAAAAGACAATGAAAACATTCCTAGTTCTTTCTCTAAGTCCTCTTTCAGTATGCAGAAATCTATGCTATTAAATTACTCTCCCCTTCTCCTTTGGGTTTCTATGGTAACCTTTGGAGGTTTTGTGTGACTCAGGCAGGCATTCATCAGGGGCACAGATATGGCCAATTAAACTTGCCAGTGCTTTTTAGTTTGGTGTTTCATGCAACTGTCGTTTTCATTTGAAATGAAACTAATAAAAAGCAAAGTGACGGCTATCAACTAGGAATTTTTTGAACACCTTATTATTAGAAATATAATTAAAAATTTCTACTGTAAACCAAATGAAATAGAGTATAAAACATTTTATCCAACAGACTTCATATTTTAATTAATAAAGACAACTTTTATGTTTTCACTATTTTTATTCCATAGTACCAACCTACAAGGATTTTACTGTGACTAGTTTGGGATAATTCATCTTATAATTAGTTAATATTTGCAGCCTCATTCTTACTTGTAAACTTCCAAATAATAATAATAATAATTGAAATGAAAGGAAATAAGAGCAATTTAAGGGAACAAGTAGAATCCTTTTGTATAAGAAATATAATGATAAATTCAATTGTATTTCAGAATAAAATAGTCTTACAATAAAAATGGGTAAAAATCGAATAGTTATGACAGTAAGTGAAATAAGAGAAACAACAGAACTTAGAATTATTGAAAATATGTCTTTAGCCAGTGATTTTAGTTTTATTCCCACAAAAATATTACCTACTATTTTACTACAAGGTTTTAGTCTTTACTGAGATCAAGATTTGTGAGTGGGAACCAAGAAAGTCATTGAAATAAGGTGAACTCCAGGTAACTAACTAGGAGATCGTTGAGCTCTGTGGATTTTTGACATGTTCTATTAGATTGGAGTCCTTCCAAAGCCTTGTTGATTTAAGTTTCTTTCTTTATATGTCTTTTGGACTAAATTTTGGAAATTATTTCAGTATTTAGACATTATTTGAAAAGAGCACAAATGTTTCCAAAAAGCACACTGCCTCACCAGTTAATCTCTTCTGGTTCTGCTGTATGTTTTCAAAGATAACTCATTTGGTTTTTTAATGTCTTCAAAGAGATACAAAAACACCTTTTAGTGCTGGGGGTATGACTCAGTGATAGAACGCTTGCCTGGCATGCACAAGGTTCTGGGTTCAGTCCCCTGCACTACAAACAAAAACAAGACCAAGCTTTTAGAAAAATTACATCAAACCTAAAACATTCTGCTTATTACAGACAGCAAGAAATTAAAAGTTAGAGAAAAGTTCTTACTGAGTGCTTGTTCTGTTAATATAATGCCTCAAGACATTAGAGGGACAAACATGAAGAGAAGGAAAAAGAAAAGATTCAACAGCTTTGGCAAGCTGGCAGTGTAGTTCAGTAGCAAACTTACTGGCATGCACAGGCTCTGGGGTCAATCCCCAGCAGCATAAAAATATGCAAACAACACTGTTGTAAGACTGAACCTGACAGATAAATACGCCTGAATGACAGATGTGAAGGCTTCCCTTAAGAATTTGTACACTTTTTTCCCTTACAGTCTTCGTCTTGTCATAATACTACGAACCCTAGTCCGGCTAGGAATTTGCCTCCACGGTCGGGTACCCATAAAGCTAAGCTTAGAAGATATGAAAACAAAGGACCGATAGACTCTGAACTCAAAGCTCCTTGTAACAAAAACAGCAGAGAAAGGCAGAAAGGAAAGTACGTACCCAAACTGTGCCGACCACACTCAGGACCAGACAGGCGATACTCAGGGAAAACATCCTTTCTGGGTCTGGGGCTGGCTCATGAGCACTCTGACTGAAAGAAAGGAGGATTGCTTCCACTCTGAGCTCTCATCCCATTTAAATCTGCAGGAGGCTAGGTTAATCATCACCTTTGTCCTGTTTAGACAGTCAAAGCTCAGGCTGTGTCCTTTGCGCTGGCGATAATATTGTTATCCCAGAAATTCTTGCTCAATTCTCTGTCGCTTGTTTGTTTCCGATAAGTTGTTGCAAATGCTAGAGTTTGATTCTGCAGCCTGCGGCTGGGGGAAGATTGCATATTCCAGGAAGTAGGGGACTTGAGGATACAAAGGTGAGCATACTTCCGTACCTGAAGGCGTGTGAGGGTTACTAGGGCAGTCTGGCTGTCCCTGAAGTAGAGATTTAGTCAATGATACTTCACTGTGTGTAGGATTCAGGGCTCCTCTGACTTTCAAAATGATTGAAAGGCCTACAGTAAGCTTATGTTAAACAGACCTTTTTTCTCTATCCAAAAGCTTAAGACAGAAGTCATTCGAGCCAAACACCCTAGATCCACAATTCTAGCTACATCATTTCAAGGTTCTGTGCTCCTGTGCAAGTTAATTTACCTCCATGTGAATCAGATTCCTTATTTTATAGATACTAATAATGGTAACCTATGACCCGTGAATGAACAAAGAAGTTGATCCTTGTAAGGCCTCAGAGAAGTGATTGCCACAGTTGATACACAGTAAGGGCTCTGTAAGTGGTAGCAATTACTGGAAAACCCAAAGTGCCATGGACAACCCTGGTTCTTTCTGTGCCTTTGGGCATGTTGACTTTCCTCTCCTACTCTTGATCTTTATATCAAATTTCTTCTTGGCTCAGTGCAACTATTGTAAGGTCTACCAATCCCTCTTTCCAAAGAAAACAGAGTCAAGATCTGGAAGAGAATATGGCCATATTATTCACAACTGCACCACTATGAGAGCAGCCTAAACATTCCTTAATGGATAAACAGATAAACAAAAAATGTATATACAAGCTGGGTGTGATGGCACACACTGAGGACGTCATCCTAAATAAGAGAAGCCAAATAGAAAGACTGTGATCTCACTTATATGTGAAATCTAAAACGTGGACCTTGAGAATGCAGCAGTGGTTGCCAGGAAATGAGGGTGGGGGCAATGGAAAGGAGAAAAAAAAAAAAGATTACCAAATGAGAGAAAGGTAGCCAATGCTAACTAGCTCGAAATGGTGATTAGTTCACAATTTATGTATGTTTCAAAACACGTCATGCATATACATTTTTTTATTTGGTAGTCATAACCAATAAAGCTAACAGAAACCTTTGGCTTAGATTTGCTAGATGTAGTAAATAAAAAAATCAGGATGCCCAGTTGAATTTGAATTTCAGGTAGATGATTAACGTATTTTAGTATAAGTCTGTCCTGTATAATATTTGGAATATATTTTTGTTAAAATTTTGTTGTTATTCAAGTGAAATCCAAATAGGGCATCCTATTATATGACATGCAATCCTATCTTGCCTCAAATTCTGCTTCCTCTGTGAAGCCACTAGAAGCTGCTGATGTTTACTGAGTGCATAGCAAGCACTGAACACTTCGCTAGACATTTTGCAGGGTACCCGATTTAATACCTCCAATTAAATATAGTCTCTTGTTCTTTCCTTCTTTAGATCATGTACCACTGACATTTATTATTGTACAGATATTGTCCATCTTCTCCACTAGATCACAAGACTTGAAACATTTTACTTGTCTTCATAGTATCTTCCAAAGGTAGAGATCCTCACTGAACAAGAAAGCTTGACGGGCTCCCCTGTTGCAAATAGAACTGATTCCTCTGTAGGACCATAGGCAGGTGATGCTTGATACAGAAGGATCAAAGCTATGGCAGAGGCAGTGCCCTCCTGCTCTGGAGTAGATTCTTCTGGGCTTTCTAGAGGCAGCTGCAGAGCTCAAAGAAAACCCCAGCACCCCATTGAAATTCCAGAAAACAGTGATTCCTTGAGATGTTGGTAAACACCGATTATAATGGTAAAATGCTAGACATGGATAAGTGGGTAAGGTTCGACCTCCTGGAATGTTTTCCTGTGCCTGGAGGAAGTTCTTTTTGGGAAATGAACATGGCACAGCCAATACATTGCCAGACAGAGAATAACTGGTAGGTTTCAGGTTCGTTGACTACCCTTAATCTTCCTGAAGTAAATTAACAGAGATAATTTGACTGAAAACCATCACTCTGGTACCCTGTGGAAGCATCTTCAAAAGTGTTACCTGAGGACTGTATCCTCGCTGCTCCACAGTTCCCTCAGGTGTCTGCACATTGCACTCCCTCAGGTCATCCCGGCCTCTGCTCCAAGGCTTCTTCCTGTTCCCCTAAGAGGTCTTCTCTAACCACCTACCTAAAGAGAAGCCACCCTCATGTACTTTCCAAGCAGGACTGCTTTTCTTTTCTTCATGGCACTCTGTTACTACTAGACAATATAGCAGCACAGGATGATGGAGAGTGATACATGGGAATGATGGGGCAGATGTTTACATTTTCTGAGATGAGCTATTTGTCTATAAATGGAATGGCAATATTTATTTTGCAGAACTGCTGAATATATATAAAAACATTTTATATATATACATTATATATATAAATACATTATATATAAATACATTTTATATATATATGCCTCCACTCTGTGCAAGAAGAATAAAATATAAAGCCAGTCATCTCAGTATTTGTCATTGTATAACTACAGCTTACAACCTGGGGGAAAAATTTAAAAAATCAAAATGTACTTTTCTTTTGAATGGTGTCCTAGTTTGTTCTTCATTGCTGTAACAAAATACTCTGACCAATACTAACTTGGGGAGGAAAGGGTTTATTCAGCTTACATCTCCCAGGTCGCAGTTCATCAGGGAGCCCAAGGTAGGAACTCAGGGCAGGAACCTGGAGGCAGGAGCTGGAGCACAGGCCATGAAGGAATGCTGCTTACTGGCTTTTTCCCTCGGACCCTGCTCAGCCTGCTTTCTTATGCAACACAGGCCCACCTGCCCAGAGGTGGTACCACCCACAGTGGGCTGGGCCCTCCCACATCACTCATCAAGAAGATGCCCTTCAGACATGGCCACAGGCCAGTCCAATAGAGACAATTCCCCGATTGAGGCTCCTCAACCCAGGTGTGTCAAGTTGACACTAAAGCTATCCAGCACAAATGGGATATTTGTTGCTTCTCAACCTATAGCCCACAGAGGTAGAGAAACTTCCCATTCTTTACCAATTTAAGTATGTGGAGTTCACACACTCGTTAGTTGAACTTACCCTGTATTGTGTGCATATCATTTGTTCATCCCTTTGTGCTATGTGCTGGAGGTAAAAAGACAACTAATGCAGAGTCTTTACCTCCAAGTTGCAAAATAAACAAGTGCAAAGACAGTCATTAGGTTAGGCCACATGAAACCGCAATTTTGATAGGTCAAAACAAAGATGGCCTGTAATTTTATATACTGTCATGTAAAACAATAAAAAAAATGTAAGCTGTATCTTGAATACTCACACACTACAGAAAAGAGGAGTCCATCATTTCTGCATCTTTGGTGACTTTTTACATGAAACATTCCTATAAATGTCAGATTTAATTCAAGACTCAAAGTAGTCATTGTGCCTTATAACATAAACATCTGTATGAATCTGTAATAAGAAGTGTTGGCCCTTTACCAGGGAATTCTTTGTTTAAACAATAACTAAACACAACATTGGAAAGTGCAAAAAAAAAAAAAAAAGTCTTCTGATTTTCAGATGACTGAATTAGAAACATTTAGGAGATGTTGTCTTTGTGACTATGTTTCTAAGAATTTTGCCTTGGGTTTTGAGGTAGGGACTGGCCTAACAAAGGCTCAGCTCTGCCTACTGTTGGCCTCCTTACTGTCTGTATTCCAAGGATATATTGTAGAAGTTTGCATTTACTGAGAATCGAGTTAGGTTACCATGATCTATGTAAGAGTGATTAATGGGATATTTAGTTATTCCTAGAATTTGTCAGTGCTCTAATCCAGACCATTTCCTTGTAAGAAAGTGAGAGTTTTCTGAAATACCCAGAAATAATTCGAAATTACACTTAGGAAAGTAAGGAGGAAACCCAGCAGACTTCTTTTTTTTTTTTTTTCTTTAATCTTGCTTGATTCTCTCACCCCATTGCCCTTTGATCTCCTTAATTAGAAAAGAAATCTACCTCACTACTTAAAACTGAACTCTCTCCCAGTTAACAGATATCTGAATGAATTTTTAGCACTTTTAGTTTATAACATAATAATAGTCATTAACCATACTTTTTTGGGTGGGGGGGGTCTGTGCATTGAATCCAGGAATTGTTTGTTGTTTGATTTTTTAGACAGGGTTTCACTATGCAGCCCATGCTGACCTTGAATTCAGGATCCACCTACTCATCCTTTTCATTGCTGGAATTACCGGATTACATATGTGTACCACCACACTTGTCAACATACTCTCTTTTTTTTTAAACCCTTAAGCTAATTTCAATTGTCTTTTACTTATGCTTTTCCAATAAAGTTCCCACTAAGTAGATTTAGAGCAAGGCAGACAGAGACAGAGTTGTATGCATTCACATGGGCATATGTTAGTGTTCATGTATGAGCAAGAAATCAGTAAGGGTGGAGTCCTTGAATTTTTCTATTTTTTTTCATGTTTTAACTGCATTATCAATTAAATAATTCATTTTCAAGACAAATCTATCTTACCTGTCAAATGCTTTCTCTATATTTACTGTATTTTTGCATTTGATGTGTATTAAAGCACAAATATTATTTCTTAAAAGTACAGCAGTTATACAAATAGTCAATTGATGTATTGATTCGGATGACATGGATTCTCTCACTATGTAGCCCTGACTAGCCTGGAACTCTTTATAGACCAGGCTGACAAGTGCTGTGATTAAAGATGTGCACCACCACACCGGGCTTTAACATACACCTTTACTGGATTCATTAGGATAAAGATTAGCACACAAAATCAGTTGTGAACCAGTTGTGAACATGACACATTGAGATCTGGGGAAACAGCATCCACAGGGCACTTAGCAGTTCCACAAGCAAGAATTGGGTGTAAAGGGGAGGTGGTGCTATGGTTTTTAGAGGGATGTAGTATTTTCTTGATTTGTTTGTTTTGTGGTGCTGGCAATGGTGGGGCATCTGTTAAGCACAAGTCCTACTGCTAAGCCGTGACCCAAGTCAGTGGGCTACTTGATTTGTTTTCAGTGATTTTGAAAAATTATGCATTTAGATAAAAGTCAACAACAAAAAACACTGAGAAAAACCAACATGAAGGGACATTTTACAAAAAATTCCTGGTCAAGACACTAAGTTCGACCCTTGTATATTTAAACAAATAACTAAAGTCTAAAGTACAGAGCAAAAGTAATTGAGATGTGACAACTAAACGCAGCACACTATCCGGGGTGGGTTCTTGGGACAGACATGGGATATGAGCATAAAATGGGCAGAACCTGGATAGAAAGTGTAAGTTAGACAATAGTAATGTGTCCTATGTGGGTTTGCAGCTTCAGGAGGCACACCACATCAACGAAAGACACTGACATTAAAGGGAACTGGGTGATGGTACAGGTGCCCTTCTGTTGGATCTTAACAACTTTTCTGAAAAATAAATAATTCATTTAAAAGTAAAATCAGGGATCTTTTCCTCCTTGGCTGCTCAGGGATCACTGACATCATGAATGACTCAGTGACCATCTAGACCAAGACGTTCATGACCAACTGGACCAGGAAGCTTATGACCAACCAGCTACTTCAGAGGAAACTAATAGTCATCCATGTCCTCTACCCTGGGAAGGTAACAGTTTCAAAGACAGAAATTTGGAAAAAACTAGCCAAACTGTGTAAAACCACACCAGATGTCATCCCTATGTTTGGATTCAGAACCCATTTTGGTGGTGGCAAAACAACTGGCATCAGCATGATTTATGATTCCTTTTATTAGGCAAAGAAAAACAAGCCCGAACACAGGCTTGCAAGACATGGCCTGCGTGAAAAGAAAAAACCTTGAGAAAACAGCAGAAGGAAGACAGAGCAGAATGAAGGTCAGGGCACTGCAAAGGCCAATGGAACTGCCTCCAAAAGTGAGCTGGGAGACAGAATAACAGCAAAACGGATCAAGACTCTGTCCTGACTTGGTCTGATATGATGGCATACATTTCTAAGGAGAGGATTAATAAGCTGTAAAAACCTTTTTCAAATACTTTATTTGTTTTTATTTTATGTATATAAGTGTATGCCTGCATGTATGTAAGTACACTTGTGTTGTGCAGTGCTCATGGAGGTCAGAAGAGGGTATTGGCTCTCCTGAAAAGGAAGTTACAAATGGTTGTTAGCCACCATGTGGGTGCTGGGAATCTAACTGGGATCCTCTGCAAGAGCAGCCAGTGCTCTTAACTGCTGAGCCATCTCTCCAGCTCAACAGTGTAAAAACTTTTTAATAAAAAATCAGGGCTGGGGGTGTGGCAAAGTTGGTAGAGAGTTTGCCTAATATGTACAAAGCCCTGGATTTGATTCCCAGTACTGTATAAATCTGGTAAAGTGATGGACTCAAGAAATCCCAGCATTCAAGAGGTAGAGGCAGGGGAATCAAATGTTCAAGGCTAACCTTGTCAATATAGTGAGTTTGAAGCCAGCCTGGGCTCCACGAGACCCTGCCTCAAAAATTTGTACTACAGCTTTAAAATTATATTTTAAAACTTGATATATTCAAAACCATGCAGCAATGATGATCTTACCAACAAAAAACAACTCACTTTCTTTTTACTTACTGTCTCTGGAACAATTTCCTGCATTATCTCATATAACTCTTACCACAACTTTGCAGCATAAAGAAAACAAATTATGAAGACAAACATTTCCAGTCCAAGGTCTCCTCAATGTTAGCTGAGGTTGGTTTGTTTGTTTTAGTCACATTTTAACTCTCTGTTCTGGATGGTTTGAAAAAGCCACTTTCATCACAGAGTCGAATCTGTCCTATAATATTTACTTAGGGAAGGTCAACACCCCGATTTCAGGTGCGTTTCTTCCCTGTGCCTCGGTCCCTTCATGGTTTGCTAGTTGCCAGTAAGAGATGCTCTGGTGATGACCTGGGGAGTGGAGTGGGTGCCAAAGACCTGAAGTCTGGATTTGGGAAACATTTGTGACCCCGTTTGTAGGTGTAACTAAGTACCACTAGTTTCTGCCTTCATTGATTTCTAGAAATTTAGGTGAGCAAGAAATCCACCCTGTGCCAGATAGTCTTCCCAGAAGGACCCCTCCCCTCTCCTCCTCAACTTGCTGCAATGCAGTCCTGCTGGCTCAGGTGGGTGGGCCTGCAACAGTGCTGGCAACAGTGCTCACAACAGGCCAGTAACTACAGTGTCGTTGGACCAAAGCTCATGCTTACAAAAGCAGATAACTGTATTCGACTTGCTCGTTTCCATTTTAAAGGGGAAAAAATTAGTATTACTGGAGAGCGATTCTGATTTATGTACATTTTATGGGGTGAATGAATTCTAATAAAACTCTGTCCCAAAGTAATTTGCAAAACCTTGCCTTTCCCTAAATCAAGATCAAGACTGTGTTCTCTGATGAGAGTTGGTACATTTAAATAGTAATTAAAAACATTTGCAAAATTACAAGTTTAGAAATAAATATTCAGTTTATAACTCTTAGACACAAAAAGAAGCTGAGAAAAATTATAAAACACTTAAATTAGAAGCATATTTTTAAAAAATGTTTTTATTGATTCAAGAATCTCATACAATATATTTTGATCACATTCAGACCCCTCCCTCTACTGTCACCTGTGCCCCCCACTCACACCTCATGGCCTTTATTGTTGTCTTTTTTCTTTTTTACAATATTTTACTTATTTTTATTTTATGTGTATGCATGTATTGCCTGCATGTAGGTAAGTGCACCTGTGTCGTGCAATGCCCGCGGAGGTCAGAAGAGGCTGTCAGGTCCCCTGAGACTGGAGTTACGGACGACAGTTGTTAGCTGCCATGTGGGTGCTGGGATTCGAACCAGGGTCTTCTACAAGAGCAGCGTTCTTAACCGCTGAGCCATCCCCCCAGCCCCGCCCAGTTTTAAAGTCA
>NW_008356258.1:5430672-5512591 GCF_000622305.1 Nannospalax galili
AATAAAATAAAATAAAAATTGATGAATAAGAAAACTAGTAAGTTGGACAAAGGGTATAGTTTAGAGGTAGAGCTTGCTTACCATGTGCAAGGCCCTGGGCTCGATGCTCACAACATGGGGGTGAGGAGGGGAAAAAAGGAAATGAAAGGAAGGAAAAGAGAGAGAGAAGGAAAATGAAGACTTTAGAGATTCTCAAACTATTTGTGACAAACTATTTTTATTAAAATAAGAAAACTAGTAAGTTGGACAAAGGGTATAGTTTAGAGGTAGAGCTTGCTTACCATGTGCAAGGCCCTGGGCTCGATGCTCACAACATGGGGGTGAGGAGGGGAAAAAAGGAAATGAAAGGAAGGAAAAGAGAGAGAGAAGGAAAATGAAGACTTTAGAGATTCTCAAACTATTTGTGACAAACTATTTTTATTAATATTCTACTCAGTTACAGGTCTATTATTTTATAAAATACAATGAAAATAATTATTAGATAAATTAAAATGTTTAAAGCAAAGCTATATAAAACATAGGCTCTGATTTTTGTTTAATTCAAAAGATACAAAATTTCATACCAGGGGCTGGAAAGATGGCTCAGTAGTTAAAAGCACTGACTGCTCTCGCAGAGGATCCAGGTTTGGTTCCCAGCACCCACATGGTAGCTACGAACCATCTGTAACTCCAGTTCCACGGGATCTGAGGCCCTCTTCTGGCCTCCATGGGCATTGCACAACACAGGTGCACTTACTTACATTCAAGCAATACACTCATACACATAAAATAAAAATAATAAAATATTTTTTAAAGTAAATTCATTCCAATAAATACGGTCAGAGGAAACATATGTAGACAAAAGTTTCTACATGATAATCCTAATTTTTGCATTGAATGCAGACTAGTAACAAATAATCTGGGGCCTAGCCTTCTCAGTACCTCTGATTTATAGCAAAATGTTCACTAAGGAGAAGAGGGGAAAGAAGGGAAATTTCGGTAAAAAAGAATCAGTCTAGAGACTGACCCGGCGTAGACCCAGGGGAATGGAGTGCTAGGAGACACAGTAGCTCAGCTCAGTTTCTGCCTCAGCATGGAGCACACCACAGGAGGTACAAGGAGTCTCTCTCTCACACCCCCCACAGGAAGTATAAGAGGTCTCCCCCACTCTTATCATTCTTCATTTACTTTGACTCATTTTAGTAACGTTTTTCACTTTACCTCACTCTTTTCTATCTCTCTCTTTCTCTTTCTCTCTCTCTCCATGGCCATAAGGATGACTGCAAGTGTGCATATGCCGTGGTGTGTGTGGAGGTCAGAGGAAAATTTCAGGTGTTGGTCATCACCTTACACATAGTTTGAGACAGGTTCTCTTATAAGTCCACTACTGTGTACTCCAATACTCCAGGCTAGCTGGCCTGTGAGCTTCCAGCATCTCCTGTCTCTGGCTTTCATCTTCCCACAGGAGCACTGTGGTTACAGATATATATTACTGAGTCATATGTCACAAGGATTTTGAAGATGCAAACTCAGGTCCTCATGTTTGTATGGCAAACACCTTACTCACTGAACCATCTCCCCAATCCTCATTCCTTTTAATTGAATTTTTGTGAATTTCATGCATCTTGATCATATTTAGATCCCTCCCCTATCTGCAACTTCCATAGCCCCCCCCACCAGATTTCATACATCTGTCAAATATGTTAAGGCCTATCAAGCCCAGTTTCCAGCTCCAAACAACCCTAGGTGTGAGTCCATCCACCAGAGCCTGGTCAACCTATCTAGCATCACTCCCTTAAAGAAAACCAACTCTTCCTCTCCCAGTAGTCATCAGTTGCCAGTAGTTCCTCAGCTAATGTTGGGGCTTCTTACCCATTTCCTGCCTGCTATTCTGGGTTTTTGTCTGGGCTGAACTTGTATGGGTCTTGTGCATGTTGTTATTTATATGAGCAACTTCCCAGCTGTCTGGAAAACTATTTCCTTGTGTCACCACCACCCCTGCCCTACAGTCTTTCTACTCCCTCTTCCACAATGGTCCCTTGGCTCTGGGTGGCAAAGGTTTGATATGGGTGACCTGCCCAGGGACAAGCACTTTGCAGTCTTCTAGTCTCTCCACTTTGGTCAGTTGTGGCTGTGTTAATCACCATCTGTTGCATGAGGAAGCTTTGCTGATGATAGTTGAGAGATATATTAATATTCCTGCTTTGACCCCTGTCTCTTGATTGGTTAGTTCCTCCAATGGGCGGGGCCTGCTGCAGAGTGTGGACTATGGGGGTGTGGCTGGGAGCCACCTTGGAAAAGAAGCCCCGAGCGGAGTCAGAGAATCCGCTAGCCCTGGGGAAGCGTGAGAGCTGTGTGCACGACAGCTGAAAGACAGAATGGACTGACTTTTAATGAACCTGAGGCGATCACTGGCCCCAGAGGCATGAGAGAATTATGGGCGTGGCACAGTCTGATAAGGTGGGCTCTGAGGCACGGCGCTGGGTTAGGTACTGGGTACTCATTCATTTGTAAGTTATTAAATACACTTAAAATATAGTATATGGTTTGTCTGATTGCGCAGGAGACCCAGAGAGAACCCCACCACATTATTCATTTTCAGTTACATCAAACTAGTAAGAAATCATCAAGTAGACATTTTCCCTAGAGTTAAATATGTACTTAAGTTTCCCATTTTTATCATCTGAATAAACCAAAGTATCTACTACAAAAATACCTGGGCTAGTTTATACTGATTTGAGTCGGCGTGAAAGAATTTAAGGCCTTGTGAAAGATCTCAGATATGCTATCTATACTTTGACATCTCTTTCCTTTTCTTTTTCCTCCTCTTCCTCCTACTTCTTCTCCCCCATCCCTTTTGCCCCTTGCTCTTTCTACTTTTTTTGTGTGTGTGACTGTGCCTTGCTATGTAGCCCAGGCTGGTCTTGAGCTCTCCATCCTCCTGTCTTAGCCTCCCAAGTGCTAAAATTGTAGATTTTGGCCATCACATTTGGCTATTTGTAGAAATATATACATACACACACGCACACACACACACACATCTTTTCAATTCCCACTTTCAACTTACCCACACTTCTGAAACCTTATCCTGAAGTATAGCTACAAGAGAAGAACTAGGGGAAGGTGAATATCTCAAAAATATGTTTAAAATCTTCAATATTTAACCAATAAGTGATCATTCCTACTGTTAATACAAGACATCTTCTTTGAAGCAGGCTTCTCTTTTTGTTTTTTGTGATGCTAGGGATTGATGCCTGGACATAAAAGCTAGCAAGTGTTCATCAGCTGAGCTGGATCACTGGTCTTTTCCTTTCTAGAAGCTACCCTCTGGAGATCAGAGGCAAGGCCCTGTCCACCCACTTTGTACTGAGCCTCCCTATTTTGAAGCTTTCCTGTGCTCAGGAAAGTAAGGGGGAGAGATCAGCACTAGTTATCTGTGGTTCTGAGCTATACAGAAAAGTGGCCTGTTTGTATAAGGCCCCAAACTCTTCTTTTCCAGTTTTGTTGTTGATTTATCAAGTTAATTCTTTAAGCGTCTGCTTAAGGAGACATGACCTAATTGTGTCCAGAAATATTTTCCTATTTTATTTCTGAAATTATAGGCTTCAAGAATCTCCAGTAGATATTAATAAGCAAACAAGTGTATATTTGAAGTTAAATTATTTTTCTATAACTCATTTTGTTTCAAAATTAAACCACAAAATTAATATGTACTCATTCCAATAAGTTAAACAGTACAAAGATATCTAACAAAAAGTTAATAGCTCCTTCTTCCCACTTGATACTGGATTACCCAATATACAGACAAAATATCTACTCATGATACCCACAAATACAGGAAGCTTTTAACGTTTTTGAAAGAATGCTCATGCTCTAATATTTCAGGAGAAGCACCAAACAGGCGAACATGGGGAAAATCAGAAATGTTTGGACTTTTTATTTATTTGATGTTTTAGTGTTACATTTCCATTTATTTAGTTTGTGTATGTGTGTGTTGCGGGGGAGGCACGTGTGTACCATGGCGAATGTGTGGAAGTCGGAAGACAACTAACAAGAGCCAGTTCTCTCCTTCTACCATGTGGGCCTTGGCAATCAAGTCCAGGTCATTAGACTTTGCTGCAGGTGCCTTTATCTGCTGAGTCATCTCGCTGGGTGGGATGTTTTCATATTTTCATTACATTTTTGTAATAGATTGGTTGATATGTACAAGTTTTATACACACACACATATATATGTCAGTATTGCTTTTTATTCAACATATATAAGCATGTATATGTCTCATATAATTACCACTGTAGAATGATTTTTAATTTTTAAAGTATCCTGTCCTAGTTTGCTTTCTATTCTTGTGATAAAACACTGACCAGGAGTAACTTGGGGAGGAAAGAGTTTATTTAATTAATAAGTTGCTGCCCACCGTCAAAGGAAGCCAAGGCAGGAACTCAAGGCAGGAGCCTGGAGGCAGGAACTAAAGCAGAGATTATGGGGGAGTGTTGCTTACTGGCTTTCTTCCCCTGACTTGCTCAGCTACTTTTCTTCTACAGCCCAGGCCGACCTGCTCAGTGATGGCAGTGCTCACAATGAGCTAGGCCAGCCTACAGCAATTAACAGTCAAGAAATTTCCCCGCAGACATGTCCACAGATCACTCTGACAGAGGAAGTCCCTTGCCTGAGGTGCCTTCTTCCCAGGTGTGTGAAGTTGACAACTAAGCCTAACTATGACATACACTTAATTTTTAAAATAAATGTTTCCGTGTTTATACTGAGAAATTATGCTTATTTTGCAATCATTGTATTCTGTTCCAATGAACTAATAACTGCCTTGCTTAACTGTCCTCCCACTGTCAAATATTGACTAAATATCTCACCATCATTAAATTCATGCCTATACTTATATATCTATACATAGCTGCATAGCTGTTTTCTGTCTTCTGTTTTCTTTTATGGTGGTGAATGCTGAGCCCAGATTTTTACTCATGCTAAGCACATGCTCTACCACTGAGTTATGCCTTGGTCTTTCTTTCTTAAAAATGTGAGTTTGAGGCCAGCCTGGTCTACATAGTGAGTTCCAGGACAGCCTGGTCTACATAGTTACAGGATAGCTGGGGCTACAGGGAGACCCTGTCTCAAAAAAGACCAAAAAACAATTGTATTTTGGGTATAAATCACGGGAGAACTATTGTATCAAAACTTACAAAGACTTACATAACTCTTGCAATTTATGACTAAATTTCTGTGTTAAAATATTTCATATAAGCAAAAGGCAGACAGTTTACATACTGATTTTAGAAGTAATTTGCAGCCTGACCAGGTAAGAACAAGGATGATTCCAAGAAAGTGGGGAGGGAGCTACTGCCATTATCCTAGCAGGAGATGTATCTCTGGAGAAGAGAGATGGAGTACAGAGAAGGAAGTGAATATAAGGAATACTGAGGAGGTGGACTTGACAGGAAGAAGGAATGGTGGACTTGGGAGAGAGGAGGATGCTGAGGGCATCATGCACTGTGTCCTCAGTATCCAGCCCAGTAGCAACAGTAAGGGCACTCGGTAGCTTCATTATGTGAAGTAGAAAAAAGGCTCCTTGTGCCCTTGATCAAATGCATACTTCAGGCAGTGAGTCAAGGTTCCTATTTCCAAAAGGCTGGCCAGCATTTGTTTGTATACTAGAAATTGATGTATGGTTTTGGCTCTTTCTCTTTTGTTTTTTATAACTTCTACTACAGAATATTTTAAAATGAGGAGTCCTGAGAAACAGGAAATGGGAGATTTTGGAAAGAACTTGTGGAAAGAAGGACGATCAGGGCCAAAGCTGTGGACTTCCGCACAAGTAGATCCTGCATTCAGAAAATGTCAAGAACTCTGCATAGTAACCGGATTACAAGTTAAGCCAACTTAGCTGATCCCTAAGAAACCCGTCCTTGCTTAAGTCAAGTTCCTAAACTTTCAGTATCTCTCATTCAGAATGAGGAAATGCCTGCCTTCTGCTCACCTCCTGTCTGATCTGTGAAGAGCTGAGCAGTTTGTCCCCTAAGCTTTTGGCTCTGAATACTGGCCCTATAAAAGAGATCATGTGTGCCCACAGATGTTTGAAGCTAAAAGCTTCTAGAAAAATCCCCCAGTAGCTTTCTCCAGCTGGCTGTGCATTGCCTATCATGTACCTTGATTATATGCTTGTGACTCTGACTTGTGCTTATGTTCTTATCAAATGTTGTCATTTTGGGTTGCTACATCTGTCACACTGGGCTTCTGCACTCTGGGAGTTTTCTGTATGCTGGAGGGCAAGAGCCATGACTTATGTTTCTCTGTGATTCCCTTTGCTCAGGTATTATGTCTAGCACAACATGAAGACTCAGCAACTACCAGTGATTTCCAAGGTCAATAAAAGGTACTGTGTATCTCATCTTAGGAAACAAAATGTTTATTGAAATGCATGTAGATAAATTATCGCCAGCATAAAACTGCAAATGGAGTTTTCAACATAGGTTCCTTTTACTCATAAAATGAAGTGAGGCTTTTAAAGTCCATTGTCCCATAGGAAAAATATATTTCTCTGTTCAGATAGAGTTCTTTAAAAAAGCAAATCACCTTTGAAATGGCCTTTTAAACGTCTCCAGCCTATGAATATATAACAAAACAAAAGATATATTAAAAATATAACCCTGTTTAAAAAGAAGAATTAATTCTGAATGATTTAGAGGTAAGACACATGGAAAGCATTTATACAACTGAATCTCTAAATTTTTTCTATTTTATTAGTATATATTAATATGCTTAAGAAATAATTAAAACAACAACAAAAATAACCATGGCAAAATGACTACTGATCACAAAAAACTCCAAAATATAGTAGTTTTATTTTTTTATATATGTAGGGGAGAAGTGGAAATTTTGTCTCCCAAAATAAACAATTTTTAATAACTTTGAGTTCAGTAATTTGGAAATATAGTTTAAAATAAATTTTAATTCCATTTAAGGCTAAATATCATTTTAAGGAAAACTAAAATTAATAAATATAGTTAGGGGAGGTAGAAAGAAAATTTTTGGAACTTTGGACAAGTTAATAAAAGTTAATAGTTAATTCTTTATACTATAAAACTTTCAGGCAAATTGATTTATTAATATTCGATTTCTGCTTCATGTTCTACCCTGACCTGTTTGGCTCCCCCCATGTGATGCTGTTGTCCATCTTCAATGGAGAGTCTGTTGAACGGGATGATTTTCATGGTGGTCTCCTTCATGGAATACCAGCGGGATTTCCAAGTGGCCCAGATAATGCCATTGTCATAACCATTAGGAGTAGATGCTTTTGAGTAAGTGCCACCTGCAATAAGTGGTAGATATGCCTGTCATTAGTCTCACATTTAGATAAGAACCATCTAGTCTGGAGTATGTGGTCAGTTACATCAAGGTCACAGAATTTCCTACTAACTGAAAATTCCTCTAGTGATTCTAAAATCTCTGTGTATAATGAAAATAAATTATAGTTGAACAAACCCTTACAAATATGTTGTGCTTCGTGATCACACGCATTCTTTAATTTTATTCATTATTAGCAGGGCTGGAACACTGTCTCTCTCCTTAAGCTCATAATCCCAAATTCTAACTCTGGGAGTAATAATTCGGCACAATAATCAAACACCAGATATTACTCAGAAAGTAGATTTGTTGTAGAAGAGCCCATTCTAAGTGAAAGCTTGATAATATTCATAATAATACTAGTTGGATAATTGGCATTATCCAATTCCAGATTCAAATAATCATCTATATGATAAAAGGCTTACTATATCCACTATAATTCCTCATCTCTCTGTATCTGCTTATATAAAACCTTATATAAAACATATACTATACACTAATTCATTACCTAACAAAGCAGCCATACCTTGGTAATAAATCCCATTGAGATGGCCAGCATGACATTTGTTCATCCACCAGCCAGACCCATCCTGTTCTGCACAGTTGCCTTCAAACTTGTCATTGTCATTGTCCCAAGTGCTGAACTGCATGCCATTGTGGGATGTGAAAAACTTGTCACTAGAATCATCACCAAAATCAAAGCCGTCAAAGGCATCACCAGCATCTCCACCAATGAAGTAAGCATAGGTCAGGCGATATTTGTCGGCCTCAGGTCCCACCTTGAACATGGCATAGTCTGCAGTGCTGTGAACAGAGATGGCACATCTTGAGCCACAAGGCTGAAACAAACCCATGGAGCAAAGTTTCCTGTAAGTTTGGTACCAAGCAATGGATGTATGAACCAATCCAGAGCTCATCTCCACCACCCAGGATGGTTCTAGAAGCCTTTCAAAGAATCCCACTGAAAACTAAAAGCCACTTGTAGGATTTTCACATCAAATGGAAATACAAGAATAAATTCAATTCTTATTTTTCTACTTTCATTTAAATTGTTTAGCATTGCACATACATGATCATAGATCACAGTAATTATCTGCAATGAGTAACCAATAACTGATTCATGAAATTTGAAGGCGAAACAGCCTCTGTCACTCACACCTCTTGAAGTGTGATGGCATAAAGGAGTTTTCTTCTCCAAAGCAATGGTATACTGGGTAGAAAAGGCTTTCAAAGACATCAAAGAAGTTGTAATTCCTATGTGGCCCATGAAACCTGAGCCACAGAGTCAGAGAGACTTGCTCCTCTGGGGAGAATTGTGAAGGAAACCATATTTCTGTAGAGTAGAGGGCATGCATAATGGGCCTTTGTAAATGAACAGAAACGTCCAGAAGATATTTGATCTTCCCTAATCTCATTCTTGAGAAATGAAGGATGTGCTCATAGAAAAACGTCTGGTGATTATGATACATTTTGAGGCGTTAAAAAAATCTGTTTGAAAATGGAGTGTATTTCATTATTCCATAAATGTAACAAGAGAGTTAGATATTCTTCTTCACTTATATTAGGGATTTACTCCTCTAAATCCCAACTTCTGGGCCTAGCAGGGGCTAGAGATTGCTAAAAGAAGTAGTTAATTTTAGGGTAGCTCATGGTTTAATAGAATGAATGGTAATTAAATGAAGGGGAAATCTGGAGTCATGAAGAAGGATGGTTCCAGAGTCAAACTACCTCAATTCAAGCCAGGCCTCTGACATTTGCCAACAATATGATGCTGAGCAAGTTAGTTTGGAAAATAAGCACCTGTCTCTTGACATTGGCTATTTGGATTTGATTTAATTTAATTTCCTGCTCAATTGCTGATACGTATTTAAAGCTCAGACGCTATGACTCTGAATGTAAAGTAAGTAAATTGTGCCAGAGCATGCAGATTCATCCTGGAGACCCAGCCTTTGGGCTGCCCAAGAATCAAATGAACTCCTGGGAAGTGCCTGGATATGGCACTTGCACTTGTCTGGTTGGTTTTGCCATTGGTCCACTGACAGTTGGAAAGGGCACATTTAGCTGATCTCCACAACAAAAAGTTAAAGTCCCTCCTGCACCATACCTGGTTCTGCCGTTCCAGTCTTTGAGCTGCACTCTCAGTGCATATGGGATTGTGGACTGCATGCTTATCAAGTGAATCTTCTCATTTCCCAGCCAAAACTCTGTGGTGCCAGTAGGAGACAGGTGCCCAAACCCTTCTTTATACTGAATCCAGTTTCTCTTGAAATCCACACTGCCATCAAGTCTCTAATTATACACACAAGTGTGTGAACAAGAGGAGAGAATCGATTATCACATGCATATAAGGAGAATGCTAACAATATTCAAAATACGGAGGTCTGAGTCTGTCAACTGCCAGCTAAGTGGCCTAGGGCAAGCCACTCCTTTTCAATATCTACCAAACAGGAAGGATGATGCTGCGAGAATTACATTAGAATATCTATATCTATTTGAGAGTGCCTAGTACATGCTAAATTCTAAATTCTAAATTAATGATAGGTATTTTGCTTTTATGGTCGGTTTTTAAAAAGACCATGGAGAACTTCAGAACTCAGGTTTGTGACTCTCTGAGAGCCCCTGCAGAAGTTTGTAACACTGGAATGAAGTAAACGAGATAAAAAGCAGATTTGCAGTAGGTACCAGAGGCCAAAAAGGACTTTGCTCTAGAGCTGCCAATTGTATCCTCTGAGAGGCTTTGTCTTGTAATGGACAGCCTTGATCTACCTGAGGAAAGAGCCTCTTGTATGCTTGTTGCTAAAGAACTTGGCATATGTGACCATAAGTTGTGCAAGACCATAGACAGCATGGGATTGTGTCAAAGCACAGCAAAACCAGACCACCGGGGTTCAAATCCTGCCTGTTAATTTAGTTATACAGCTGTGTGATCTCGTGCCCCAGTTTCCACTTTTGCAAGTTAAGAGCAGTCTTTACCTCGCAAGGGTGTGGCAAGGGCTGAGTGCTTAAGAATCACAGATGCTTAGGGAAGTATAATGTAGGCCATTTATCAAATACATAGAGTCAGAAGAAATTACCCTCTGTAACACAGTCCAACCGTTTCCAGATCCATCAATTTCACAGTACACTAAGAACTGCTGCTGAGATTTTAAAGGCCGAATAAAGTAAAGTCCACTTTCTTTGGCACCCTTATTGGCAATGTCTTGACAATCTGAAGAAGAAAAGTAAAGAGAATTACTTCTGTGTTTGAAACCCAGGCAAGATGAGGCAAGCCTCGAATACTTCTCATCATTTCTTTTAGATTATTGTTTGCGAATCAAGAAAACTCCAGGCTGTTGGAATCCTCAGATTTAAGGGCTAGATGCTTTCCAAGCTCCTGCTATCTATGCATTGCAAGACGTACACCCGCCTTCATTGCGTAGATCACACACCTTTCCCAGTTGTGTCGCGGATTTGCACTGTGTCCTTGCAAGGCTCCTGGCACTGCGCTTCAAGTTGGCCTACCTTCTGTTTCAGGTTTGTGATCTTCTGATTATTTGAATTATATATTTCCTGTAAATATCTAAACAGAAAACAAAAAACAAACAGGAGATAAGAATGCCTTTCAGAAACATAATTTTGTATTTTTTCTCAGAAATGCTACTTTATTTTCTCAAGAATTCCTTTATGATAAATTACTTCCTTCTTGGAAAGTTGTAAAATTATATTACTAAATTTAAGTGTTTTAAAATGATAATCTTTGGGGGCAAAAACCAAATCAGTTTCAACAGGAATATAGTTGTGGCTTTTATACCTAGAATGGGGAAGACAGTCTCAACTTTGAACACAAATAACAAAGTCCCTGTCAATAAACAAAGGGGACTGCAAATGGCCCTCTGACTTTTACCTTCTACATGAGGAGCATCAGGTAATTACCTATGTGAGTGGTGGGCCTGTCTAAGGGAAATTGGAGGCAGGCATTCACATGTGCTGTTCAGGAGTTTTCACCTGTTCTATGAGGAAGGTACCTGGGGCATTACTGTGGATAAAGCAGTAGTCTTTTCCTTCTTAGTGTTTCTTGTTATACAACTTTAGGGGAAAGCTTGGGGAAAGTATAAACTCTGCCATGGTCATTTCTCTAGGGTTGCTTATAACTATTCAGAAATGATAGATAACTATACACAATGCACAAACCATTATGTCTTTTTTTAAAGAAAAGAGAGAGAAATGATTAGACTCGACCACTTTCTTCTGTCTTAGAAATTTCTCACAATAATCTCCTTCTACTTTAAGGATGGGCAAAAATAATGGAAACTATAATGCTAAACATAATCTTAACAATAGCCACAGACTTCATCCCAGAAAGGGAGAAACAGCTCCTAGGCCACTTCATCTCGGTTTCCCAAGAGGCTGCGAGATCAATTTAAACAATGAAAAGAAATTAAAACTGCACCTGAGATTTCACACGCTGATGGGGTAGAGTCTGTAGTAAGATGAGGTACAGTCTGTGGTAAGATGGGGTACTGTCTGTAGTAAGATGGGGTAGAGTCTGTGGTAAGATGGACTATAGTCTGTAATATACTGGGGTACAATCTGTAATACACTGGGATACAGTCTGTAGCATGCTGGAGTACAGTTTATAGTATGCTGGGAGTATAGAGGACAGGAGGAGAATGTGCAATTGTAAGTCGTCATCTTGCAGTCAAGGAGCCTCGGGATGGTCCCTAAATTTAGCATGCTAAGACATATTTTTTTTCTGCTCCCACTTCAATGTGAGTTACTACAATACCCTTCTCATTTCTTCACACAGATTTGCTGACACATTTATAGAAAATTTTATTTTCAGCACCCAAATTACAATGTATTTGATTTTTTTACTCTAAGGGGATGGGAACATTTAGGTAGATACAGCCAGAATGGCATTTAAAGACATCTAGAATAACCTTCCTCCAATGAGATTACATATATCCCAGTACAAATCATTCTGCACTAAAATCTCCTACCTCTACTGGGTTAATGTTAATTTGATATCAAAAATGAAAAATACATTCCAAGATTAATTCCAGTGAAATATGGAATATTAAATACAATCCAAATCCAAATCTGCCTTGGAGAATGAATTAAAACCCAAACACTTACCGAATACTTGACTCATGTGTTAATATCATCGCTTCATATTTCAGAATTTCTTCTACCATCTTTTTGGACTTCTGGGTGGCACCGTCTATCACATCTGTAATATACGATCAGAAACAAAATCACTTAAGCAAACAGCACAACTAAAAGCAAAAGAAGAACGCCCCAGTTGGCTTTCACAGGCAACAGCGCTCAGTATCTCACTTGGCTTCGGGGGTGCATCCGGGTTGTAGTGGATCTGGATTGCTTTGATCAGTTCTTTAGCTTCCGTGGTTCTGTTTTCGGCTCTATGTAAAATGTCTTCCAGAGTCTGGAGGTCCTTGTCCACTTCGGTTTGGTAGGTGGACAGGAAGTCTGCAATACCGCAGGTGGTTGGACAGTAACTACCCTGCAAATAAACGAGGTAACTAGCATTTTGGGAAAAAAAAATCAACACTTAAGACCTATCAGTAAACTGAGTAAAACTGTTTCCCCAAAGTTCCAAGCATCAAATGACATTTGTGAAAGAATTGCTCTGTTTTTCCACTCCCACCTCCAGTTCAAAGAAAGTGCAGAGCATAGAAACTACTTACAAATCTTTCATCTAGGATGCAGCAGTTGTCCTTGGTAGCAACAAGCTGATGGAGAAAAACACAGAAAGTTCATTAATGGGCTCTATGGTTTCTCATTTTTCATTTTAAACAATATGGTTCCCAAAGCACACTTACTGCCAGGCCTGTTGGACAGAGCAATGAAAGCGAGAAGCAGAGAAAGAAACTCTGGGGTTTCAAGGACCAACTCATGATGTCTGGGTGCCCGGTGCTGCGAGCCCTGTACAGTCAATCCTGTGACCTCTTGGGCGCTGCTTGATCCTTTATGTGTGTCCCTTGCCTGGGTGGGACTAAGAGTGGCTGGTGGTGGTCACGGGGTTTCCTTACCAGAAACTTGGTCTCTTTTTGCTCACTCTGGCTCCCACCTGTGCTCAGTCAGCTTCCCAGATTTTGCACACAGGCATAAGCTCCTCCTTTTGGGCCCAGCCCAACCTGTCTCCCCAGTATCAGAAACATCTGCAAAGGCTAGCGAAGCATTGGCCGCTGCTCCGAGGAGGGAGGCTCTGTGATGCAACTGCTTCCCGCACGGGGCCAGGAGAGCAAACACCGAGCTCTGACCTCCCCAGGACAAACTCAGACGGTCCTGGGATGGAGCCTGCGGCCACTACCTGAGTTTCTAAAAGACCTCTCTTAGCCCAGGGACATGATGCTGTTATTTTTAACTTGTGGTTATGACAGGAGGTGACTCCCCCACGCCCCATGGCCCACTTCAGTATTCCCAAGAGTAAATCATGCTGGAAATGGATTCCCGGCTGTGTTGACCCTTTTTCTTGGGCAATGCTCAGCGAGCTTTGGAATCAGCTTGTCTCTGGACTGGAAGAGAGCCCGGCATGGCTCCTCTCTGCCACAGTGGGAGGAGTCCACTTGCTTGTCCCAAAGCCCTATCCAGGTACCTGGCAGGAAACCCTGGACCCTGGGAAATCCACCTCCCACATAGCTGAGCAGAAGCCCTCTGAAGGAGAGGGGTGAGACGACAGGCAACTAGTGAAGGTTCATTATCTTTGCTGGGAAAAGGCACCTCCCATCTGTAACTGACAGGTGTGCTGCCTCACTGTGACTGATGTCCTTGCTTTTGCCTCCTCATTCTCACCAAGCTTTCTGCAAATTACCACGAGGGAAAAAATCATCTAATTTGAAAGAAATGTTAGTACTTTCGTATTTGACTCTAAGTATTTACAAAGGCATATCTACATTTTGACTTAAGAACAATGACAGATGTTTATTCTCTGTAACAGGTCAGTAATCATTTTAACAAAGTGAACTCATCAAATCATAGATGTGGTCATTCCTCTTACTTAACTGATCTCCCTCCATGTCATCACTTCCTGCTGCAAGCCATTTGTCAATCTCCCTGAAATAGAGCTCTGATTCTGACAGTTGCAGGGTTAAACACCTTCAGCAGCTGCCTTTTCCCAGCATAGTGAATGGAAATAGCACAGATGCACATTCTGAGACTTGCTGCTTTTTCTGTGTTGCTGGCATTTCTTGTCTAACCAAAATGCATCACACAGCACCCCTGTCTGTGCACCATGACCACGTAGTGCTATTTCTAATTGTGTTTTTCTTTTACTCCATGTAGTTCCCTCTGCCTGGTTTGCCTCCAGAGGCCAGAATTTCTGGCTTTCAAAAGTCCCACATAACTGAAAAGTCCCTTTTCCTTATTCCCACTCCCTCTAACACAGCACTACCCCAAAGCCCAGGAAACAGATCTACCTCTTTTGTAGAATTTCTAACTACATTCCATTATACACATCCATGCCATATCAACCTGGTCAGTGGAGATTTATTTTTATGGCTATAGCACTTAGCAGAGCAATATTTAACACTCAACAGCTATTCAATGACTTCAGTTGACATGGGCTGGAAGTCCATCTTTCTACTTACAATGCTTCTCAGAGCTTCCAAATTGCACAAATAAGTGACTTTGGCAAGAGTGATTATTAAATGAGTGACTGAATATCTATCTGATAGACTGTGAAGAAACCTTTTTCAAAGAAAGAGTCACCTCATTTACTGACATGGAATAAATTTTAATATATGTAGCTAAGTGAAAGGGAAAAGCACTTCAACATTTTTGATTTTTTAAAATACATGCTAGAATGTGTAGAAAGTAGGTGGGCACGGTGGCACATGTTTTAATCCCAGCACTCTGGAGGCACAGACAGTCCAATCTCTGTGAGATCAGGTCCAGCCTGGTCACATAACAAGGCCCAGGCCACCTGGGGGTACAGGGAGACCCTGCCTCAAAAAAGACATTAAATAGTCTTAAGAGTAGACATTGGTGTTTGTCACTGTTCTTGATGTGGAAAGTAAGGAGTGGGCAATGATGAACAAGGTTGGGAGAAAGGTTTCATTTTCTTTGAATACTTTATATCTTTACAATTTTGAACACTTGCAAATTTCTATCCAAATAGGGCTACATAATGAAAATGCACAATGATTTATTATTTTCAAAGATTTCTTTTTGTACTAGCAATTACTTATTGCCTATCATCCTGATTATTATTTTTGGTACTGAGCACTGAACCCAGGGCCTTTCTCGTGCTAGGCAGAAACTCTGTCACCAGGCTATACTCTCAATCTCTAAGTACTTTTTTATTTGAATGAGAAAGATGATTGAAACATTGATTTGAAAGAGCATGAAGCCCCGGTGAACATGTGCATCAGTAGATTTAAGAGTTCTAGAGTGTATCTGCCTGGATTTGAATCTCATCTCTTTGCCTTACTAGTTGTATACTTTAACCACCTCATCTTTCATTATGTGTGTTGGTAGACTAGAAATAATGCTTACACTTAGAGGGTTCTAACCAGCACTCAACTGGGGACATGTCAAGTTCATCATTTGACTCATAAAGCAAGTTGTGTTTACCAGATTATAAACTACAGAATGTTTTATGCAATTTGTGTAAATAAGAATTTGATTATTTCCACATTATTTTAAGAGGGGTTATTACTGGTATATTTTGTTCATGAGAAATGGACTTTGTTCCAACTACAGAAAGTTTTCTTGCAAATGATCTATTGTAATTAAGTACCTTCTGATGGGCTTTATAGAAAAGAGAAGATGGTGTTACCTAACTGAGGTGCAAGTCCTTCTAAATGAAGTCTCCCTCTCACAGACTCAGTGAGGACAGTAGATTGATATCTTGCAAGAAGGTACACATTTGATTAGGGACAATGTTGGAGCCAGCTGTGCACAGGCAAAGCATGCCACACTCGTGTATCTTTTTTGCACCTAAGAGTGTAAAATATTGACTTGAATTTCAGGCTGCAATCATGTAGCCATTTGATGGGTTTTAAGTTCTTAACTTTATGAAATTTTATTAGATATAGCAATGCACATAGTTTGCACTAAGTTGATAAATTTAAGAAGTTAAAAAATATTTCATCACTTTAGAATTGGATCACTTAACTTCTTGCATGTTTACTAGCTTGCATAGAATCCGAGATGTGTTATTAGAAATTTAGAAAAAAATTGCTTTTCACCACAATGTGAAGTTCTAGATCACAATTATAGTGATTAAATAAGATAATCTCTGTGGAAAAAAAAAAAGAAAGGGCAATCATGATTTAGTGACCTATATTGGTCTTGCATTGTCTAGTACCACTTTGGTTTATTAAAATTTAACTAGTTGATCCCTATGTTTGGACCATCTTTTTTTCTGATCAATGATTAATGAATTCTAGGAAAAAAGAATCAAATTTCCTCTACCTCTATATTTGTTTTCAGAGAAAAGTTTTATATATATTAGCTTAATATGATTCAGAGGTCACAGAGTTTAAATTATAAAACTAGTTCACTATAGAGGATAGTGCCCTGCCTGGTGACACGACATAGCCTTGAAAGAATGGTTAAAGCCACGGATTTGAAGTGTCTTCTTGATGCTGGATGCATCCTTCTACTCAGCTGTTTTCATGTGGTCCTTACAACAAGCCTACAAGCAGGCACAATCTCAATCATGAGGAAAGCGTGACATACAGAAGTTATGTCACATAGCCAGTCACTGCTAACAGTTATTTAACCCCTAGGGGCACAGACCCATGTTACCCAACACCTGCATGCTTCACCTTGTCTCTGTACTTGGTCACAGGCGCTGTAAACTTTTATTTATTTATTTATTTATTTATTTATTTATTTATTATTTATTTGGGCATGTATAAGAGAGATAGACCGCTGTCATTTTCCACATGTTCCTTCTAAACTTGGCCTCTCCCTGAACCTGGGGCTCAGGGTTTTTAAGATAAGTTGGAAGCTAGCAAGTCCCAGAAATCCTCCTACCTCCACCCCTTTTAGAAATGGGGTTATAGGTGAGCACAGAATGTATAGCTTGTACTTGGGTTCTAGGATCCAAACTCTGGTGCTCCTGATTATACAACAAGCACTGCTGCCTGAAGAACCATCTCTCCAGCCCCAAGAAGCCCTTCTCAGTGTAAAATGTGACACAGATGCAAGAGTTATTCTCTGATTGAATAAGTTTTTAGCAAAGTTTATAAATTTAAAAATATATGTACAAAAATAATTATGTGTGTGATTGCAAGAATGTACATTTACATCTATTACTATGAAATCTATTTTTCATCTGCTTTCTTTCTTTCTTTCTTTCTTTCTTTTTCTTTCTTTTTTCTTTTTCTTTCATTTCCTATCTTCCCTGAGTTAAAGTTGGCCACATGATCTTTGACAATCTTTCTCAAACCTCAATTTTAATTCTTTTATGATTATCTTGTATTCAATCCAAGTTTAGATGGAAGCAATTCTCAATGCTGATTTCTTAGATTTTTACTCAATAGGTCTTAATGAATTGAATCCTTTTAGTAATTAAGGGAAGATACACATATTGGGTAATCCAAGGAAGCTTGAATCAGTTCTGACAAAAAAGCATCTATCTTTCTAATATCTGAACCATTTATAGGCCATAACTAAATGTGGAGCCTAATTCCTCAAAACTGGATTCCCTCAAACTAAGCAGAAAGGGAATGACCTGTTGGCATGTTGAAACAAGGTCATCCTTATAGAAAAAAAATTCCCAAGCAACAAATTTCAGTTAAAATATTTGCTTTGTGAATAAAAAATAGTCCATGCAAAGTGAAAATGAAAATGTTACACTGGTAGTCTGTGAACAATGGGCTTGCAGTTTCACTACATAAACCAAAGACAGGAAACCCACATGGGACACAGGGAAGCTGGATCCCTCCATGGGGGCAGGACCACATGCGAGATGGGTCACGAAACAAAACAAAGTGAACGGCAGAATCCCCAAGTTATAAACACAAGATTGTGTGTTAGAATGGAATCTTTTAAGCCTCTGAGGAGAGATATTAGCCTATGGCGAAAGTGGGCACCATATTTGGGGAAAACTCCCGTTGTTTTATCACACTAAGTATTTTTGGAGAAAAGAATGGAAAACCTCACGCTTGCAAAACAGCTCATCTTATCTTGCTTAGTGCTCACACTTGCTTTAACCTGCCATCTTTGATGAGGACAAACCAAACACTTACAAGGTACGGATCTTTGTTTTAAATTGTGACTCTTTAGGGAGATATACTGCCTTTGTGTGACTGCAAACTCAATCTTCAAAGTTAAATCTGTGTATAAATGCTAGATTTGTGTAGACATCTTGAAGCACCTTGCTTCCTGGGATCACAAAAGGGAACATATTCCAGCCACCTTCCCAGGTGGACCGCTGTGTGCTTGTTTATCCTGTGTGTGTGAGCCCTGACCTCCACTTCATAAACACAGATCAGATTTGCAAAACCAGAGGGGTCAAAAGCCCAAATATTTACTGAATGTTTTGCAAGATAGAGAAGAGTATAAACCAACTTGGCTGATAGCCACTGTGGCTATGGTTTACTGAACATGGCCCGTCTACAGAACTCACTGAGCAGAACAAGCTTACATGTAAAGAAAGAAAGGTAAGCCAAAATTTAGAACACAGTGTTTCATCTTTTACAAACAGTGCACAAGAAACTCTCTTTACCAAGATCCGGGGAAACCGTTGCTTAATCAGACGTATCCCCCAACACATAGGGTCAGAAAGCATCTGGACTGCCACAGATCAATACTTCCTATGGATCTCATTGACTGCCCTTTGTTGGATTAATTTGGCCATTAGTGGGTCACAGACGTTTAATAACACACCATCTCTTAAGAGTACTGAAAGACATTTGTCCTCTTATCTTCCTGATGCAGTAGGCTGCCTCTAACTCTGACCAGAAGTGATATAAGATGATCCTAGGAAAAGGCTTTGACAATGCTTACGTGCCCTTCAGTTTGGTTGCCAGGTTGCTCATCCCATGGCGTACCTCTTCTGGATGCTCAGAGAGAAGTGGTCATTCATCCCTAAACATACACTGAACACAAACTGTTTGTCAGGCCCTGTTTAATATGAGCAGAACAAAAACCCTACTTGTCAAGATTACATTTGAGTGGAAAGAGGGAGTAAAGGCCTCAGAAGACAAAGGCACCTGCCCCCAAGCCTGATAACCTGAGCTCCATCCCAGAAACCCACAAGGTGAAAGGGGGAACCAACCCCCAGAGCAAGTCGTCCTCTAACCACCGCTTGCATGGTGCATACACACAAATAAATGGAATTAATTTTTTAAAAGAAACAGGTAATAAACCAAATATCACATGACATCAATTGCCAAGAAGTGCTATGAACAGAAATTAAGGGCATGAGAGACTCCAGCTGTGCTGATAAGGAGCCTTTGCTACAAGTTCGTTGTGGGGCTAATCACAAAGCTTGTGGCTGCTCACTTGCCATCTTCGGGCCATATATATCTAATTCTGTATCTATATATATCTCCATTTCTGTCATACATCTAACATCTATCTGTATTTGGAGGGGGTTGTCAGAGACTTGACAAGCCCAGGCAAGTGTCAAAATAAGGATAAAACATACTAAAAGAGGGACCTCATGGAAATAAGCCAGAAACACCATGAAGTCCATCTATGTGTTATGGAGTTTGAATGATGCTATTGTCCCCAGAGAACTTGGAGGGAGCCTGAGGGTGGGGGGCTCAGTGGGAGAGCACTTAACGTATGAGAGACCTGTGGTTGCATCTCTACCACACACAAAACCTCCAAGAATTCTCTATCTTCTGTCTACATAGATACAAACTTCTATTCTTGAAGTTACGTTTCTTTTTTTAAAAAAAAGAAAGAAAGAAATGTGTGGGGCCAGGGAGATAGCTCAGTGAGGAAAAGGTACTTGTTGCCAAACCTGATGACTCGAGTTTGATTCCAGTCCAGGGACCCACAGGGTAGAAGAAGAGAACTGATTCCTGTAAGCTGTCCTTTGACCGACACATATGTGCTCTGTCATAATAAATAAATTTTAAAATTAATAAAAATATATATACATATGTATGCCCAATATAATTTGTTCATCATATCTCTTAAACCAGATTAAAGTATCAAAATCTCATACATTTTCAAAATATTATTTTTCATTAATTAATTTTTATGTGTATGAGTGTTTTGCCTGCATGTATGTTAGTGCACCCATGCATGCAGTACCTGTGGAGGCCGGAGGAGGTTGCTGGATCCCCTGGATGTGGAGTTACAGATGGTTGTTAGTTGCCATGTGGGTGCTGGGAAGTGCTCTTAATTGCTGAGCCATTTCTCCAGTCCCTGAATATCACTATAATCATAAAATGACACATTAATTAAAATAATTAATTTTAATTTCATGTAAGCCCTATGAAGGGAAGAATTTCTTATCTGTTGTTATCTGAAACACTTAAAACAGTATAGTCAATATATTAATACTTGTTGAATGAGTAAGACATACCTTAGTGAACTATGACAAATGCTATATGATATTAAAATAAAATGTTGAAATGCTGCTGGGGCAGAAAACATGAACATTATGCAGTTTTTAAGACGAGTCAAAAAGAGGAAAGACAAGCTATATCATTCTGGAAAATTTCTGTCTGGGGGAAATCTATCCACAGAGGAAACAAAGCCAACATCACAGTATGTCAGTTACCCAGTAGGTGAAGGGTATCCATTTGAGGGGCATCATGAGGGCACCTGAGCTGCAGGAAACACAACCAGAAGTTGCCAGCAGTGTAGCCAAGGGAACGTACTTCAGGGTGGGGGCATCTGGGTCTTTGACATCACCATAGAAAAGAATTTCAGGATGAATCAAAATGAAACAAAGTTAGAGAGGTTATTGATAAGATAGAAAGAAAGATGCATTTGAAAAGACTGTACATAGTGCTCAGTAGTAGCTGTGTGGTTTGGGGGGCTTTGAAACTACTTAATCTATAGGGAAAGTGTGGGCTAGTATGCTCATTTTTCTTCTGCACATAATTCTATCCTTGAAAGAGGAGGTTCACTGTTTTTGCTTTGTTTTGCTTTGTTTTTGGTATATTGTACAGGGTTGTATCTGGAGAAAAGAATACTAATAGTGCTAAACAGAGAAAAACCTTGCTTGTAAATAGGTCACAAAACGAGTAGACTGAAAGCCTAGTTCCTTAGCCACTTTTAGCAATCACATTCGTGATGTTTCCCAGAAAGGGGAGTACAGCTAGGTCTGGTCAATGATGATGAAACTCCTGGGTGTCAGCCAGGGAGAGATGGAGATCAGAACCAGGACAGAGATGGAGTAGGCAGATTCTGATTCCCGTCTGTTCTATGTGCTAAGAAGCTATCCTGCTTCACAGCAGAGACATTACTGCAAAAGAGACTTCATGTGCATTTAATTTTTGAAAAAGCAAAGCAAAACTAACATTTTTAAACAAGTCCAAGTTTAAGTAATGTCCATAAAACAAGGCAGACAATTGAAAGTTCCTCAAAAAATTAAAAACAGGAGATGGAGAAATATCTCAGAGGTTATGAGCACTTGTTTCTCTTGCAGAGGACCCGAGTTTGGTTACCAGCACCCACAGTGACTCATAAGTATTCTTAACTCTAGTTCCAGAGGATCCAATGTCCTCTTCTGGCCTGCACAGTACTGCAGGCACATGGTATACTTATGCAACATGCAGATAAAACACTCATACATATAAAATACGAATACATAAAAAATCAACTAAAAATAGAATTACCATATGATCCAGCCGTTTCACTCGTTGGTGTCTACCCAGAGAACTCCGTAGCTTACCATGAAGATATTTGCACCCCCAGGTTTATTGCTGCTGTAGTCACGTTAGTAAGAAAATGGAACCAACCTAGCTGCCCATCAACAGATGAAAGAATAATGAACATCTGGGACAGATATAAAATGGAATATTAATCAGCTCTAAAGGAAAACGAAATCACAAAATTCGCAGGAAAATGGATGGAGCTAGAAGGTATAATATCAAATGGAGGTCACCCAATCTCAGAAAGAAAAACAACGCATGTTCTCCCTCATATGTGGCTCCTAGCCTATAATGTACACGTGCATATGTAAACAAATGCATGTATGGTTTACTATAGTATTTATAAAGGAGAACAAGAAAAGGTAATTTTAAAAGGCATACTAATGAGCACATATATATAATAACTTCACGTAAGACCTTTGAATTCTCTCAAGATATAACATATTTTCAACACAAAATAGTCCGTAAGTGGGTAATGTCTGCACGCGATTCTACAAGGGGCTGTTGCCTTACAGAGAAATCTGAAATTTAAATTATGTTTGTTGTTGTTGAAATATTTCTGTATCCTCTAGTTTTTATAAATACAAATAAATTTAGCTTATTAAAAAACAATCCAAAGGCTGCTGACTACTGCTTCTCTTGACTGGCTGTGTGAATATATAAGGAGAGAAGGCCACACTCTGGGCTGTGAGCATTTACTTTTTTGCTTACCTGGAATGAATGGGCCTCAACAACATGAGTTTAATTAAGTTAAATGAAAATTCTAGAAGTGGGCAGTGAAGGAATTTACAATCTGGGGTTTGGTGCTCTGTCAAACACAAGCATTAACCTAAGAAGATGACTTTGAACACACAGGCTAGCCTAGATGGTAAAGAAAGCCAGGTTATCGTCACCTGCTCCTAGATCTAAGGGAGCCTGTTTTATCCCCTTGCTGTAGCCCAGCTTACTCAGGTCAGGTTAAAGCACAGACCATGACTTTGCAGACATGTAATTCTCCCACTCCTCTCTGGAACCATAACTTGTAGTTGGGACTCAGGCCTTCCTCCACCTTGTAAGAAAATGAACCAGCACCAGAGGTACCCTTCCTCCCAGGGTTTGTTCTAGTGACTCCTTTATCCACCAGAAGCACTCCCAGCATCCTGCTCCTCCAATCACAGGATGTGATAAACTCACAGATCTGAAGGACTGAGCTGGTCTAAGGTATTACTTCTACCAAGACAGATATGCACACTTGAGATAGAACTAGAACTCAAAGATAGTGGTTAAAAGGATTTTAGCAAACAGTTATGGAGAGAGGATTATGGGATCAAAAACAAACTGGATGACTAATTTCAGAATACTTGTGTAAAATGGGCTAGGGAGATAGTTCAGTGGGTAAAGCACTCGCTTTGAAGCCAGACTAGTCTGATTCTTGGAACCTGCATAAAGCTGGAAGTAAAAACTGATTCCACAGAGTTGTCTCTTATCTTTACATGTGTATCTTGCCACACACGTGCCCACACATGTACATCATACACATACAATAATAATAATAATAATAATAAATTTAAAAATGAGAGTGGTGTGTAAAGCAGTTTAATGACAGAAGGGCTGCAGTTTTTGTTTTAAGTGCCCAGAGTTTTCTGGCCATGACTATTTCCTAAAGGCATCTTAGAATACTCTTACTTTGTTTAGAAATGCAGAGTGTCCTCAAGGCCTTTCCAGATCTACTGATCAGACTAACTACAGTGGACACCAGGGCAATACATTCTATTAGCAAACTCCCCCAGATAATTACCATGCACAGGGAAGCAGGGTTTACCCAGAGCCGGGGAGTGCTACACCTGTTCTACAGATGAAGGCCCAATTTCCACCCAGCAAGCCCAAATCTTGTGTAGTTCTTTTCTGTTACACTTAATACTGAAGGCATATTAAAATCATTTCCTATGGCAAAAAAAGCTTTTAAACCAACTTTATCAGTTTCTTCTATTTAAGTTAAAATTTAGATTTTGAGAAATTCATTGTATTGATATAGATTGTTTTAATCATGAATATTATTCAGAATGAAAGATACCAAGCCCCAGTTCATTAATACAGTACAGAAATGTTGGAATGACTTTGATAAATGGACATAATCTGGACTAATGACTTATAATTAATCTCAACAAAACCATGTGCTCTTGTGTCTTGTGACCTGGGCACCTGATCTCATTTCCTTGACAACCTCAATTTGGTACTCCACCCCACAAGATAATGAATGAAGAAGCTTGGGTGTGCTTGAGAATTAACATATCAAAGCACTAAAAGATGATGGCAAACCCATCTCCTTTGCACACAGTGTGACTTTTGGGTAACTGAGATATTCTAGACCTAGAAATGTAAAGGCTAGATGGTCTGTTAAATTTAGGGTCAAGCCAAGCTTCTAGTTCCCTAATTGAAGCTGGTAAAACCATTTTGAATAAAAGTATGGGTGGTACCTGAATCTAGAGAGAGCTCCAGAAACAGCATTCCAGCAGGACAGTTCCATCAGCATAGTTCTGAGAGACATCTCAGGGAACAGGTTTCGGCTTTTTATTTGTTTGTAATTATAATGTTGGCACCGTATGCACAGAAGCCCTTGTACACAGCTGCTGCTCAGGAAATCGTTTGAAGAGATTTGAGAAGCTGAGTGGTAAAGATGTAGAGAAGGGTTGAACACGGGGGCAGGTGAGGGAGAAAAGAACCTAAAATAACCCTGAGGAAGAGGAAAGATGGAGACCAGCAACGTAAACAAGAAGAGAAAGTGAGGTCTGCATAGAAGGAAAATAATGCATCCAGTGTCTCTCAGTGTGAGTGTGGGTGGGGAAGAGATGTCTAGGGTGTAGACAGACATCTGAGTGTTAAAGTTGGGGTAACCATCCTGACAGGAGCACAAGGTATCCTAGGAGAGACACTGTACCCCTCTCTGGCTATCAGACCATTGAAACAATGGACTCCAGAAATTGGAATTTTCCCTAGAGATCTCATGCTAGAAGAAAGAAAAAGATCGAAGCCTTGATGCCAGCCTGGGAAGGGAACTCCTCTCCTGGAAAGAGACTGCACACAGTTCTAACAACCTGTCAGGTCACCTGGAAGGAGGGAATGGCAGAACCATACCTTGATGAAGACAGCTTAGTTATATGTATCTCTGGCCTTCTCTTTAAACCTAAATCTCATGTCAGGACCCCAAAGATGCACTTGGGGTGGAGGGTGTCGCTAGACCTCTTTATTTGTTCCTCTCCCTAAATTGGCCACATCAAATAAATCTCTCTCTGCTTTTCACCATTACTTGTCTCTTTAATTGGTCCGTTGAGGGTGGGTGGCAGAGCCTAACGTTTTAAGACTGCCAGGGCCCAGGCTCTGACCCTAACAACTCTAGTAACAGGGAGGGTTTAGGAATAAGAACTTGGAAGTCAGTGGAAGGGAGGACAGCTTCTGAGGAGGAAATGTGCAAAAAGAAAAGAGCTTAGGACAAAAGTTGGATCTGAATTTAAGAGCTAAGAGAGGGGCTAGGAGTGTAGCTCAGTGCTAGAAGGTGTGCTTTTCTTCCTCCCTAGGCCATGGTTTCAATCCCCTGAAGACACACACACATACACACACACACACACACACACACACACACACACACAAAACAAAAAAAACTAAAAAAATAAAAAAAAAGAACAGAAAACAATGTGCACACACATACACACACACACACACACACACACACACACACACACACAAAACAAAACAAACTAAAAAGCTAACAAAACAGAACAGAAAACAATGGCTGATTCCTGCCTCATTCTCTTGCTGATGTAAAAACTTTCAGATCTATTAAGAATAATATTTCATAATACAGAATGACCAATAGAGGATGAGTTAGTCACTTTCATTACTTCACATTCTAGGATGCCAGAAGTGAACAGACTTCTTGCATTTTGTTAATTGATGCAGTTTGTGAAGTGAATTTCCCATTGTTGCTAAATTTCTGAATTGAGTGTAGGAATCAATGGACTGAATTTCTAGTGGATTTTCTAGCATAAACCACCGCATATGTCTGTGGCTGTAGAGGCTTGTTTAATGCTGATGACCAGAATGTCAAGAATTTGGAAGGCCAGGTGGCTAACCAAAGGGCTCCAAAATTTAATGCCATACTGCCACCTTCTGGTCAAGTTATTTTAACCATTAAACAAACAAACAAAAAAGACACTTGTACAGTAACATACCTATTAATACTCAAACTACTGCTCAGATTACTATAGGTTAAACAGCCTCATACTAATTCTCTTTGTATGTGTAAATTCCTTCATGGCAGCACATTTCTTTGTTTTTATACTGGTGATGGGATGGTGAGGTAAGTGTCATTCCCAGCGTCAACCATCAGTTTTTAAATGGGTCTTCAAATTAGAATCTTAAATTCAGAATTTTGCTGTGTATCTGAATGGGAGAAATTTGGGCATCGGAGTGTACCTGGTGAAGTCATGGATTCATTGTGAATTTGGAGATCTATCCAATCTTGTGGATAGTGTGTGTATAAATAACCCCCAAATGCCTCTTGTACATTGGCCCCTGCTCTTAATTCAAAAGCCTGCTGGCAGTAAAGTCATGATTTTTTATTGCACATTCAGTTGTTTGGAATATAGTCCAAAAGAACATATTTTTAATCATATAAAATCAGCTTCTTTGCATACCTACAGAAACTGAGGTCAACATATGCTGAACACAGATAGATGTTCTAGCTACAAACACCCCACACCGTGGCTGCTCCTTTATGTTCCCTGTTACAGAGGTCCTTGATGGGCTGCTAAGGGGCATCACCTGAAGATGGAAGTCCCCTTTGATTCCTCTTCTTCCCCATAGGAGTTCTTTGCCCTCCTCCCCTTCTGGATGTTATTCGGTGCCCAAATTGCCACAGGTCTGGAGGGTTCTACACTATGTGGGACTCACCTATGTCACCGAGTTGGTAGGGTCAGAACTGGGCCCTGGTAGTCCAAACAAGCTAAGCTTGGCCACCAGTACTCTATAGGGCAATTAAAGAGACAAATGGTGATAAGCAGAAAAAGAGAGATTCATTCCATATGACCACATTGGAAAGAGGAACAAAAAGAGGTCCAACACCAGCTGAGAGAGGCCTCACCTTAGGAGAAGAAACAAATCATAGACCAAGAGGAGCACACAGCTAAGAGTCCTGGTCATGGCGTGCCCTATTCAACAGCATTGTCTCAGCTCCAGTCTCTCTTGGAAGGTTGTCGGACAAGCTATCAGAACTGTACAAAATCTCTTTCAGGAGACACCGTTCCCCTCTCCCTGGTACCAGGCTTCAGACTTTTCTTTCTCCCAGCATGAGACTCCTTCTGAAATTCCAATTTCTGGTGGCCCTTCAAAAGTCAGATAGTCAAAAGAAGGGTACAGATATTTCTCTTTAGGATGTGTTTGCTCCTTCCAGGATAGCCGCCCCCGTTTCCCTGGAACATTCCGTCAATGTGCTGCCCAAATAGAGCTTGTGGCTTGCTGCTCCCACCTGGTATTATTATTTTTTTTTAATCGTGTGTGTGTGTGTGTGTGTGTGTGTGTGTGTGTGTGTATAGTGGTAAGTAAGTGCAACCCCTTGAGATGGAGTTTCGGGTGGCTTACAGCCACCGGGTAGGCATGGGTGCTGGGAGTGGAACTCGGGTCCTCTGGAAGAGCAGTATATACTTTTAACCATTGAGCCATCTTTCTATCAGCTTTTAAAAAACCTTTGAAGGAATCATTAGACAAGAGAAGCCTCACCTCAGAAAAAGAAATAAATCATAGACCAAGGCAGCCTGAGGGGCTCACGTGGTTATGGCCCTGCTCGTATGTGCTTCCCCTCCACAGAGCAGCACTGCTTCCCCAGCAGGGGCATGGAGGACTTGGTGCTACTGGTGTCTCTGGTTGTTCCTTCTCACAGTGTCCTGGAGGCCACAAAAGGGATGACTCTAGGGTGAGCCACACTTCAGGAAGGATCATCCCTGCTGTAGGCCAAATGGCTAGACCTTTGTTTGGCTCTCAGTTTGGTCACTGGATCCATCTGCTTTGACATTGATAAAAAAGGGCAGGAAGGAAGGAACTACTCAAAGTTTTGCCCACGGAAGGACAATGTGGGACTGACCCTGAAGCCCATGAGTTCATCCTGTGAGCTTATGAAAAACTAGGACCCTAGGCATGTAGTTCCAGCTGCTTGGGAAGCTGAGGCAAGAGGATCAAAAGTTTCTGGACTGCCTGGGCAGAACAGAAACTTTAAAGTGAATTTGTACAACTTAGTGAGACTTTGTCTCAATACAAAATAATCGCAAAAGGACCGGGGCTATAATTGAGGACTAGGGCATTTGCCAAGCATGGACAAACTGTGGGGTTCAAACCCCAGTACTCTAAAAGTAAAATAACGAAAGCCCCTGATCCTTTGCGCTTACAGCTCTGAGCCTCCTTTCCTGCTACTTGTCTGCCTCACTCCTCCTCTGCTCCTCCTTTGGAAACCTTCCTTCCTAGTCTGAAAAAGAGCGTTTCAGAAGCTTGCCACCTAGAGACCCCTGGCATGGTATTACTGCTGAGGTTAACAGCAGTTGTGAATTTCAAGGGAGGACACGGGACTATTAGAACTATGGCCTATTTTTATAGCTTGAATAGCTTAGGGCTTTCTCGTCTGATTTATCAAACTGAAAAACTATACAAAACTACCCTTGGACAGGCAAAATGACTCAGCTGGTAAAGATACGCAAGCCTGAAGATCTGAGTTCTGATCCTAAAACCCACGTAAAGGTAGAGAGAGATGAATTCACAAAGTTACCCTCATCCCCGCCCCCCTCTATATTCCTATCCTCAGCTCTTTTTGGTGGCAACTTGGTAAAGCCAAGATTCAGATCACCAGTCTTCAGCTCTGACTCAATAGTAATGCAGCATTCTTTTGTATGGGAATCATTAGTCAGGGTCTGGTTCTGAACCGAGTTCTACTGTTGATCAACCATGTGAACTTGCTTAGTAGATGCATTCACTTGCTCAGAAACTTCCTTTCTCATCTCAGGGAATGGAGCCTGTGACCTCTATTGTTCGACTGCTAAGTTCCATGGCTCTCATCTTTCCTGGGTGTTTAAACAAATGAGCACTGTTCTGGAAATGCTTTCTTCTTGAGTATCAGGAGTCTTCCCAGCCCTCTCTTTGCGTGCATTTCCACCTCCCTGGCTGGTCCCACCGCATCTCTGAGTGCTGAGTTTGGAGGCACCTGGTCTTTCTGATTTAGTGCTCTCCAGGCTAGCTCACCTGTGATACCAAACATCACTATCTCTATAGACTCCCAGGTTTGCACCTCCCACGGGAACTTGTCCTCCCTCTTCTGACCTCTGTAGGCATTGCATGCATGGGTGTACTTACATACTTGCAGGTAAAACACTCATACACATGAAATAAAGCAAAAACACTTTAGTTATTCAAGTTATTCATGACCTAAAACGGATGAAAACTGATCACTGATTTATCTCACTCAGAGACTTACAGACTATGTGATTGAGTCTCACCTTCCTCTCTCCTCATTTCTTCCTTCTGCCCCACTTGCTCACCAACACCATGGGAATGCTGGCCCCTTGTTTTTGCTTCAGTATGCCAAACACATCCCTGCCCCAGGGACTTTGCACATACTGTTCCTTCCACCTTGATAGTCATCCTTTAGACAGTACGTGGCTGATGCCTCACTTCTTTCAGATCTCTGTTCACTCAAGCATCCTCCTACCAAAGCTACCCTCCCTGGACCACCCTATGTCCAACTGCTGTGAGTCTACCCAAACCCTCTTGTTATTTCTTAACCCCTTGCCCTGCTTTATTTCTGTCCACAGTCCTTGCAAGAGAACAAATGCTTGTTGTTGTTGTTTTTCTCCCTTCTTCCTATTCCCAGTCCAAAATGAAAACTCCAGACAAGACAGAGATTCAGTCAGCTTTGATCACTGCTTATTCTCCAGGGTCTGCTGGGATGTGCTTGGCTTTGAGATTATCAATATATCTTTTTTAAAGGTTAATACAATCTAGTACATTTTATTTATTTTGTGTGTGTTTGTGTATATGTGTGTGGGTAATGCACATATGGAGATCAGAAGACGATTTGTAAGATTCAATTCTCTCTTTCCACCATGTGAGTCCCAGAGATTGAATTCAGTTCATCAGACTTGGCCGTAGGTGCCTTTACCTGCTGAGCCATCTTGTCAACCTTCAATACGTCTTTATGGAATGAATGAATCTGCTAAAGGATTTTCATTCACATTTACATCTAACAGGCTAAAGTGAAGATCACACTGGGACCAATTCTATACTGGAAATAACTTTGTGTTTATGATTAGACAAACCTAGTTTTCAATTCGGGTGGTACACTCACTAGTAGTGTGGACTTCTCAGACCCATTTGTGTTTGTGGCCTGGACATAATATACCTCCATAGTTTACTGTGAGCACAAGGTGAGACAAAAAGGCACATAAAGCATAAGGAGGCGATAGATGACCAGCCTTGACAGTTTATGTGTCCATGTAAGTTATAAAGGTGCGTGCACACACACACACACACACACACACACACACACACACACACAGAACTATTTTTACTGATGACTATTGTATGCAATGTATTTGTGTTAAGCTCTTTAGGGAGAATAATAGTTCTAGTACTTGTGGCATATGAAAAGAGGAAAATGAGTGATCGGTGGTCTCCCCGTACCACATACCGCTAATGGAGATGAGTATCTGACTTCTCATGACTTTTGCATAATTTCCCCTGCTGTGCCTAGATATTCTTATTATCCATCTCAAAAAAAAACCCTGTGTACACCAATGCAGTGAATTAACGTAGCCCAGGTAGTAGGCAGCTAAAAACTGTACTTACCATCCATAGCATGGTTGTATTATGAGTTCTAAATGGTTTATTTTAGCTAGGTAGACAAGGGTAGGCCTGTTGTGTACCAGTGTCCTTTTGATTGAAAGCTTCCTTCCTGGAGGGCCGGGGGAAGGGCAAGAGACTCGGGAAGTAAATAAGCTTTACAAGTCCAGGAAAGTTGAAATTTATGAGACTGACAAGACCTCTCCCACTAATAGACAAGCAGTAAATATCTGCTCGGGGAGACAGCTATACAACTTGTGTAGCTGCCTCCAAATCCTGCAGGGAGCCTCAGGAAAGCAGCTTTCATTCACGCTGGGGTGGACTTTTCAGTGATAGAGCTACCTGTGAGTAACCCATGCTCCAGTAAGTAACCCTAACAAACACACTGGCTCACAGGGGGAACCGTTTCTTTGGTCTGTAGCTGTTGCCCTCTCTGGGGTCAGTAGAACTTTGTTCATTTCTCCCCAGGAAAAGACACATGGCATAAGCTCTGGAAATTCCAAGGACTGATGTCCACTGTGTTCCAGGAGCTCACAGTCTCTACTGTGGTCTAGCCTACTTTTTGTTTTTGTTTTTAAAGTCTATACAAATGTAGGCTATTTAGGGATGGAAGAGGTAAGCTAGCATGTAGGTCAACATTAAAAGCTGCAGTTTGAAGAAGATGGAAAACAAATAGCATACTGAGGCTTTTTGTTTTTTGTCTTGAGTCTTTCTGCAGTGCTCCTCATGTTAATTCTGGAGGCTCTAAGGCCCATATACCTGTGAAGTGGGGATCCAAGTTTAATATTCTTGTGGGTTGAAGTTTAAGAATCATAGACTATGGGAGTCCTAAATGAACGAGTACATCAGGTTCCCAAGCATCCCCACCTCGGTTGTGCTATACCCCTTTCTGTTGTACCTCAAGAAGACCACCGAGGGCCCAACACACCAAAATGCAAAAGCAAGGTTTATGGTTTATTCGGGCTCAAGCTCAGGCTCTTAGGCCGCACCAATACAACGGATCTGTGCTGAGAGCCCCTGGTGGGGGAAGAAGAGGCTTTTAATAGGTTAGAGACAAAGGGAGGAGGGGAATAACGTGTCACATTATGGCTGGTCCAAGAAACCCGCAGTCGCCAACATACTTTTAAACTGATTGGATGTACAGGATGCTGCCGTGGAGGTTTCTTACTGGCGGGTGCTATTCTCAGGGCTGTGAAATGCGCTGGCCATCTGTGTAGTCAGGAGTCTTTATTTTTACTCTATAGGGCAGTGTTCAAGCCCGGGCTTATCTAATCTATAGTTTCCTGGAAGGGGGGGGGGCATTTCAAGCATTATACAGAAGCTGAAAAGAGAAATTAGTGGGGGGTCAGGAGGGGTTGAATGAAGAGCGTCTTGGGGTCCTACATTTCCTTAGTTTCTATAATCTATTCCCCAGTAACCATGCAGGCTCAGAATAGGATTTCAAGGATCCAGCTTTGGCTGGGGATGTAGCTTCCCTAGCACGTGTGAAGGCCTGAGGACTGCAACAACCCCCCCCCCGCCCCCATTTCTGTCAACTAAAAATTTCTCAAAGCCAAAACCAAAACCAAAACCAAACACAGGCCTAGGAGCCTCCACTCCCGGTTTCTCCTCCCACCAACTTCACTTTCTGAAAGCCTTGCCTCTGAGGAGGACCACTTCCTGGAAGTTCCAGTTCCTGTATACCGTGACTGCTGGAATCTCCACCTCCTGGAAGCCCTGCCCCTGCCTCCCATAATTCCCCCTCCCCCCAAGTCCCACTTCTCAGAAATTCGGCCTGAATAACTAGCATCCTGCAGGTGGGATCCTGCAAGCAAGAGTTGAGCTCATCCAAGAGAGGAAGAGATTATCTCCACTTTAGAGGGCTCAGCCAGGTAGCAGGTGCCCTATAGCTACAGAGAAGAATGGCGTTCTTGACCATAGGACCTCACATTTGAAGTTAAGAAGGTAATTTTTAAAGGAAGAAATAGGTGTGTCCTGTAAATGCCTTCCTGTGAAGTGGCCTTGCAAGCGCCCTGGCAGCCGAGCTGGCTTTACTCATCCTTGTTTGGCACTATGTGTCTTACACGGTGTCAATGGATTTATTATCCAGGAGTACCCATTGATGTGTATATTTCTCAGAACTTCTGGCATAACTACATAAGTTGAATTGTCTTACTTTAATATTTATTTGTCGTTATTTCTTGAGCACTAGGTCGGGTCTTGAGAATACAAACCATAATACAACTGATTTCCTGGACTCAGGATACCTTTTACTGATCTATGTGTTTATTTTTGTATTTCTGCTAAAATCAGTGTGTCATTTACCTTTTGAAAATACCAGGTTCTTAACAAGAAATTCAACTTTTTCTTTGGTCTGTATGAACTACATAGGAATACCTTGAGATGATTATTTCTGCTTCCTTCATCTCTTTTCTGAAAAGTTGATAAACTCAGAGTAGGAGCACATTGGTTCATTCAATTCTTCAGTAACTCTCAGCCCCCCAGTTAGAGTGCCGAGGAGTCAGCTGAACTGCATGTTTGGGCTCTGTGTCCTGTAGAGAGTGATTTGCTTCGTTGGGAGCACACATAGCCCTCAGGAAAGGGCACTCCAGCCTGGTCCTTCACTTTGACTTTGGGCTGCCTGCAGGCTCCTTTGCACTGAAGAGAAAGAAGATGGACAGCACCCTCTGCTTTATTTTGAATCTTCAACTGAGTCTAAGTCAAACCCCTTTCTGGAAGAAAGCAGATTTCTTAGGCCATTCCATTTACTTTCAGACTGCGGAGAAACTAGCAGATACCATTTAAGATTTTGAACAGGGGAACATTAAAAAATACATGGCGCTGACTCTCAGCACAGTTCAAGTCTCTATATTTGGACTTTACATAGTCTCTGAAGCCTATGGTGGACATTTGAATTAACCATCATCCCAAACAGGCACTGATGCTTCTGGCATCCATTTGTTCCTGTCTCCTTTTCTCTCTCTTGCCATTCCCACGGTGGCCAACACAATTCACTGTGCACAATTCACTTTTTGAATTTTGCACTTAAATCCTTCTATCAAACACCTTGACATGAGATCACAAAGTGAGATTTTCCTTCCTTCTCTGAAGTCTCCAGTGAAAAGGTTCCGTTTGAAAGTCTGTAAAACTGCTTCATTGGTGGTCGACTGGCAAAGTTTTCCTGGGTATATTGTTCTCATTCCAAAGTACTTGTTTTCTCTGGGCCAAGTGCCATGGAAATACAACACAATGAGTGATGGAACATTCAGTTTTCAAGATTTCATTCTACTTATATTTTAATATTTTCTATCTGTATGCATATCATAGTATATCTGAGTTTACTCTTTTATGATTGCAAAAGCTATCCAGCTTTCTTATAGGGTATTATAGTTGCATTAAGCACAAAAAGTGTAAATGTCTACCTTAGTAATTAAGTACATCTTCCACTACAATTATTTTATATAAGACTGCTGTGCCAAGTCTTGACCTAGTAGAAAGTATTTCCACTATTGGAAAATCTTTGCTTAAAATTTTTGCAGGAAGTTTTAGCTATTTCAATATTTCATGGCAAAGGATTCTGCTTTAGTTAATGAGAGATTGGAGACTTAAGTAGTCTTTGGGGATCTCATGATAACTTGTAAAAAGTGAGCAATATGGGAAAAGAAAACATTTAAAATGGACACTTTAAAAGCTAAGTTCCTATTTATTCACTGAACCTCTCATTTACCCAGATTTTACCAAGGACCCAGTAGGTGTAACTCCAGAGTGAGGAACACGGGTCCAGACACAGCTCTTACCTTTAGCTACACAGCACTTGTTTGTGGATTTGTTTTTAGATTCTTAAGTTTATTATTCTGTACTTTTAGAGCTCCCTTTGCACGGCCTTTTTAAAATATGAGATTTTTGGGGGGTTGGTTTGGTTTGGTTGAGACAGGGTTTCTCTATAGCCCCAGCTGATCTGAAACTCACTATAGACACCAGGCTGGCCTCTATCTCACAGAGATCTATCTGCCTGCCTCTGCCACCCCAGTGGTAGAATTAGACCCGCATACCACCACACCTGGCTAACGGAGTAATTTTAAAAAATTATTTTAGAATGAAGTAAGAACAAAAAGAAAAACAGGAGCTTGTTAAGAAGCTACCTTTACTGAATGAAATTCGTAAAAATCTGACACTACAGTAACATAACTAGAATAATTTTCTCCTTTTGACTTTAACCAACAATTTGATCACAAACAAGATGATTTTGAATAGCTGTATGGTAACTCCTACTGCGACCTTCTTTCTAACTTTCTGCATAATGTTGTCAACTGAATTTGAGGTCATTGATAACTAGTGCAGAGCTGAGGGTATGTGTAATGTGGGTGATGTCTATTTGAATAGATAGAATGGCGTGAAAAGTGCTAACAGATCACATGAAAGAAATTGTTCCCTGTAGTTGCTTTAAATCCTTATTTTATTACCGTAAAGATAAGAAAATTTGGTTTATTTTGAACATGTCAGATTTTTCCATTGATTAATGATATTTTGAAATTTACATGGTCAGTTCATGTCAAAGAATGTAACTATCATAATTGCCCAATATTTAATGTAGACTTGCAAATAATAAAAAGTTTGTTAGCTTGTATTTTTCCCTTTCAACTAAGCAAAGATGTTAATTTTACATTTACTTATTTTGTATGGGGGGAGGCATGTGCATGTGCATGCCATGGTGCACGCATGGAGGTCAGAGGACAACTTGGGGAGATGGTTCTCTCCTTTTACTATGTAGGTCCCAGGGCTCAAATTCAGGTTGTCAGGTGCCGCACCTTTACCTGTTGAACTATCTTGCTGGCTCTAGTCAAATAATTTTCATGGTAACACATTTATTTTTATATTTTGGAGTTGCTTCTGATTCTGTAAAGACTCCCCTAACTCGGTATGTAAAAAGACATTGACCGAAAGATAATTTTAAAAATATGTCATGTAAGCCAGGCGTGGTGGCGCATGCCTGTAGTCCCAGCACTTGGGAGGCAGAGGCAGTCGGATCTCTGTGAGTTCAAGGCCAGCCTGGTCTACATAGTGAGTTCCAGGACAGCTGGGGCTACAGGGAGACCCTGCTTCAAAAAGACAAAAAAAAAAAAACCAAAAAAAAAAATGTCATGTAGACCATCTTAATTTTCTATAGTCAGTGGAACATCAGATTTTAGGAATGGCGTTGTGTACTTCATAAAACTGCTTGGCTGACATAGTCAATATCTAATTCAGTGAACACTCATTAAGTGCTTTGTGTAATTCTGTGGGAAGAAGGTAGTTGCAATCATTTGGGAAAATAATGCAAACTCCTGTTTAGCCACCAACCCCTGGGGTAATTTCTAATCAGAGTTTGGAGGTACAGATCCAGGTCATCTGTGCCTTGGGGCAGGTCTAAGACAGCTCCCTAGAATCCGGGTGAAACTTGTGGCTGTGGGAGCAGCAGAAGTTGATGGCCATGCTAGAACCAGATCTAAGGCTCCTTCCTCTGTATCCAGAACCTAGGTGTACAGGGCTCACAAGGAAGGTCTTTTACAGTTGTGTACTGAGGTAGCTTCAGGTGGCTTTACTGAGTATTTCTTTTTGAAGTACTGAATACGTGTCTCTGCCTAGGCCTATTCTCCTCTAGAATACCTTGTGCGGTGTGATCTCCATCAGATAAATATAGAATGCAGCCGGGCCCACACCTTTAAAAAAAATCCCAGCACTCAGGAGGCAGAGGCAGGTGGATCTTTGTGAGATCAAGGCCAGCCTGGTCTGCATAGCAAGTTTCAGGCCCGCTAGAGCTACAGGGAGACCCAGTCTCATAAAGATTAAAACAACAACAGCAACAACAAAATCCCCCAAAGGATGGAATGCAATGTGTGCATGTGCTCTGCAGGCAGGAGGCTTGGTTCAGTTCCCAGAGCCAACCAAGGAGGAAGGGAGGGAGACCTGGGGTCAGAGAGGGAGGAAGGCAAGGAGGGAGGAGGGAGGAAAGGAGGGAAGAAAGGAGGCAGATAGGGAGGAAGGAAAACAGGAGTGAAAAGGGGAGGGAGAGGAAGAGAGAGAGGAAAGAGAAAGAGTGATAGGAGATGCTTTGAATAATCAATAGTCTCAGTAGTTAGTACACACCATTTACTTTTATTATTGACAATTTGGGAACAGACTACAGAACTGAGAAGCTCTTTTAAATTCTGCCGTTATCCACTAGGGGGCGCGGCATTGCCATTTAAGAAGAAAGGCGGAAGATGTGGCTCCCTTCTTCCATTTCATGCGTGTTAGCACGTTGTAGAATTATTCCGACTGATGCTGACTTCTACTAGGAGTTTAATAATTCCTGTTTAACCAGAGCTTTATCAGCACTCAACATCTCCACTTTCCTAAGATTTTAAGTATTTTTTGATAATAGACTGCCTCATTTTTTAAAGTATCTAGATTTTAACCTAATTTTAATGAGTTGGTTTGTTTTACAAAGAAAACATTTTGCAGTTTTCCTTATAAAAGTAATCTAGATGTGTTATTTTACATTAGTTTTATGTTTTATTCTTGTGGCTTTTTTTTTTTCCAGACCCAGACCCCTGTGCCCCCAGCAGGCCTGGAACTTGCTTGTAGACCAGGCTTCCCTTGGGATCCACCTGCATCTGCCTCCTGAGTGCTTGGATTAAAGGTGTGTGCCACCACACCTGGCTCTTTTGGCATTTTGAAATAGGATCACAGTGTGCAGCCCAGGCTGACCTGGAGCTCCCAGTCATCCTTCCTCAGCTTTCTGAGTGATGATGACATTGTAGATGTGTACCACCACACTCAGGCTTATTCTGTAAAATATAGCTAATCAAAAGGGGGAAATGCAAAGGCAAGCTTCTTACACATGGCTGCAGTCAACATTTTAATGTATATTCTTTCATCTATCTATGAATATGCATATATGTTTCACATACTGTACATTCCATTATTATATATACGTAATACAAGAATTGCCTCCATTTTTGATGGTTGGCTGCTGGCAGCTTCCGAGCCCTGCCGTTCCAATTCTCCCTTCTTTCTAGGCCTAGACCAACGGCCTGGAAAGACTTGCTGCACCCCTCTTTGGCTCTGATGACAACCATAACACACACAAATCGTGGCCCACTAGAGGAAGCCCTCAGCCATTCTCCAACTGTCAATGTCCTTTCTCTACTACTTCAAGCAGTCTGAGACTGGCTTGGGAGTGTTCCCTGTTCTCTTCCAGAAATCTTGCCAAATCCTCTTGGGGTGTATGCATTTGTGCATGATCACCGTCAGTCTCAGTTCAGGTAAGTGAGTGTGGGAGAGTTTATCATTTCTCTCTGTACTAAACACCACGACACCAACTACAAAAGTGAGCAACACATCTCAAAAACAGAATGAATGTGTGCTATGCATGTTACTAATAATCTGATATGATTTAATAATGTACTCTGACAATATCACAAAGCATCCTTCACAATGCTATACTTAATGGTAGGGTGTTATACCAGCATATGGCGAAAGTGATATAGCAACTTATTGGAGTGTGTGCACACACACACACACATACCTACACACACTCCATACACACACACACATGCACACACACACACTGGTTCCAATGTTTTTACTATTTTAGATAAGCTACAGTGAATAAGCTTCTAGATACTCTTTTGTGTCTATTCTTGATTATTTCTAATTTCTTTCATTTTTGAAATAGCGTCTCATGTTTTGTAGGTTGGTGTTGAGGTCAACTCACTATTGCTGAAGATGACCCGGAAACTTTGATCCTCCTTCCCTTACCTCCTGAGTACTGAGACTACAGGCATGTGCCATCAGAGGTACATGGATTTCCTGACAGGCATGTTCATTAGAGTAAGCATGAACACACCCTGCACAGTTATTGGGTGGCCCTAAGTACAAAAGATACCAATCTGTTAACAGAGATACTAATATAAAAAATGATCTAGAAGAAAACTTCATGTTAACACTTACAAATTTTTAAGTGCAAATATCCATAAACAATAAAAGAAGACTTTCATTTACAAAAACATTTTATAAGATATGAGACCTTCCACAGGGTGGCACCAAAATATTTCTATTTATTTGTAACATGTTAATAAGCATTTTTCCCCCTCTGCTGATCTGTTTTTAGTGAGTCGTGACTAGAAAATAGGCTTAGTTTGAATTTTTAAAAATTAGGCTACATTTTAAGAAACCACAAAATGGGATTTTTATTTAAGATTTCAAGTATTGTCTATGTTTTCATTGTTGCAGAGCCAGACAGTGATTTGCTTTAGCCAAAACCAGAATCATATTACTCAATGTAGTGTGTAGGTGTGTGTATACAAATCTATTGGTGTACAAGTCAGGTTCCTAAATTGAGTTTCTTTCCTGATCTATGTCTAATTGAAATTTAAACTTTTATATGTCCTTTGATTCAGGGATCCTTGGTAATTATTTTAACATTCCACAGCATCATGACTCTCTTGGGGCAGGAACATCTTAGAAGGTGTATTCTGATCATTCTTTGCTCTCCCTTCTTCCCATGTTCTGACTAGGCCTTGCACCTTCCCTGCCAGCATTGCAATCACGAGCTGTAACAGACAGTGTGTGCCCTCTCTCCAGAGTGTCTGAATGGAAAACAGGCTTGATGCATCTCTGTGTCATCTATGTGATAAAAACCATCTTAATTACCATAAAGAATACTGCTAAACCAGGTCTGGTAACTCAAGTCTGTCATTCTAACTGTTCAGGAGACTGAGGCAGGAGGATCACAAGTTCAAGGTCTGCCTGAACTACAGAGTGAGCTCAAGACCAGCCTCAGCAACTTACATGGACCAAAGTCAGGATACCACCAAAGTCCAACTTGGTGAACCAATGAGTATTTTGGGGTCAGGAGTTACTCAAGACAAGAGTGTAGTTGAGGGGTTACTTATGGAAGAAAGGATGACTCAGAAGCAGCTGCATCACTAAAGCCCACTGCAGCAGGGGTGACAGCTCATGAAAGCTGGAAACATGGAGCTCAGTGCACAATTTGAAGGCAGATAACAGGTTACAGAGTGCCTCTTCCAGGAAACTCGGCTGGTCTGAGCCTCTTCCAGACAGCTTGGCTGATCTGAGTCTCAGCAGTCCTTCCTGCTTATATAACCTGGGAAGGGCAGGCCTTGTGCATCTGCTCAGTTTCAAGGACTTCCTGAGACTTCTGAGTCGTTTACTTCCTGATTCTTAATGAGCCTCCCTTTAGAATTTCCTAAGTCTTAACAAGCTTCCTTTAAAACCTCTTGAGTCTTATAGGAGACATATTTCCCTGTGAATGATCCTTCATAGTCTAGTTAGTGAGAACAGAGTATAAGTCTTAACCTTCTTCACACCTAAGCCCTGGCTAGTTCAGCTGAATCTTGGAGAGGTCCCTTGCAGGTGGCCAATGTTGCCTGTCCATACAGCTGTCTCCTGAATGTGAACCTGTTCTGTGAACTCCCTGGACTCCCTGGCATTCTTCCTGATCTCCCTGGACTCTCAACTCTGCAATTCAAGAAGGCTTCCAATGACCATCACTGACACAGTCGTGAAAGGCTTAGGCTCACAATCAAGGGGGCCTCCAGGTCTATGTGAGCTCCTACTCCTAGTGCAAGATTTGGAAAGACCAACATAGACTCTCTTCATTCGTTTTACATCAGTTGGAGATCTGTATTTTTTATTAAAAATATTTCATTTGTTATTTTTATTTTATGTATGAGTATTTTGCCTGTAATATATGCAACCCCTACAGAAGTCATAAGAGGTTGTCAGATCCCCTGGAACTGGAGTGTCAGATGGTTGTTAGCTACCATGTGAGTGCTGGGAACTGAACTCAGGCCCTCTGGAAGAGCAGCAAGTATTTTTAGTGACTGAGTCATCTCTCCAGCCCCGGGATCAGTATCCTTTGTCACCTGTCATCCTGAGTCTTGAAAACTGTTGTTTCATATATTTTACCTGTTTTCTTCATTGTTTCAAGCAGAAGTATGAATTTAGTCCATATTATTCTTTTTCAAAATGAAAGTTCTACTTTAACTTCAAATGAAAGGGCTTTGTTAGGTTCTCCACATGCTTTTATATTTGACTCTGTAGGAATGGTGCATTGTACCTTAGATTAAGTAGGGAATGAGATACTGCATCTCAACCATATGCCTGTGTGTGTTGCTGTGCGGCAGTTGTTGCACATGAACTCAAAGATTGCTTTATCCAATGGAAGGAATTTTATTTGGATATGCTTTGAGTATAGTATGATTATGATTAATTTTGCAGAACTGATACCTTTATGATAATGTCTTCAAAACTAGGAGAATAGTTTGTTTTTCTTTCCATTTTGGTCTTGTTTTGTTGTCTTTAAATACATTTTAGAAATATTGAACTAAAGCTGGCAAAGGTATGTGCTGTCAAGCTTGGCAACCTGAGTTCAGTCTCCAGGACCACAGGGTGGAAGGAGAGAAACCAACTACCCCACACATGTGCTGTGGCACACACACACACACACACACACACACACACACACACATACACACAATAAATAAATAAATAAATAAAATGTAATAAAAATTTAAAAGAAATATTGAACTGAAGTACATTAGCTGTCATTTTTTATTTCTGACCTTGTCATTTGAAGTTATAATGAATGAATTCTGTCTTTTCTCACAGAGGAGTCTTTTTCTTATTTAACATGGTTATGTTTCAGCATTTTTAAGTGACTATATCAGAACTAAACTAGGATCACAAGCTTTGGCTCCAAACCACCTTTTTGTTTATCATCTGTTATCATGTGTCTTAGTGACAAAAGATCAATACTCTTTGAAAGCTGAGACACAAGTTCTACCAGCTTGGATTTCTAACAGTCTTCCTGTTACTGTAAGCTGTAAGAGGAGGTTGGAGAATCTGGCCAAGCTACCAGCACATGGACTCAGTCAATGTCAGCAGAGACCAGAGGGGTCTGACCGGACAGGGATCTGATGATGTGTAGCCCTCATTAGCCACAGGCCTCCACAGTCTTGTTCCCCTGACTTCTTCTCCCTGAACCCTGTCCTAGGCAGCTGGGATTCTCATCACTCATGTCCTGAGGAGCCAGAGACCTTTCCCAAACTTTGGAAAATCAGTGTCTGAATTTCCATACAGAGCATTTATCCATCCCTTTCAGTCTCTCCATTCTTTCTCTTTGTTCTCCAGTCCTCGTCTGTATGCACTTACCACACAGGGACTAGTCCCCTTGTGTTTTTTAAAGGCATAATATTAAATGTGTAAATAGCAAATGTAAAAAATACACAGCTTTGGATAATTCTTGTTCAACAAACATATTGTTTGGTGCAATGTAGTGTCTTCTTCCTGGGTTTTCCTCCTGGCTGTTTTGAACCAGTTTTTTCTGTTTTTCACCCAGCACAATCCAGGCTTTCCTATCCTGGAATGTTTCCTTCCAGACAGTTCATCTTCAGACCCCCTGGTCTGACGGTTGCTCCACTTGGACAGCGTGTTGGCAGGAGTTGAATGGCATTGCTGATCTTCAGGGTCCTGAGCCTTTCCTCTGACTAGATCAAACTTGTAATTCTTCTCACATTCTCTTGCAGAAGTCATTTTATTGAAGAATCCATTTCATGGTACTAAATCATTTCAACTTTATGTTATTTTTCCTTATGTTACATTTATTTCATATTTATTGCCCTGGATTGTAGGTTTTTTGAAGACAGCAATGTCATCTAATTAATTTTTGTGTCCTTTGTCATCCATAGCACAGCATTTTGAAAATAATAAATATTAAGCATTTATTGAGTAAAAATCAATGTACAAGTGCTATATCCATTAAAACCAATTGGTTTATCATGCTGCCAAGAAACAAATATGTTTTTTAATTTAAGGAGCAAACGGTAGGCTTAAAGTTGTCTTGTGGAGGAGGATATGTATTTGGTGGTAGAAATTGAGAGACAGTGTAGAATTCACCTTTATCACATTTGGAAATGTTTGGTGAATTCTAATGTGTACCTGGACTCTAAATAGAGAAAACAGTGTTAATATTTGAAGCTAGTCATTACCTTTTAAAGTTTAGATTTTTGTTGCTGTGGTTTGTCTGCCAGTTTTGTGTGTTGCAAGCTCAGTCTCCAGTCTGACGGTTGATGAAATGGGGCCTAGGGGAAGGTAATTGGGTCAGGGGGTACCACCCCTCTGAAGGGGTTAATGCTGCCTAGGGGGAAGGTCGAGTTTAGGGGCTAGACTGGATCCACTCCTGAGGGAACAGGCCCTTTCTCTGTATGTTTGACTGTCTCTGCTCTCTTTCTTTTGCACACAGCCTCCTTCTAGAGGAAGCTGGTGCCCTTTTCTTTTCCCAGCATGCAGGCAGGAACTTGGGCCGTGCTGTTTAGAACATCCAGCCCCCAGAACTATAAGCCAGGATTTTCTTCTTTACATACTCTCCAGCATCAGATACTGTGTCACAGCAATACTAAACAGACTAAGGCTTCTATTCAATGTTGTTTTCCTAGAAAATCTGTATTCTAATTTTTTAATACAGAGGTTTTACTCAAAAGAAAAATAATTTTTGTCTCTGATTCAAATAATATTGACTATGCTACCAAATTTAATTTCTCCCTATGACTCGGTAATTTTGTTCCAAATGAAGCATGCTTCTCTTGGCTTCCTCCTTTTCTCATAAGCAGTCCACAAGTGCTGCCCTTCAAGTAGTGTTCTTAGACACAGAAAATTGAAAAGGCATCACCAATTAACTAATCATAAAGAGAAACTAGGCTGCTGTTTCTGATGCTCGGCCCCCTCCTGTGCCTCTATGTATTACTGTTTTTGAGTATGTATTTATTATTTTTATTCTATGTGTATGAATGTATTGCCTGCATGTAGGTAAGTGCACCCATGCCGTGCAATGCCCACGGAGGACAGAAGAGACTGTCGGATCCCCTGAACGAACTAGAGTTATAGACAGTTGTTAGCTGCCATGTGGGTGCTGGGATTTGAACCCGGGTCTTCTGCAAGAACAACCAGTGTTCTTAACTGCTGAGCCATCTCTCCAGCCCCAAGTATGTATTTTAAATGAAAGATTTGGTACAACATAAAATCTGACAAGTGTTTTAACTATTACAAATAATATAAATTAAACTTAATTCTAGCTTTTGGAAGGACCGTGTCTTAGGTGTCTCCTCACGGATCATGGTTGTTATTATGCATTGTACATGGCCTTTTGAAATTTATAAATTTTATTTATGATGCTGAAAAATGTGGTGGTCATAATATAAAATAGCTTCAATGAGTACATGTACTTATTTCCCACTTCAGTCTCTAAAACAAATAATCTCTGCACGAACCTCTGCCCTGTGAATGACCCGATAGGACACATTTGAACTTACAGTGAACTTTCACATGAACTTTCAGTTACACTCAAAGAAATATAACAGATGGGAAATAGTCAGATTTTTCAAATATTTTTGCATGCACTACTCTGACATGTTCAACAGAAACAAGAAGGCCAGCTATCTCTCTCCAGTGTTTACTTTAAGGGCTTTATTATCCTGCAGGCTATTTAGTTACATTCTATGCCCCAAGTAAGAGATGTGGTTATGTCTTTTGCTCGAGCAGCATCTTGATTTTAAACCAATGCTTGTTATATCCATCTAAAGAAAAATCTAACTGGGTTATAAAATATAACAATGACTAAGGGAACTTTATTGAATCCATTGAAATAATACTGTCTAAAAAGCACTTAAATACTATGGACTTTCAAAGATTCATTTCACATCTTAGATGAGAAGAGGTTGTAGTGTAGTGTCTTTCTTCCAGTAGTTTGCAGCTAAGAATACACAGTTCAGTGTGCATATGATCTCTTAAAGTTATCTGGACAGAGTAGAAGTAAACTGAGCACCCGCTATTGTACTGCTAAAGCACAATGCAAGACAGTCTCCTTAGAGTGATTTCAACCTTAGAATTCTCCTTGGTGTGGACAGAAGGCCCTGTGTACAGAGAAGGTGAAAGATCAAATTACTTGTCCAAGGAGACTTAGCTGAACTGAGATTCAGATGTAGGTCTCCCGGATCCACAAATCCTGTTCATTAATTTCATGCTCCAATACACAAACAAACCCGCTTCATTCTGGGGCCTAGAGAGGTGGCTCAGTGGTTGAGTGTTTGCTGCTCTTCCATAGGACCCAAATTCCATTTCCAGCATCCATGTTGGGTAGTTCACAACTACCTGTAACCCCAGGGGGGCTGATGTGCCCTTCTGACTTCCTTAGGCACCTGCAAACAGGTGACATAAACACACGCACACACACACACACACACACACACACACACACACACAAATAAATATCTTAAAAAACAATTTTAGTCAAATAATTGCTAAAGGCAAAACTTTGATAAAACTATAACGCTTATATTACCTTTGTTTTAAGAATGAAAAGAGTTTATTTTGGTGGTTGAGGCTGTGGCTCAATGGTAAAGTACACGCCCAATGTATACAGGCACTGTATCTAATTCTCAGTACTCTTTCATCTCCTAAAAGTTATTTGAATTATTACATTGCATCATTAAATGACTTAGATTGAAATATTCCTTCATTAAGTTCTCATGATATGAAGATAGTAACTAAGATTTCTGTTTTCTCTTGAAAAAAACATCATGTTGTTTCCAGGAAGCTGCACATCTACTACATTTACCAAACAACACAAGTCATGTTCCAGTGTAGCTACTGATATGCATCTCCTACCTTATGATCAATTCCTACTAACACCCTCTTTCTTCTCAGACCATAATTTATTCACCCTGCCTTGTGTCTTAGATGTTAGTTAGTTGAAAGAGAGATTACATTTAATGGCCATAGACGTATGAAGTGGCGTACAACTCCACTTAGAAATCAGATTGTGAGATGCAGTAGGCTGTAATTAGTCCAGCTTTTCTGACATTTGATATAGTAAAGAAAATCTCATTGGCAAGGCAGATAGAGATCTCACCATTTCCCCAAGGATGTACCAGAAAGTTAAAAAGACCTGCCTTTATTTTGTCAGTGAGGTCATATAAATGGACAGCAAGATCAAGTAATTCGTGTTGATCATTTTAAGGGACTTTCTAATAGTCTCTCTCTTTTTTTTTTTTTTTAAGACATGATCTCCCTATCGCCCCAGCTGGCCTGGAACTCCCTATGTAGAGCAGGCTGGCCTCAATGTCATAAAGATCTGCCTGCCTCTGCCTCCCAAGTGCTGGGATTAAAGGTATGCGCCATGAGGCCAGGCCTTACTCTATACTGTTTAATTTCACCTTTAAGTGTGTGTGTGTGTGTGTGTGTGTGTGTGTGTGTGTGTGTGTTGGGGGCATGGTGGTTGGAACCTAGGGCCATAGGAAGGCTTGGCAAGTGCTCTACCACTGGGCCATATATCCTAGTTCTTAAGTTCATTATAAACAAAACCAAACCAGGTTTTTATTTAGAGGAATGAACAGATTTTGTGTTAAAATAAGTGATGTTTCTTCAAAGATTTGAGTGCTGGAAGAGGAGCAGCTTCAAATGGCAAGGGGCTTTCTTCCTTCCCCTGTTAGAAGGTCTTTTCTCCCATGATGCGTTGCTACCTGTTTAGATGGGGTGGGGGATTCATGCATTTCCCTTTGCACAGCAGAGACAAGCATTTCCTATGGGAAGTCAATAGAAACTGTGATAAGCAAGAGAGCAAGTGTAGCTAGAGTTATTTATTTAGTGAGTGAAAACTTAATTGTTTAGTAAACTGAGTATTGATTCAAAAGTAGTTTTCAAAGGACACATTTCTTTGAGCTCCGCTTACTTTTGACTTGTTAGTCGTTTAGTTTTGGTTTCTTTCAGTTTCCAATTGGGTAGTCTTCTTGAAAGTTTCTTTATCTAATTTTAACCATTTCCTAGAAGAACAATGCTAAAGATTGAAGTTACACTCTAAAAATATGTTTTACTGGTGCAGTGTATGGATACAGATGTATAGGATGCCATGGGATAATCTGTACATGTATAAAATGTAGGGAGCACACCAGCGTAGTTCACATTTCCTTTTGCTCAGAAAGAAAACATTTCCATGTGTTGGAAAATTTGGACTTTTCTTTCTAGTTATCTATCATAGATTGTTGTAGACACAGTTATCACACTGTGTATGGCACCCCAGAACTCTAGGGCCTGGGATTACTTCAAACTGTGACTGAACTCTTTTCTACCACTTGTCTTAGTTGAAAAAAAAATAAGGCTATTATTGCAATTAAAATGATTTTTAGTTTCGTGTGTTCTGATTTTATATGGTAAGATTATGTTTCTATTGCAAATTCAGGTCATTTTTTAATCATTTTTTAAAATTTTTAATAACTACATGATTAGAAGAAGCATTTCACTACAGCTTTAACATATTCAGTAACACACTTCAGAGCAAGAATACATCTCTTTCACAAGTGGGTGCAAGTTGCTAGGTTCACAGTTGAGTTAATACAGTTATACAATATTGAACTCAGTATAGGGATCTTTTTTAAAGGTTAAAATTCAGTTCATTTTTAAAGCCTTTACCTCTATAAAGCCACAATTTCAGGGGCTGGAGAGGTGTCTCAGTAGTTAAGAGCATTGGCTTTCAGAGGACCTGGGTTCATTTCCAGCACCCACATGGCAGGTAACACCTACTTGTAACTCCAGTCCCAGGGGATCTGACACCCTCTTCTAGCCTCTATGGGCATTGCATGTACATGATACACTTGTTTACATGCAGGCAAATTATTCATACACAAAATACCATGATTCCATTATTTTATTTAAGATAAACTTTAACACATTTCTATAAAATGTCTGATACTTGAAACAAATGGCATCTTTAAAAAGCAATGTGAAAAACAGTGTGTGGGCCTGGAAAGGTGGTTTAGTGGTTAAGAGCAAGCACAGCTCTTCCAGAGGACCTGAGTTCAAGTCCCAGCAACCATTTCAGATGACTCCCAACCCACCTGTAACTCTAGCTCTTGGGGAACCCAGCACCCCTGGCCTCCTCAGGCACTTGCACTCAAATGCACACACCCACACAGAGACATACGCATATACACGCAATTAAAAATAAAATAAATCTTTTCAAAAGTCTATAATCCTGTCATTCAACATGTCCTTTTATCCAATATGTCATTTTTAAAATATTTTATTCATTATTTTTATTTTATGTGTATGTGTGTATTGCCTGCATGTAGATAAGTGCACCCGTGTCATGCAATGCCCACGGAGGACAGAAGAGGCTGTCGGATCCCCTAGAACTGGAGTTATGGATGGTTGTTAGCTGCAGTGTGGGTGCTGGGATTTGAACCCAGGTCTTCTGCATAAACAGTCAGTGTTCTTAACCTCTGAGCCATCTCTCTAGCCCCCAACATGTCATTTTCTAAAATATTTTTTAAAATGTATGTATATGTGTGTGTCTGTGTTGTATGTATGCACATGTGTACATGTGCCCTTGGAGGCCAACAATGGGTGTCGGATCCTCTGGAGCCAGAGTTACAGGCAGTTGTGAGCCAGCAGACATGGATTCTGGGAACCATAGGTGGATCCTCGGCAAGAGCAGCAAGCGGCAAGTACTTTTAACCACTAAGCTATCTTTGCAGCCTTTCAGTAATTCAATATAAGATCAAAGTGGGGTGGGTTTTTGTGTGTGTGTGCGTGTGTACGTGTGTGTATGTGTGTGTACGTGTGTGCGTGTGTGTGCCCGCGTGTGTGTACATGTGTGCGTGCGTGTGTGTGTGTGTGTGTATTCTTTAAGTAAAAATGTTTATTATTTTTGTCTGTTTTGAAACAGGGTTTCTCTTAGGCGAGACTGGCCTTGAACTTGCTATATATCCAGTGATTAACCTGGAGCTCTTGATTCTTCTGACTCCCAGATTCTGGGATTACAGGCATGTGCCACCACACCCAGTAACTGAAGTGTTTTTAAATTGACTGTTTAAGACTGTCTACGTTATTGATTGAAATATTCACTCCTTCATTCTTTCAATATTTACTCAATCCTTTACTGTATGGCAAGCATTTCCAAGCCCTAGGCATGAGCAGGACAGAGAAGGGACCTGTGTGTTAGAGCTACTGAGCATGTAAACATAATAGGAATAGGCATATCAATAAAGGTTTCCTAAGTACTTTGAAGAGTACAAATGAAAGGATGCTAAGAAAAAGAATGAGGGGGACACAGTTTAAACTGAGAAGCTAAGGACCACGCTACCTAAAGAACAAGACAGTGAAGAATGAGAGGCGAGTCTGGGCCACCTCTGATAACAAATGCAATGAACACATGGCTCTGTGTCATGTTTGACGCACATCCTTCAGTAAATATTGTTCAGTGTGTTAATATGTGATTCCAAAACACAAGAAAATACACACTGAAACAGAAAACAGAAAAGGATTTCTCAAGTCAATCATATTTGCATAAATAATGTGTTATAAACTGTAAAAGATAAAGTCTTTTAAGACAGATTAAAATCAATGCTTGAGTGTTATAATCACACAGAAATAACATAAGGCACAAAAGTAAAAAGTGCCAGAATAGGCAAAGGAACAGGAAGGTCAGGAGGATAAGCGGGCGAATGAGACAGGGAGCAGGGCACTGGGGATGGAACTGACAGTCAAGTGGGATACAAGTGCCCTGAGATACACATCATTCCCTGCAGAGGTCTGATAACCTGGCCTTGAGACCTTGCACATATGAAACTTACCAGCAGGAAATCACCTATGTCAGAGATGTTAGATGCTTGAGGAAAAAGGGAAGAACACAATTATCATGCAGTTTTGAACAGATCTTAATATTCATCATGCTAATTTCAGAAGGACACAAAAGCTCAGAATAACATAAAACTACCCTAGAGCATCCCCCACCCCCAAGTCAAGCTTTCACTGGGCTTGGGAATGGAGCTCAGTTGATAGAGTGCCTGCCTAGCAATGCAGAGAGCCCTGGGTTCAACCCTCAGCATCAAATACAGTGGGTGTGGTGGCAAAACCCCTTATCCCAGCACTTCTGAGGTGGAAGCACGAGGATCAGTTTGACGTCATCCTCATCTCCACGGAAAATTTGAGGACAACTGAGGTATACGTGACCCTGTCTCAAAAATTTCATTTCAGAAAATAGAATTTTGTAGCTACTTCTTTGACCATTTATAACAACAGATTAATACTAGAAACTCTGAACAACAAAAAACCAGAACAGAACAAAATAGTTCTAATTCCCTAGATATATGAAAAAAGATTCCAGTATCTGTAGACAACCATATGTGCACCAGTGGATTTGGGAAGGAGTCAGAAAATTGTGAGTACTGAGACTTATCCAAATCCTATTCAACATCTTCATTGTTGACCAAGTTTTCCAGCCCCCACACAGTCCGCTTCCAAGGTTCAGCCCAGGACAGGCTGATAAATCGCAACAATGCTGCCTAACATGAGTTTGCAGCCTTTTGCTTCCAAATCTGTTTTCTTGGTGGTCAAAATGCTAGCATTTCCAGGTACCAGCTTCTACATACTGAAAGTTCCTGGTCCCACATAGTCTCCAACTAAACATAAAGTTGTGATTATTAGATAATTGTTATTAGATGGCTCACAGGATTCTAGTAGAACCACATAGCTATTTTTGGATGTTAGTGAATAGAAGACACAAACACACACAAAAACTGGTTGTAAGGAGTCCCTACTGCACTTATTAGGGAGGACACTAGCCTATGTGAGGGTCTAGCTCATTTTTTTAAAAAGAACCACGTGATGCCTCCCAGAAGATGCAAACCCCCTCCTCCTGCCCATTTATCATCCAGGCCTGGGAAGGTATATCTGCTTGCCTGGAACTTAGTCCATATGCCTGCACTGTAGCATAGGAAGACTGGGAAATGTTTTAGGCTCTAATCCCTATAGTGTAGTAAAGCAAATGTCAGAGTCAGAATGAGACCAGATTCAACAAGTCTAGAGTCAGGAGCAATATTCTTGCAAATTCATTGTGGAACTTGTGGTAAAAGATACTTAACTTCTAACTAATCCATTTTCCTATTACTTAGCCTGAGGAATGGGAACCTTTTGAATTCCATGAGTCCTTAAGTCATACAATCTGATGTCTGCACTAGTTGGAATTCTGGCTTCCAGTAATGGAATCCTTACATGAACTTGTAAGTAAGTCACTGAAACTTAGAACCTGTGAGATGAACGGTGGTGAAGCTGGGTTTAGGGGCATCTGGCTCAGCTGGCCTCTCACTATGTTCTGACTCTGCTTTTGACTATAGAACCCATCCTGTCCTTGGAACCAGAAAAGTGGCACCTGAGAGTGCCAAATCATGTTCAAGTAGCTCTGAGATCACAGAGGAAAGAGCTGTGCTTTCCCAGAATCAATTTCTAAGGCTCAGAAGGACTGCTTACTAGAAGGGCTTGATTAGCTTTCTGTCAAGGAGCTGAATCTATACCAGAGAGAGGATATCACACTGAAAGTAATGGACTGGCCTGACAATGTTGGCCTGGCATTGTGCCCCAAATGATATTCCCAACCAATCATGTTCAGTTTGAATGATCATTGGTAGAATACAAAATTGGTGGGTTTTTTTCCCCTTGAACGTTTTGCATATGCATACCCTAGAGTAGTCTGTGTGTGCATGTGTGTGTGTGTGTGTGTGTGTGTGTGTGTGTGTGTCCATGCACACATACACTCAGACACACAAATATTCTTTGATGTTATATTGCTATTTAGACATTTTCCTTCACAAAGTTATATTATCATATTAAAATATATTTTGATGTTGGCAATAAAATGGTTATCTGACAGCTTGTTTAAGAACAATGCCCTGTTTTCTCCTCACAATCAAGGAGTAAGTAGCTTATCCTAAAATTTCTCCAAACTACAGATAGCATTTTGTGTATTAAATCATGTTTCATATGATGTTGAAAAAGCGTGAGAAGTTTCAGCCAGTTGGTGCTCCAGCCTCAGTGTCTCCACACACAAATGTGCCTGTTACTCTCATAATCTGAAGCACATGCATATTAAGTAGGAAAACCAATTACAATAAATCCTCTGGTAATCTGGACACCTCAATGTCACATTGTTATTTCTGAATTTATTTGTAACACTGTTACATAAGGGTTTCAATTGTTTTATTATTTGTTGGCTTCTGCTTCTCTGATGATGACTAAAATAAAATCAAGTGATTTCTGTGGATTTTGTGTTTGTATGTCATGCAAGGCTCTTAAATATATCTCATAGCTGTTTCCATTTGAAGAACACCCCTATAGATGGAATTGGTGTTTTATACATATTCTATTAAATGTTTCTTTCTTTCAGTAGCCAAAAAATATGACCTATAGTTGATAAAGGATCACTATTTTCTTTTAAAAATAGTATTATCTATTGATATATGTGGTGATAATAAAATAAAATAACTTTAATTACTTCTCAGGTACATGTTCCTTTTCCATGGTCCTTACAGCTAAATGTAAATGTTTTATTTTATATTTTATGTTATTTATTTTATTTTATCTTTTTGAAACATGGTCTCCCTTTAGCCCCAGCTGGTCCACAATTTGCCATAGAGACCACGGTGGTCACAATCTCACAGAGGTATGCCTGCCTCCACCTCCCAAGTGCCAGGATTAAAGGTGTGCACCACCATGCCTGGGTTAAAATCTTTGACTGATGTCACTGCTGCTTGGAGAATTTTTGGTTTGATACAAATACAATTAAATTCCTATCATATGTATAGTTGAGAAATCTGTTTGGAGAAAGTGGTTATTAGAGACGAAATGTGTCCTTGTGGCATAAAATAAAACAAGAACAGCCATAGTAGGGGTGTAGGATGTCATAGCAATGTACAGCAAGAGCATCCGACCTGACCTGAGGAATCCAGGGAAATGATGTTTAAACTGAGAATGGAAAGGCTGCCAGCAGGGATACTTTCGTGAAAATAGTTGCAGAAAACATATATGACTGCCCAGAGGTGACAGGAGGTTGACGGACTTAGAGAAACTAAAGGGGCTCTCCATTAGCTGTAGCAGAGGTGAGGTCAGCTTCAGGAGAGCTGCTAGGGACCAGTGACAGGAGAAGCCAGACCCAGATAAGATTAGTGAAACTAAGCAAAACAGGTAGATTCTAGAGACCTGGAGGAGGCAGAACTTACAGGCCTCTCTCGTGAATTTGAGTTGAGGAGCATCCAAGGCCATTCTGGATGTCTTGGACCAGTGGCTGGATGTGGTGTTCATCATAGAGACAAAGAACATGGGAGAAAAATCAGGGTGGGGGTGGCTATGGGACGCTTCAGTGTGTCCTGTGAGGAGTTGTCGTGAGCCTTGCCCGAGGAAGCATAAACATATGAATACTTATTTCATGCCTAACATGCAATGGATTTCTAAAAGGAGATAATCCTTCAAAGAAGGCTTACAAAAATCCACCAAAAAATTAAAGGAAAACCTATTTCTTTCAGAGAACTCAAGGAAAGAAATAACTTCAAATGGGTTGAACAACCACAATCTCAAATGCCATGGAAAGGTCAGATAAGATTAGAACTGAAAACTTCCCATTGGATTTTGTGGTAAGACTGTTGCTAGTGACCTTGGACTAAACCTTCCAGTTAAGGGATCAGGGTGGAATCCAGATGTAGTTGGTTAAGGAATGAATAGGAACTAAGGAATTAGAATAGTGAATATAGACAGGCCTTTCAAGAAGAATGTTAGGAAAACAAAGGCTAGAGATAAAGGTGATTTGGGACTGTTTTATTTTTTACCTAATAGGGGAGAGACTTGAATGAATTTAAACAGGAATAATGTGAAGTCACCAGAAGATAGTAAAAGCATGAAGATACCAAACAATAGAAGGAGGCTACTGAGAGAGTGGAAGATTATGGAATCCCTCCAGGAAGAGGGACGTCTTTAATTGTAAAAGAGAGAAATGTTTTCCAAATGTTTCCAAAATACAAATAACAGATGACTAGCATTGTTTATGAAGAGACTCATTTTTTCTTGTAGGTCAAGGAATATAAAATAAGGGGTTATAGACATGACTTCTGGAATTTACCTGTGTGGGTACCAGGGTTGATACGATGAGCTTTGGCCTTTAAAGGCTATGATTGAGGCAGAAAAAGAGTAAAGTGTTGGCTGCCCTTGTTTTTAATCAGGAAAGCATTTGAAGGCCTCCAGGAGACTTCTGTTTATGTTTTATTATCACATGGCCATCTGTAGCTGCAAGGGAGTGAGAGAAAGCATTGTCATACTCATGGTGGGAGAAATCAAAGGAGACAAGAGGTGGGAATGACAGTTGTGTGAGCTGAATAGCAATTTCTACACAGTACAGTGCAGATAGAAAACTTGCAAGTCAGCAGCATGCAGGTGAAGGAACTTCCCATCTAATACTTCTATTTCCTCTGAAGCTGGGAAGGAGGTTGTCTGTGAAGTGAGAAATAGCATCACTGACTGCAGTAAAAATAGGAAATAAGCTCTTTGGAGGCTTTGAGAAATTGAGGACTGATGAAATAGTGAATCCTGAGCTGTACTGAGGTTCAGTTAAAAACTAGGGATTCACAAGGGCACTGGACAGCAAGAATGGTGTTCACTGCACATCACAGTGTTCGGGGAGGAAAGTGGTACTCCTGGTCACTGGTTTTCACTGTGGATTCTGTCTAATAAGAAATTCATGACTTTTATTACTCATTTATGATAAACAAATCATTATTTGTTTGGTTTTAAGTAATTATATCTCTGGGATTTGTTAGGGTTCCAAATAGCAGCTCCCCCCCTCCCCAACAGGGACCTACAAACTCTGCTGAGAAGCAGCCTGCCTTTCCTCTGACCTCCAAAGATAAGCAGATTCTACCTGATAACCAGAGATTTTAGAAGCTGTTTTTCTCTCATCTTAAGAGGGAAAAAGTAAACACTTCCACACCCTAATCCTACCTGCTTCCCCCTCCCTGATTCCACATCCTAAAGCCCCCATATGTAAAGTCCCAGCTCACAACCCGTGGGCGGACATATTTCCCTGACACCCTTCCCTTCCCTTCCCTGCCTTCCCTTCCCTTCCCTGCTTTCCCTTCCCTGCTTTCCCTTCCCTTCCCTTCCCTTCCCTTCCCTTCCCTTCCCTTCCCTGACATATTTCCCATCTGTGCCTCGGTGCCTTCCTCCATCCGCTGCCCGCTTGCTCCCGCCCGTTCTCAACCTATCAGGATTTATATATGATATTGTAGAAAATCTATATTTGTTTATTTTTCCAGAGCTTTTTATCTTGAAATTTTTCAAATCTACAGAAAAGTTTCAACAGCAGTGTGATACACAGGCATTATTCACGGACATTCAGTAACATTTTCCCACACTTCCCTCTTCCCTCTTATCTGTGTCTCTTCTCTGTCCCTCTGTATTTGTTCTGTCTCCACACACACACTCCCTAAAAGTATCTAAAGCTTTAAAGTGTAAAGAGTAAGATACAGTGCTAGGTATTTCAGGGCTAATTGGAATGTTCTCTCCTGTAACCACACCACACCATAATTGCACCTTTGAAGAGTTAACAACAAAACAACCGCTAATCTTTCATAATAACTTTACTTTTAGGTTTTCACTTGTCTGCAAAATGACTTTCAATCCAGAGTTTTAAGGAAACTATTTGAAAACTAGATTTCTTTCTTTTTAATAAATTTAACAGGCTTTGAAGTGCCTTTTAACAGTAGGCTTAATGTTGAAATTTGCTTGCTTTTTGTCATGACTTTTTTCCACTTGTTCCAGGTTTTCATTTGAGATGTACATAAAAATATATAGTATCTTGAATGTGATCCATTGCATTGCATTGGCTTTATCTTTAGCAATGAATTCCTACCGTCAACTGGATGGTTAACTGTTCTGTCTGCCATGTTTGAGTGTGGATGAACATCATAAAATAGCTACATTGTCTGTTCGCTAAAGCAACTAAAGCCTATATTCCAATGATATAATAGACCATGCTTTCATTGTTTAAATAAAAAACATGACTTAATATTTGCCCAAATAGGTAGAGCAGATCGTTTAGAGTGTGCTGAAATTGTTAATAAAATATAACTCTGTGCCTGAAATGAAGGTATTCTATAAAGAAAATTAAATTAATCAAAAAATGGAAATGCTAGTAATTACTGTTCCTGGAATGGGGATGCTGTAGGAGTCTTTTTTCCTAAGTACAAACATAACTCCTTATCAAGGAACTGGATTTCTAAACCAACATTTAACAGGACATGTAAATAAAAGACCAGATAAGAAAATGGAATCTATACATTGAGGATATTTGCTAAATGCAGGGAAAGGCTTGAGATTTTCAAACAGGGACAAATCTCTTAAAGGTTTAATTTTTATGCTGATTTAATCTGTTAATAAAGAAAATAGACTTTATTAATTTTGTGTGCATTTTAAAATCATGCAAAAAGTTCACAAAATTGGCAGATGTTTGTTCTTGCTGGAAGGCTGTGCTGTTGTGCTGTGTGGTGCCTTGTACAGGACTAGTCACAGCCTTTGGCCCATGCAGCTGCCCAGTTTCAGAATTTCTTTGATTACACCTACCTTAGGCAGAGTAAGCTACAGGAGCCTAAGATACAGGCACTTCCCTAAGTGGGGCCCTGGCCACTAGGCCTGAACTGCACTGCTCAGGCCTTTGGTGATTGTTCTAGTCTGCTTTCAATTTCTGTGACAAAACACTCCAACCAATACCACCTTTGGGAGGTAAGGGTTTATTTTGTCTTACATCTCTCAGATCACAGTTCATCACAGAGGGAGCCCAAGGTAGGAACTCAGGACAGGAACCTGAAGGCAGGATCTGAAGCACAGGCCATGGGGGGATAGCTGCTTACTGGCTTGCTCCCCTGACCCACACTCAACCTGCTTTCCTATACAATACAGGACCACCTGCTCAGGGTGGCACCATCACAGTGGGCTGGGCCCTCCCACATCACTCAAAAATCAAGAAAATGCCCCACAGACATGACCATAGGCCAGTGCAATTAAGGAAATTCCCCAGCTGAGGCTCCCTCAACCCAGGTGTGTCAAGTTGATAACTAAAGGTATCCAGCACAGCAATGAATACATTCTGTTTACCTCTACTTACGCCAAAGCTGACTGCCACCTGTTGGACTATTACTTATACCTGGTCACCAAACCTGACTGGAGAGTGTCACGATCTCGCTTCCTGATGGAGCCTGGTTGAATTCATGGCTGTTGACCTGGGCCTCACAGGTTGACTCATAGGCCCATCCACTCACTTGGAGGATCCCTTAACCACTTCTTGTCATCTCCCGACCCTTCACCCCCTCTATTCAATCTCAGCCAATGGTTTTGCATCATATTTCACTGAAGAAATGGAAATGATGGAAGAGAATTTCCTCCCTGCCTCTTTCATAATCTTCAACGGATCTACTGGTGATTTTGTTGACTGTCTTCAACATGTGTAATCTGACCACTGCTCACTAGTTTCACACCATCCATCCAGATTCAGTTTTGGAGGGGGTCTCTTGATAGCGGTCACTGTTTCTACTACTGCCCACATCCCCCAACACTTGTGTGTGTACATGCAAGACATGTACACACATGGGCTAGTATGAAAACAACAACCAGGGCAATCTTGTTCAGACATTAGTCAGTTCTCATGGACTCTCCCCAGGCTTGCTCCAAGCAAAGATAAAGTTTTTGTAAAGGTCCCTTCCCACCTCTGTGACTTCAGTTGTGAAGATACCCCTCATTCCATGCCAACCACTTCTCTCACATCAAGTACACACTGGCCTCGTGGCCCGAGTCTGTGTTGTTCTGTCTATACTGTCTTTTGAATGACTTGCTTCCGTGTATGTAAAATAGCAGTTTTCTCCACATGCCTGCCCTCCTTCCATGTCCTTTCCCTTTTGCACCTATCACCACCTGACACTTCACTGATTGCTTTTCATTGCCCCTTTAGAATGTAGTTCCATGCAGGCAAGAATTTTCTGTGGTTTTTATTGTTTCAATCACTGTTGTCTCCTGAATGCCTAGCACCGTAGGTGCCAATAAATATTTAATAAATAATTCCTCCTACTTCATACAAATTTTTCAACATCTTTAGGGTTGCTTTGTTGTTGTTGTTTTGTTTTGTTTTATTTTGAGACAGGATCTTGTGTATCCCAGGATAGCCTTGAACTTTCCATGTACCTTGAACTTCTGATCCACCTGCCTTCTCCTTCCTCTTCTTCCCCTCAGGTGTGATAGCTCACATCCGGTTTATGAGATACTGTGGATCAAACTCAGGGCTTGATGCCTACTAGGCAAGCAGTCCACCAACTGAGCTAATCCCCAGCTCAATATTTCAGTATCTTTAGGAGATGAAGTTTATAGTGTCTTTTAAAAATAAAATGTCCAGGGGCTGCAGAGATCGCTCAGAAGTTAGGAGTACTTGCTGTGCTTCCACAGGACCTGAGTTCAATTCTCAAGACCCACGTGGCAGCTCATAACCATCTTCTGACCTTCGTGGGCACTACACACACACATGGTTCACATACATGCAAGAAAAATATTCATGCACATAAAATTTTAAAAAAATCTTTAAAAGATTAAATATGTACACTCAAATTGTTTTAAATCATAGCTATAAGTACAAATATACTTTAGTATTTACTAAACTTTATTTCTTCACAGCAAGTATTTTCCTAGCAACTAAGGCTATGATATAGAACATTGCTGTAGATGTTGTTACGGAAATAGCTCTGAGTTATTTAATACTGGTGTCCTGACATGCTAATTAAATTTCAAGTTAAAAGCTCAAAGTGGAAGAAAAGCATATACAATCCATTGCTATTTTAGAAGCTGACTAGACTATTAAAAATTGTCTTACTTATAGGCAAACAAAACTTAATAAGATTTTATTTATTCTGAGTTTTTTGTAAACCTACAAAAATGCTTTGCTGTTTTGACTTATTCATGTTTGTAGTATGACCATGGCAGAAGGCATTCCGGATCAGTTCTCACGCATTCTGTGCTTTCCCTGATTCTACCTGTTCAAGCTACAGGAAAAGCAGACTGTAACTCAGGATCACTTCCAGCTCTAACATTCTGTGATTATCTGGTATCAAGACTGTGCTTTGTGAAAGCAGGGTTATTCATATTTAGAGAAAAGAAATGTAGTGTTCTGTGTTAACTCTTATGAAGTTACTTTTACTGAAGCTGCTAAAGTATGGAAATGTTAGGCCACTCTGGGAGTTCAGCAGAGTGCCCACATGCTACCCTCAAGGCTGATGACATCACCAGAACAGGGCTAGGCTGAGTCTAAATCATTCTCTTTTGCCTGGATTGCAGCAAAGCCCTCTTCACCCCTTGGAGTTGGTCCCTTTGTCACTTGGCTGTACACATCATCTGGAATACTCTTGGGTTGGGATCCCACTCTCCCTAGCATAAATGCAAGTTCCTCCAATGGCCTGAGGGAACTGCCTGTCTTGCTGGGCTCGCCTCCTCCCTCACCCCTCACCTTCTGCCCCTTGAACATGCCAATCCAAGGCCTCTGCTTCTTGCAGCTCCTTCTTCCTGTCAGCTCTGGTCTGACAGGTCTCATGATGGGCCCATTTGCTCCCCATAAAGGCCTCCTGCACTCCATTGAGGCAGCCCATCCCCTATTTGCTTTCTAGTCTATTAGCCTGCTGTTTTTGTCCTAAAGCCTACTGCAGTCTACAGCATGTTATTTATATGCTTATTGTCTGTCTCGCCCATCTCTAATGTGAGCTCTCTGAATGTGGTGTTTCCATAATACTGACTCTCCCTTCTGCACTGAGTAGTGCCTGGCTCACAGCAGGTGCTCAGTAATTTATGTTCTATGAATGGATGAATGAATCAGACAAAAAACAAAACAAAATACCAAAAAAGGGGGCCAGAGAGATGGCTCAGCAGTTAAGAGCACTGGCTCTTAACAGAGGATCTGGTTTTGATGTCTAGCACCCACATGACAGCTAACAACTGTCGGTTAACTCCAGTTCCAGGGGAATCTGACGCCCTCTTCTGACCTTGGGTGCACTTATATACATGCAGGCATAACACTCATAGACATAAAATAAAAATAATAAATAGAATATTTCAAAACAAACAAAAACCACCACACAAAATGAACTAGCATCCAGATAGCTAATGCTTACTTAGGAAACTAGATGGATGCCTTGGCTAATTCTTGGATGATTCTGTACATGCCTGTAAATGCCTGTGGTGGTACATGCCTGTAATCCCAGCACCTAGAAAGTTGAAGCTGAGGATTGTAAGCTAGTAGCAAGCCTGGGCTACATAGCAAGACTTTGTCAAAAGATTCTGTTCAGTTCAGCATCCTGATACACAGCAGCAAATTTTCCTTAAGGTTGGAACAAAAAGTTTAGAAATAATCTCCCAGTAACCCAGTGGTACACACTAAAGGGGGAATAAAAACCAAACCTACCGTTTAGGCATTAAACAATAAATAAGAATGAGCTTTCAGCATAAATATCTTCCCTTTAAAAGCCAGTTTTGCAAAAATTGGAGTAATCTTTGTAGATTCTGAAATAAGCAACAAAAAATAGCCATGAATCTTCTTTTAGATACACAGATATGAACTGATATTATGAAGATATTGGAAAGCAGCCTTAGATATAAATATGCCTTAATCTATGCTAAATATACATATGCAGAACTGGGCTGTATGTGTATTTGGTTGTTGATAATTCTTTAAATTTGAATCTGCCACTTTTCTTCTATGTATTTTGCTTGCGAACAGTCATAAAATTCCATGTGACCCAGGAATGTGTGGTAGGGACTTCTGCTGGGGAGTTTAAGCAGAGTTCAGTAGCTATAAATGATTTCACTAATAGGAAAAGCAGAAGACAAACCCCCTGTTGACCCCTGTTTCACATTAAAATGACCTCAGCTTGACACCAACATGACAGCTGGTCAAAACAGCTTGAGATTTCAAAGTGCTTGAGTACATATAAATATTATGACTGATCGTCTAAGTGTGTTGGATGACATTTTAAGAAAGGTCCTTGGTTTAGCAGTTTGCTGCATTCTCCTTTTTCAGTTGAAGAGAAATACCATAAATTTTTATCTTTTGGATTTAGAGGGAATAGGATAATTAAAGACTAATGTAACTGAACTCAACAGAACCAAGATGGTAAGTTAACAGTGAATGTAACTTGTTACTTGGTGCCCACTCACAGGTTCAGATTCCTGCAGTCCTGACATGACTGATACTGGTTCCAATTGACTGTTGCTAATGAGGTGCCAATTGTGATAGGTTCACTTTATTTTCTGCAGCAGAGAGCACTGGGAGAAGGCAAATTTTCAAGGGTCAAAGTTGTGTCAGGCACAGGCTATTCCAAGTCCCGTAGTCTTCCCAAGGCACTCCTACTTTCAAACCTGAACTCTTGGAAATCATCTTGTCCTCGTTTTCAGCAGTCATTCCAGGGTATTTTTTAAATTATAAACATTATACACTAGTTCATTAGACTCTTCAGTACAGTATTCTGTGGACAAGAAAAACTTGAGAGGACTGAGCAGAAAGAATAGGAAACTATAATGATAAACAAAAGTCAGAATGATATGGTTTGTTATTGGATGAGATAGATTAAGTTTATCAGCAGGACAGAGTTCAAACAGAAGCTTTCCCATGAGGCTCTGAATGATTCTAAATGCATTAGCTTCAATTAGTGAAGAAGTCATGGAAAGGGGATGTAGTTCAGTTTATAGAACACTGGCATGTGTGGAACTATGGGTTTGATCCCCAGCAACACACAAACTGGGCATGGTGTCACATGGCTGTAAGCCCAGCACTTTGGAGGTACAGGTAAGAGGATCAGAAATTCAAGGTCTTCCTCAGGTATATAGAAAATTGGAGGCCAGGCTAAGCTACAGGAAACCCTGTCTCAAAACAAACAAAACCCAAAACAAACAAGAAGTAATTAAGAAAAGTTGAGGGTGCAGTCTAGGAATGGGTATGTGTCTGCTTAGAGCAGAGGTGAAGGCATTTTTGAGCAGGCAAGAGAGTACAGAAAGGAATGTAGTATATGTGGAACAAGTGGCAATACATCATTACTTCTAGTGTTTACTTATGTTTTTAAATGGTACATGCACATGGCACAGAATTCAAACAACACAGCAAATGATCAAACGAGAATTAAGGAAACTTCCCACCCCAATTCCGAGTCTCCTGTTGGCTTCCAGAAGGTGAACTCTTCCTTATGTGCCTTTTTAGAGAAACTCTATGCATGGGTTTTTCCTTTTCATAGAAAAAATAGACTTCTACACAATGCCTTCATTTTTCAACCCCCCCGCCTCCCCCGTATTCAAGTCATACTGTTCTGCACCTCGCTTGCTTTCTGGAGTAGATTCTGGACCTCACTGCCTGAGGTCCTTTTCCCAGGCACATTATGCACAATGTGCAGGTCCCCTGCTGATAAAAATTTCAGTTGTTTGGTCCTGGATTGGTTGGTGGTAGAATAGGGGAGACCATATGCTCTTCCTTTTAATGTACCTTCTTCGATTATGTTTTTTGGTTTTGTTTTGAGACAAGGTCTTGCTATGTTGGCCAGGCTGACCTTGAACTCCTGGCTGAAGCAATCCTTCCTGCCTTAGTTTTTCAAGTAGTTGGGACTGTAGGCATGTACTGCCGTACTTGGCTTAATGTATACTCTTTCATTGAACTTGACAATGTATATACAGTTTATATTCTCCAAAGGAAAAATGCATCTGAAGGGTATATTAGTTTGTTTTCTGTTGCTGTGATAAAACGTCCTGACAAAAACAACTTCAGGAAGAAAAGGTTGTTTTACTTTACAGTTCCAGAGATGTAGAGGAGCAGGAAGCTAGCTGATTGTACTACAGAGGGAGTATAGCTAGTCCAGACAGACTACAAAACCTCAAAGCCCACCTCTAGTGACATACTTCCTTCAGCAAGGCTCTGCCCCTTAAAGAGTTGCATAACTTCCCCCTATAACACCAACAGCTAGGGTCCAAGTGTTCAAAGACAGGAGCCTACAGGGACATTTCACATTGAAATCGCAACAGAGGCTCCAAGCATGGTCACATGGCCCCTTTGCTTAGAACCAGTCTCTGTATTTCTTTGTATTTAGGCTTAAACCCGTTTCAGGAGTATACTGAACAATTGGCTGTCTCTCTTCAAGACTTCTAGGAACTTCATTCCAGCCACTTCAGTTCCTTTGGCATGACAGCTCCCACCTCGGTAGTGAGAAAATATGTGCATCTTTGTTAATTCTTTCTGCTTCCAGAAAAGCTTATTTCCTTTACTTATTCTCTTATCCATCAGCAATGTCTGCCGAGAAAATTCCAGTCTAACATAGGCTTCCTTACTAGTCTCTCTCACAGGAAGATAAAATCATACTTTCTGGATTTTAGTTAGTATCTTCCCCATGTACCACTATCAGTCAACAATCAAGGAAGGAGCATTTTGCTGAGATGAAAGAGATTCAAATTCTGATCCTACTACTGTATAACTGTGGCCTTGGTACACACAAGGATATTCAGATTGCTAAGCCTAGTTGTTTTCCTTTGACATCTGGGCTTCTATTCTTTCAGTTCTGTGGATCAAACTCAGGGCTTCATGTTCCCAAAGACTAGGCAAGTACTCTACCACTGAGCTTGCCGTAGTTTTTATGTGGCATTGTTTTCATCCAGAGTTTGTAGTTTGACTTTTTCGATAATATGTCTTTTCTCATTCTTTATTTTTGTTAAATTATAAATCTGCTAGAAGGTATATATGAGTAGTGTCCTAGTTACTTTCCATTGCTGTGATTAAAAACACTGACCAACACCAACTTGGGGAAGAAAGGGTTTATTGTGTCTTACATCTCCCAGGTCACAGTTCATCAACTGCGGAAAAGGGGGCTGGAATTCAGGGCAGGAACCTGGAGCACAGACCATGGAGGAATGCTGCTTATTGACTTGCTCCTCTGGCCTGTGCTCAATCTGTTTTCTTATACAACACAGGACCACCTGCCCAAGGGTGGCACCACCCACAGTGGACAGGGTCCTCTACATCACTCAACAATCAGGAAAATGTCCCACAAACATGTCACAGGACAGTCCAATGGAGATAATTCTTCAATTGAGGTTTCCTCCACACAGATGTGTCAAGTTAACAACTAAATCTATCCAGCACAAGCAGAGAGAGAAAAATTAATTCATTTTTCCCCCTACTTTGTGGCTTAGGTAAGGAGGTTCTATTTAAAGAGAAAACTAAGCATTTCTGATTGTTTTTCAGGTTTTAGAACAAAAGGAAGTTATTTTCAAAAACGGCAACTAAGAAAAGACTTTCTTCAGTGTAAAATCTGTGATGGATCTTAAAACAGGTAACTCTATAAATTTGATATTTTAATGGGAATTTATCAAGTGAGTCTGATTTGATTCAGTAAATGTGATGAAAATTATTTCCTTCTTAGGTCTTAGCTTTCACAAATGTAATAATAATTTGCTCTCATTCCAAAATAATTCTTAGGTGGGTGTGGGGGCACATGCCTTTAATCCCAGCAACTTGGGAGGCAGGGGCAGGCAGATCTCTTTGAGTTTAAGGCCAGCCATGGGTACATAGTGAGACCCTGTCTCAAAAACAAAATAAAAAACAAAACAAACAACAAACAAAGAAAAAACAAGAAAACTCTTTACTGTTTAATTATTTGTTCTTTTACTTATTCCTGCTTATGAACCATGGACTTTATGTTTTAAACCTTTCTTCTGAAGAGCTAAGAGGGGTCCTAGAGGAAAATTTTGGACTATTCTGAAGTTTTATAATAATTTGCCAAACTCTTATATTGTAAGAAGAAAATTATTTTATGTGCTTGCTTTTCTTCAACATCACTTAGGGGCCATCCAAAAGCAGAAGTTTTCTGACATGAGCTTTTTGTACATTGTTCCCTCAGCTTGTTGTAGGTGCTGGATGTGAGCAAGCAAGACAGATCTAGGGATCAGAGGTCTGGCCTCCTGGTCTGTCTTGTCTGTTAGCGCTCCTAGGCTTCAGTGGGACGTTCCTGCCTCTCTCTCTCCTTCCTTCCTTCCTTCCTTCATTCCTTCATTCCTTTGTTCGTTCCTTCCTTCCTTCTTTTCTTCCTTCTTTCCCTCCCTCCCTCTCTCCTTTCCTTCCTTCCTTTCTTTTTCTTTCTTTCTTTCTTTCTTTCTTTCTTTCTTTCTTTCTCTCTCTCTCTCTCTTTCTTTCTTTCTTTCTTTCTTTCTTTCTGTGTATGACTGTTTTGAATGCATGTATGTAAGTGCATCACATGCATGCAGCTCCTGAAGAGGCCAAAAGTGGACATCAGATCCCTTGGAACTGGAGTTGCAGACGGTTGTTAGCTGTCATGTCAGTACTGGGAGTTGAACCTGGGTCTTCTGCAAGAGCAGCAAGTGCTCTTAACCACCGAGCCATCTCTCAGCCCCTTTCCTATATTTCTTAAACAATAAGCTTGCCATATCTGAAAGCTACCTGGACTTATCTGAATGAGACAGGTGGATCGAGGGTAAAGTCCTCAGGAGATCAGTGACTTCCTAGCAAGTAGCATAACAGTTGAGCTAATCAATTTTTGCAGTTACCAGTTCGCAATGGGGAGAAGGTGATTCATTGACACAGTATTTATTTGATGCCATATAATGAAATTAGAGGAAGCCAGTTACCTCCTCCAGGCATCCTGTTCAGACAGCTTCTCCAGGCAGTTTTTTCTGCTTACAGAAAGCAGAATGAGTTCTTGTAAGTCAGTGGAATTTTCTGGCTACTTTATGTTCTAGTCTTTTGAGATGAGATAAGATACACTATGTTTAGATTTCTGGATTCCAGTATGTACTGGTGTCAGGAGTTCATGGAACCCTCTTTTCTGTCTCAAGCGGACAAGGAAGAAGGGGCCGGAAAGAGTCTTCTGTTTATTCCTTTACCTCCTGGGCCCTGTGCAAGGACTTTCTATCCACCTCCTTTCCAGAATTGTCCTTAACAAGGTTTCCTGTGGGCTCCATAGTGCTTGGCATAGTGGTCTGTTACTGTCATCTTCTTTCTTGGATCCTGACTGTAACCTGACATGCTTAGTCACCTGTCCTTTAAATACTTGGTTTCTGAGGCATGACCTTTGCTGGATGTTTTGTACCTGTTGACTAATGCTTCTCCCTTTGCCTCTTGATTTCATTAGAAGTCATTTCCAGACGTGGATCTATATCTACACTAACTCTTAATTTATTTGGTTAGTGAATCTGTATGGAAAAGCACAATTCTCTACAATGTTTGTCTTCGAATGTATGTGTAAATTTATATTGGGCATATCTATCAAAGCTAATATATTCTTTTCTTTCTGAGAGGTGAGTAAACATAGCTTATATTTGATGTTCTTTTACATTTATTTTTTTAAAATTATTTATATAGTAACCATATAATTAGAAGAAGCATTTCATTACAACAGCATTGACATGTTCAATAACAATTTCCAGAGCTAAGATGCATCTCTTTCAAAATTGGCTGTAAATTTTTAGGTTCACAGTTCAATTAACACAGTTATAAAATATTGAACTCAGTTTAAACCTTATAAGACATAAAATTGCATAAAGTTTTAACCTTTAAAAAACGATCTCCCTTTCATTTTAAAATATACTGTTTCATACAGAAAAACTCATTTGTAATGCAACTAACACTTAGATGTTTGCACATGCATCTCTAATCTCTATATATCTGATTATTACTAGTCACAGTTGGTTACTTTCTGAGATCCTTCATACCTGAGCATGGATATAAAGTCATCAGGTAGATTTCAACAAAATTTTTTTCACATCTACTAATTAATGTGAAGCAAATTTTTATGCTTCTTCCTCAAATATAACTCACTTTTTTTTATCAATTTGTGTGTGTGTGTATTTCATACAGAACATCCCAAATAATCTTATTCATCTATATACCCACTTCCCAAATGGCATCCTCCTACAGTCTCCCCGCCCCCCCAACTGGAGCCCATATACTCTGTCATCCCTGTTACTGTCCACTGTGTTATCAGTGACCCCAGCCATTACTGAGTGCAAGTCCATCCACTGAGTATAGTCAGCCTATCTAGAGTTCCTTGTTTTAGGAAGATGAGCACTTCCTAATCTAGCAGCAATCAGTTGCCAAAATTCCTTTAGAAAAGATTGAGGTCTGCTGTTCATTTTCCCAGTTCTATGCTGGGTTACTGTCAGAGAGTTGGGCCAACCTGGCCAACAACTCAAAGGAAGGTATTCCTATCTGGCATTGTTTCTTGTTATATAGCCTTTAGCTATATACATGGACTCTTAAAGAATTATATTGATCCCTTTAATCTTTGGTTATACTTTCCTTTTGGGTGTTTAAGATCATACAGTTGGCCCAGATAAATCAGTTTACTTCTACTCTTAAGGTCATGTGAGGATCTGTTTCTCAAGGGTCACATGGGCTTGGGAGGAGCTCCTGGCTCCTTTCTTTTACCAATTCTATCTATGTGAAGATAAGTCAAAGGTCCTGCTCGACGATGCTTGGCTTCACTTGGAAGCATGGAGGAAATGTTTCCTCTGTATTGACCCTCCTCTTTGTAGACTGGACACTGGTTCAAGTCCATCTGGTGAGGTCTCCATAGCCTCCTTGATGAAGAGGACAGGTGACTCATTGCAGTTACAGGACATTTTGAGAGATGCTCATAGTCCCCTGGAACTTAGTCGACCTTGGAGGGCAAGGGGCAAAAACTGTCTTTTAAGTCCCTCTGACCAGATTAGTATAGACCTCAAAGTATGGCTGTTAAACATCCAAGAAGGTTAGTTCCACCAGTCTGATACTTTCAATTACCATGTGCTATGTAGATAAAGCTTGGGTGAAGATCAAAGGTTCTCAGATAATCCTTGACTAGACATATATTATGTTCCTTGAGCTAGTTGTATGTATAATTTGTCAGTAGGTTGTTGGACTAATATGGTTCCCTTTGGTTTTTTTAAAAATAGCTAGGCATTATTTGTCTCTCACATCATTTAACTTTTCCACCATGATTTCCCCATTTAAAGTGCCCCCATTTTTCCTATTTCTCCCTTAATAATACCCTTCTCCTAGGATCAAAGATCACAATGTGAAGTCTGAAACTCTGAAACTGTTAGAAGAAAACATTGGCAATAACCTAGAAGATAAAGGTGTAGGAAAGGATTTTTTAAACTGGACATCAATTGCTCAGGAAACAAGGTCAAGAATCAACAAATGGGACCTCATTAAACTAAAAAGCCTCTGTACAGCAAAAGAAGCAACCACGGAAGTGCACTGAAAACCCACAGAATGGGAGAAAATCTTCACCAGCAACACATCTGATAGAGGTTTAACATCCAGAATATTTAATGAACTCAAAAAACAAAGAATCAAGAAAGGAAGTAACCCAATTAAAAGATGAGCTAAGGAGCTGAACAGAGAGTTCTCAAAAGAAAAAACCACCTTAAGGTTTCACCTTACCCCAGTCAGACTGGCTAAAATCAAGAGAACAAATGATACCAAATGTTGGAGAGGATGTGGGGAAAGGGGACTGCTCATCCACTGCTGGTGGGATTGCAAACTTGTTGAACCCAATGTCCTGAAGGGCACTTGTTCCTCTGAGGGGAGGGGCCTCCTGTGGATTATTGGCTGCAGAGAGTTAACTATGGAGAGGGAGGTGTGGAGAGTTAGCTGTGGAGGGAGGAGCTTTGGCACCATCTTGGCAGCAGTGGCACAGAAAAAAATGGCCCCAGTGTCTTGCCCACATGGACATGAGAGGGCATTTACTGACCTGGGGCAAGACCGCAGGCCCACGAGGCATGCATGAAAGCTAATGGAGACTGTGGGTGGGGCGTGGAAGTAATCTGGAATGGAAGCCACTGAGCCACAGAGTGGAACGGGGCACCGGGTGTTCATCTTTTGTGGGGCACTGGATATTCACCTTTGTAAGTTACTCTATTTCCCCTACCCAGGATACAAACTATGAAAAATTCAGATAAAGATGTGTTATATGGCTTGTCTAATAGCACCAGGAGCAGGAGAACCTCGGGTAATAAACCCCTGTGGAAAGCAGTGTGGAGAATTCTTAGAAAACTAGAAGTGAACCTACCATTTGACCCAGTTATACCACTCCTTGGCATGTACCCAAAGAACTCATCCTATTGCAGAGACACTTGTACATCCATGTTTGTTGCTGCTCTTTTCACAACAGCTAAGAGATGGAAGCAACCTATGTGTCCCTCAATTGACTAGTGGATAATGAAAATGTGGTTCATTTATATGATGGAGTTTTACTCAGCAGTAAAGATGAAATCATGAAATTTGCAGGTAAATGGATGGAACTAGAAACTGTTAACTAAGTGAAGTAACACAGAGAAACAGATGATGTATGTTCTCCCTCATATGTGGACCAAACCCTGATAAGTGAGTATGTATTCTGACATAACTACAGGAACCAGGATAATGGAAAGGAATCAAGGAGGTAAAGGAAAAGAAAGAATCTGAAAGAGACGAACAGTAGGAAACAGGTGTAATAAGGGAGATATGGATAAAAATGGGGTTATTTTAAGGGGAGGGGGAGGGAGGTTTATACAAGGAACCTAGGGGATAAAGGAAAAGAAGGAGCTCAAAAGCTGATATATTCTTATAGCAACAATTTTGTATCAGCCCATTTAGTATCTTTTTGTAAAAATTTTTATGTGTATGAGTGTATTCCCTGCATGTGTGTGAGTGCACCCATGTCATGCAATGCCGCAGAGGTCAGAAGAGGGCTTCGGATTCCCCTGGAACTGGAGTTAATGACAGTTTGTAGCCGCTATGTGGGTGCTTGGAATCTAACCTGGGTCCTCTGAAAGAGCAGTCAGTGCTCTTAACCACTGAGCCATCTCCCCAGCCCCCCATTTACTATCTTAAATACATGAATAATTTACGTGTACACAGTTAAAAAATTACTGTGTTGTGCTTACTATGATGTAAAATAGATGTATAAGAAAACGGCTTTTTAAAGATTTTTATTTCTTATTTTTAATTATGTGTATGTGTATATATCTGCGTGTGCATGTATGTCCATAGAATCCAGAAGACAGTGTCACACATATCCTGGAGCTGGAGTTACAGGCCTTGTGAGCTCCATGATGTGGGGGCTCGGAACCAAATTTGGGACTTCTACAAGATCAATAAGCACTCTCAACTGCTGAGTCACCTCTCTAGCCCCAAGAAAATGGTTTCAATAGGTCTTTCAGTACACCAGTGACCACAGAGAAGCTACTTATAAGGCAGAAGGAGCTAATTTGTATGTGCGGGCTGATGGGAGCATGACATTGGAAGGCAAACACTGCCAGGGTACTGGTGTTGGGCATGCAAATAGATTCTTAAAGTTCTCAACAAAACAAACTCCAGTCTTCTTCTTGGTACATGGTTTAAGCTACTAAATATTTTTAATCTCTTAAATAGTACTATGCTGTATTCTTAGATCATTATAAATAAGTTTTTCACTTAGTGAATTTTTTGCTAGACCTTTTTAAGTCTTATGGATGAGAAATTCAGGACATATCAGGTAACTGGATTTACTTACTAAATGAAAGCAATACCCTTCCAGGTGTGGCCCTAGCTCTGGTGAGACCTTTTATACATAGTAGTTACCCAGCCTTGGAATCATCATGTCTTTAGATACGAGTCAGGTCAGCTTTGCTGAAGATGCACTTTCGTTCTGCAGAATAATTCCAGAGTCCTCCCAAGTGTTTAGATCAATTTACATTCCCTCTGAGAGTGTATGAAATGTTCCATATCTCCAGATGTGTGAAATTTTGATCTCTACAGGTCCATTTATCCTAGGTTGTAACTTTGTTAGCCTAGGTTATGACTTTATTGGCCTCAATCGTTGGCTGCTATTGCTATAAAACATAACTTAGGAGCCCGGTGTGGTGGCGCACGCTTTTAATCCCAGCACGGGGGAGGCAGAGGCAGGCGGATCCTTTTGAGTTCAAGGCCAGCCTGGTCTACATAGTGAGTTCAGGTCAGCTGGGACTACAGAGAGACCCTGTCTCAAAGAACAAACAAACAAAAAAACAACAGAAAAACATAACTTACTTATCCCCTAATTCTGTGTTTCACCACCCTTGAAGGTAGGTGCCCCTACTTTCCTGAGTAGACCCAAACTCGCATGCCTGCTAGTCTGAAATGAAGCTGTATAACCTGGGCACAGGTGAACTCCTGTCATTTCCCCAAATTTAAATCACCCAATAAATGTCTAGCTGATCCTGGCTATTTTCCACCAACCCTAAGGACATGTGTCTCTACCCCTTCCTGGACCCCGTTTTTAAATTCTGTATGTATCTAAAGTGTTGCCCAGAAATTCCAAATTGCCCCAAAAGGGTATTGAAATTTGAATCCCTGGTTTCCTAGAACAAATGCAGAGTGAGGTCAGTGGAGCAAAGTTCATACAGGCTTCTGAGCACAGCTACAAAATAGCTAAGGCTGCCACAATGGCAAAATTCTCTACCAACCAGTGGTTCACACTGATAGGCCAGAGTTGACTAGGTGGGCTGGGCAGCTCTGCTTAAGTTTGTGAGTTGGCAGGACTTGGCTCTAGGATTCAGGATGGTTCAAATTGGCTCCATCCTTTCCACCCAGTTTAATGGGTCAAAAGTGCTCTTTTCCAGGAAGATCTTGAGCCACAAGCTGAAGCCCTTCATTCAGAAGTGGCTTTTTCACTTAATGTATATTTAAGGTTTTCCGTGTCTTTCCGTGGCTTGATAGCTTTTTTCTTTCACATGCTGGATAATATCTATTATCTGAATACACTTACCTCCTGAAGGAAAATCTGGGTACCTTCCAAGTGTTGACAATATGAACAAAGCTGCCATCAGACATTAAAGTGTATGATCTGTGTGGAGACATTTTCAACTACTTGGAAATTCTAAGTAACAGTATTACTGAATTGTGTGGTACATGTACATTTAGTTTTGGAAGAAACTGCCAAACTCTTCCACAGTGTCTGTACCCTGTAGCATTCCCACCAGCAACAAAGGAAATGTCTTCTTGCTATACCCCTTCACCTGCAATTGATATTGTCAGTATGGGGGTTTTGCACATTCTGGTAAGTGTATGGTACTGTGTCATTACTGCTATTTATTTGTTTATTATTTATTTATTTATTTATTTATTTATTTATCTGTGCATACGTGTGAGCAGGTGAGAGTGCACATCCATTTGGAGGCCAGAGAATGTCTTCCTCAATCACTCTCCACTTATTTTTTTGAGGCAGGGTCTCCCCCGAATCAAGGAGCTCTCCAATTAAGCTAGGCTGGCAGGCCAGGACACCCCATAGAACCGCCTATCTCTGTCTCTCCAGCACTGGGGTTACAGATGTGTGCCACTGTGCCTGCCTTTTTATATGGGTGCTGGGGATCTAAACTCAGGTCCTTGTACTTGCTTGGCAAGTACTTTACTGACTAAGCCATCTCCTCAGCCCCATCTTTGCAGTTTTAATTTACATTTCCCTGATAGCATTTGATGTGGAGTATCTTTTCATGTGTTTATTTGCTATCTGAATTATTTTAAATTTATTTATGTGTATGAATGTTTTGCCTGCATGTAAGTACATCCACCACATGTGTGCAGTGCCTGTGGAGGACAGAAGTGGGCAGGGGATCCCCTGGAACTAGAGTGAGAGATGATTGTTACTATGTGAGTGCTGGAAATGGAAATGGATTCCTCTGCAAGTGCAGCCAGTGCTGTTAACTACTCCACTGTTTCTCAAACCCTGCTATCAGAATATCTTGCTTGGTGAGGTGTCTCCTTCTCAGCCTTATTTAGTTGGATTTTTTTTATTTGTTTGCTTTTTTGGCTTTTTTGAGATTACTTCACTAGATAGCCAAGGCTGGACTTTTGAACTGTGGCTATCCTGCCACAGACTCACAGAATTTGAAGTGCTGGGATTACAGATTTATGTGACCATGCCTATCCTTGGTCAATTTTTAAAAATTCTAAATGTAAAAATCTCTCACTGTATATATCTACTGCACGTGAAGACATTTTCGTAAAGCATGTATTGTGATCGGGTGTTCCCTTCACCCTGCCTGCCCATCCTGTGGTCATCCTTTTTCTTTCTTTTTAGTGCTTTCTGTTCCCCTAGTAAATTTCATTTCTATTCTAATGTCTTCTATACATATGTTAGTCTGTGTGTCTGTACAAAACCTGGAAAACACATAGGAGAGAAAACACATACTTGTCTTTCCAAGACTGACTTAATTCAGTTAATAAAATTATCTCAAGTTGCATCTATTTTCCTACAAATGATAACTTCACTCTTTATGAAAAAATTCTATTGTGTACCTGTACCACATTTTCTTTACCTGCTCCTCTGTTATTGAACAATTGGTTGGTTCCATAGCTTAGTTGTTGTGTATGGTGCTGCAAAAAATATTGATGTACAAGTGTGTCTGTGATATGTTGAACTGGAGTCCTTCAGATACATGTGCAAAAGTGATATAGCTAGTTCACACAATAGATCAATTATTACCTTCTTAAGGAATCTCCATTGTCATTGGAATAGTTACATTCCAACTACTAGTATGTAAGAGTTCCCTCTGTCCACATCCTCACCAGCATTTGTTGTTATTTGTTTTCTTTTAGTTTCTTTCTTTATTGCTGTGATAAAACATTCTTGATTTAAAAAAGCTTGGGGAAGAGACAGTTTATTTGGCTTACACATCCTAATTACTGCTCATCATTGAGAGAAGCCGGGCAGGAACTCCGGGCAGGAACTTACTTAGAGGCAGAAACTAAAGCAGAGACTACAGAGAAACTCAGTGGACTGGACTGGCTTACTCCCTCTGCCCTGTGCTCAGGCTGTTTTTAGTACAATTTCCCAACTGAGGTTCCTTCATTCCAGTTGTGTCAAGTTGACAACTAAAGCTACATAACTCTTGTTAGGGTTCCAAATAGCAGCAGTTTCCCCCTTCCCCAAGAGGGACCTCACCTTGACCTTTGGAGTCGAAGGAAACAAACTCTGCTGAGAAGCAGCCTGCCTTTCCTTTGACCTCCAAAGATAAGATAAGCAGATTCTACCTGATAACCAGAGATTTTAGAAGCTGTTTTTCTCTTAAGAGAGAAAAAGTAAACACTTCCAGACCCTAATCCTATCTGTTTTTTCTGCTTCCCCCTCCCTGATTTCTCCCCCAAACATTCCCCCCTTCCACACCCTAAAGCTCCCATATATAAAGTCCCAGCTCACAACCCGTGGGCTAATATCTTTCCCTGACATCTTTCCCTGCCCTTCCCTGACATCTTTTTCCCTGACATCTTTCCCTTCCCTTCCCTTCCCTTCCCTTCCCTTCCCTTGGAAACGTGTCCCGTGCAAAATAAAGCTGTATCCCGCTGAGTCCCTTCGCTGACATCTTTCCCTTCCCCGAGGGAAAGGTGCCCTGTGCGAAATAAATCTGTATCCTGCTGAGAATTCCATCTGTGCCTCGGTGCCTCATCCATCCGTGCCACTCGCTCTCTCCTCCATACCTATCAACTCTGGGGGCCTGGAACTCTCGATATAGTCCAGGCTTACTTTTACTCACAGAGATCTGCCAGCCTCTGCCTCCGACGTGGTGGGATTAAAGGCATGTTACACGATGTCACAGACTATTTGTTTTCTTAATCATTATTTTGACTAGAATTAAATAGAATCTCAGTGTAGTTTAATTTGCATTTCCCTGATGGCTAGAAAGATCAAACATTTTTTCATATGTTTAATGACCACGTGCATTTCATTATTTGAGAACTGTCTGTTCATTTCACTAGGACATTTATTAAACTGATTATTCGATTTCTTATTTAGTTCTTTGAGTTCTATATATTAATCCTCTGTCAAATGCATAACTAGCCAAGATTTTCTCTCATTCTGTAGACTGTCTCTTCACTAAATTAACTATTTCTTTTCCTGTGTAAAAGCTTTTTAATTTCATGGGGTGACATTTCCTCAGTGACTAGAGCCCTACTCAGAAAGTCCTTATCTTTGCATACATTGTGAAGTATTTCCTATGGTATTGACTTTTACAATATGGTCATACTCTGGACAGATGACTTTTACCTAACCTTGAAACCAAAAGGTTAATCTTATCTTACTTGTTTATAATGTAAAAAGCTCACTAAGCCATGTGCTCCTCTTGTGACTTGGGGATATGGCCTTAATCCTTCATGACCCTTTCTTGACCTGGACCCAGAAAATATATGCATGTGTACATGTATATTTTCCTTATCAAAGCACTGAGAAGTACTTATCTCAATAAAACAATGAGATAATTTTCCCATTGTGTTGCAAGCAGTAGAGTGATTAAATTGATAATGTCTGTGGTTGTGTGTATCCTAGGTGTGTGTATCCTAGGTCAGTAGGGGTCAGAAGAGACATAATCTCCTGATAAGACAAATCCTTCCACTTTTTCCTTCCCCATTTCATGTGGGATATACTGTTTCAATAAGTGAGCGAACCCTTGTTCTTTGATTAGACCAAAATAAAAAAAATGTTTCTAATTCTTCATGCAGTATATAAAATTTCACAATCCATAGGTGTTTTCGAAAACAATATTTTCTAACAGATAATTACCAAACAATTCCAAGTAGTTTTGAATTCTGTAGCAAATTCAGGAAATTAAGAACAACCAGGCCTGGGAATATAGCTCAGTGTAAGAGCACATTCCTAGAATGCATGAGAGCTTGGGTTCAACTCTTAGCATCTTAAAAAAAAAAAAACTATTTATTGTTAATAAGTGATATTGATTTGGGAATCCTATTAGCTTGTTCACTGTATAAGAGATATAGTAGGTATCCAAAAATATTTCTAAGTTAATGAATAAATGCCGATTGTAGGTTACCAACATTACAGATATTATTTAATCCTCACATCAATCTTAAAAGGTTTCGGCTGGGCATGGTGGTACATGCCTTTAATCCCAGCACTTGGGAGGCAGAGGCAGGTGGATCTCTGTGAGTTCGAGGCCAGCCTGGTCTACATAGTGAGTTCCAGGACAGCTAGGGCTACAGGGAGACCCTGTCTCAAAAAGACCAAAAGAAAAAAAAAAAAACTAGGTTTCGATAATTCCATCTCATGGAGCACAAGGACACTGGCCAAGGGCACACAGCTAAAAAAGGACAGAAATGGGAATCCGACTGTGAGAAGCCTGATTTCCACATTTGCTCCTCAGTGACACTCACATGAACAGAGACATCTAGTTGCCTTCCCAACAGCTAGTTCCCTCCTCATCCTTGATGACAGAGTCCTAGCTTTGACCTGATGACCCACACTCTCAATTGACTCAGACATATCCTCAGTCTAGGCTAAATGGTGCCTCTACTCCCCATGCCTGTCACCAGTTTGGGAATTTGGACTGTGACCTAGCCTTGGCCAATGAGCTTAGAGGGAAATATTAGTGGGGGTGGGTTTTTAGAAAACAATTTTTTGCTGCCGTTGTTGTTGTCTCTTTAATGAAGAAATATGGGGAGAAACAAATTTCTCTAAGTATTGATGTATGAAGGTTTGATACTGGGGCTGCTATAGCCATTTTGCCTTAGAAGGGGAGCTCAAAGGCTGCCTCAGCTAGTGCACTGCCGCACTCTCGGTTTCTTGGTACGTGGTTATAAATCAAGTCCTTCAGAAGCTTGCTCAGCTTGGGATGCTTGGAAACCTGGTGCCCTGAGCATCAGTCAGTCTATAGTACTGAGTCCTTGTGAACTACCTCCAGTGTTTTTGAAGTCTTTATTCCATATGGACAAACAAAATTCCATCCCAGGTTTCACTGTTATTTTACTGAAACGAGATGTCCTAACTTTTCATTAACTCACTAATCATTTCCTGGGTGCCAGTTGCTGACTAATTTGTTAAGTACTTAAATACAGATTTACTCCAGAAGAACCAAGGGAGGCACTTGGTGGCCTGGCAATGGGTTCTGAGGGGAAGGGGAAGGGAAGTCTTATGCCAGAGCTGACAGAAAGTGGCCCCTGAACAGAACCCTAAAAGACTAGTAGGAATTATCCAGACAGGTAGTGGGGGAAAGGGAATCCTGTTCAAAGGATGTAGAATATGAGATAAAAGAAGACATGATGACCTTTCCTGTGCCCTTTTAAGGTTGACACAGTACTTTAAGAGGCCAACACAGAGGGTAAAGGAACTCTATAAAACCCAGAGAAGAGACGGTACATCTCCTGTTTGGAGTCACACTGCAAATCAGAAACAAAAACAAACAAAAGCTGTGAAAGAATAAGGCACAAGTGAAGAATTACAAGTAACGGTGGATGGGATGCAGGTTGGGACTCTAGGAGGGACTCAAAGAGGTGAAAAGAGACCTGGTGAGAAACGGCTCCAGTCAAACTGTTGGATGAGACCCTGTTGAGAAAGCAGGGTGCGGTATTGAGGATATTAATGTGTGCTGCACATGATGCTATTTAAAGAATATCACTTTTGCTGGGCGTGGTGGCGCACGCCTGTAGTCCCAGCACTCGGAAGGCAGAGGCAGGTGGATCTCTGTGAGTTCAAGGTCAACCTGGTCTACATAGTGAGTTCCAGGACAGCTGGGGCTGCTGGGAGACCCTGTCTCAAAAAGACCCCCCGAAAAAAGAATATCACTTTGGCAACAAGAGAGTATTTTGGAGGTGGGGAGGAGGCCAGTAGACTAAGCAAGAAGTAGAGAGTCAGTGAAGCTGGGCCTTTAGACTCCAAGGGATTGAGGAAATGGTTTCAGTAGAACTTGGTGCGTGGATGCAAAGTTTGCAAGGGAATGCAGCTGTTGGGGGGGGCATGACAAAATGGAGATTCCCAGATACCCATGAGAGCTCAGATGAGGATAGCACCCATGAGTTAATAGCCTCAGTGTACATGATTGAATGATCCACTCCATGTGGAAATAAGAACAATAAAATAAAAATGTTGATGTTGTAGGAAAGGAAAGAGGAGTGGATGGTGAAGTTGAAAGATACAGGAAGTAGTATTAAACCAAAGCAGGATGCAGAAGGAAACAAAACCCACAAAGACAAAGGTAGAGAACTTTGTTCACAGCTCAGGAGGGCAAGTTAACTGGAGCAGTGAGGAAAGCAGAAAAATGACACCAGAGAAAGTGAAGTCAGGGTAAGAGGGTAGAGAGAGAAGATGTAAAGAGTAACCAGGGGGAGGGGCCAAAATGAAGGCTGTGGTGTTGAAAGTCATCCACATGAACACTGAAGTTGGCTGGGGATGGAGAGAAAATGTATAATCCACGTTCCGGTATCTTTTGATACGTATCAGGGAGCGAGAGATCAAGAAGACTGAGGCATTTTCAAAGGAAGGATTTTGGAGGACTACTAAAGGAGCAATTGCTGCTAATTACTTAGTATTTATGGCATACCAGGTTCAGATCCAAGTGTTCTACACATATGAAACCCACAAAATTCTAATGGGTGAGGTCAGGTATAATCATCCCCTATTTTACAAATACGGAGTCTAAGGCTCTGAGACAGATAACACTTTGTCCAGGGTACAGCCCCATGATTCTAGCCAGGGCACATAGGCCCCAAAGGTGACACCTTTCTATGCTTGCAGTTCTCCAGTTCCGCCATAAAGCACTGCCAGCCCCTGTATGGTTAAGTGGAATGTTCAAGAGTAACCAGCCCCCAGTTTAGCATAGAAAACAAAGTAGTATCCCTAGTGTGGAACCGTTCACAAGAATTTGTTTACCAGGGTCAGCTTCATTTATTATATAAGCCTTTGAACTACCTCTGAGTGTGTCAACTGCCTCAGGCTTTTTCAGAATTACATATGACGGACTTTTAAAACAACTGTTCATAATATCTATTAACTATAAGCACTCAGTTGCATAAAGCAACTAATTTCATTCTCCTTTCCACAAAAAAAGTGGCAAGAAGAGACTGACATACTCTTGAGTAATGTATGAGTCTGTTTTTTTCTCTTGCAGTAGTGAACTTTATAGGAACACATTGGAACTGGGGTTCAAGTAAACTAATTTCTTCCTCTCTCTTTGTCTTTTTGTTACCTGCCCCACAGCACTGTCTTCAACACTTTAAGCACACACACTTCCAAAGTAGTAGCCTATTTTGCTTGGCTCAACTTAAGTTCCGGTTGTTTTCTTAGAATCAAAGCCAAAAGTCTTTGAATGAAGTGCAAATCCTAGGAAACAATGATAGGCCCTCCCTCAGCTCCCCTGAGAGACCGGCTTCCTCCTACAGGGTTACCATCCATTAAAGAGAGGCTCTGTGAAGAGCAGATCTGGGGAAAAGCACATGCACAAAACCACAGGCTTGACCCCCAACATCAAAAGAGGGAAGGGAAGGGGAAGTGGAGGGAAAAGAAGACAAGAAGCATATAGAAAGTGATCATGAAGGAAGGTCATGTTGAAATTGCTGTGACCTACTACCTCACATTAAGGAGTCACCAAGAATCAAGAAGTTGCATCAAGAAGTCAAAAAATAATAAACATTAGCAAGGGTTTAGAGAAAAGTCATATTGGTGGAAATGTTGACCTGTCAGTTATGATGTAAAGCAGTCTCTCTTCTGTGCATATAACCAAAAGAATTGAAATCATTACCTCACAAGGATATCTGTGCTCCTGTATCCTTTGTAACATTATTCACAACAGCAAAATATGGAAACAATTTGTCAGCAAACAAAATTAATCAATAGCAAAGCTACATAATAATCTATATATATTGTATATATAATATATTGCATATTATATACACTTCAGCCTTAAAAAAGGGTGGGGGGCTTGACATTTGCCACAACCTGGAAGAACCTGAAGGGCTCGATAAAAAAATGGTTAGGGAGCTATGAAATGGCTCAGCAAGTAAACGTACTTGTTGTCAAGCCTGTAGACCTGAGTTTGATCTCTGGGTACCCACATAGGAGGGAGAGAACCAACTTCTATAGGTTGTCCTCTGAACTCCACACATATACATATATATATATATACATAAAATCAAGAAATATAATAGAAAAAGGTCAAATACAGAGAGATGGAAAAATTATACAGTCATCAGGGGTGGGCTGGGGTAAGGAGTAAGGTCAGAGGATACAAAGTACAATATGTTTAGGATGAGCAAGTGCAGAGATCTAACGTACAGTGTAAGGAATAGAGCTGATAACGTTATACTATATTGGACTTTCTATGGATTGTGTAGATTTCAGCTGCTCATCCCACAAAAACAAATAAAAATAAGTAACCGTGTAAGATAATGGTCATGATAATTTGCTTCACTGTAGGAGACATTTTATCATCTATATGTCCCATAATATCATGTTGCATTCATTAAAATTTATTTAAGGGCTGAGGATATAGCTCAGTTGATAGTGTTTATGCAAAAGTACAACTCTCTTTGTAAAAAGCACAAAAGATAGTTTATTCTGGAGCAAAATAAGGGTGAGCATGGCCTGGGAACACAGATTCGGGTTTCCCCAAATTCCATGTTCCAGCATGAAAGCAGTTTCAGGAAGTTTTTATAGTAACAGAACAAAAAAGTCATAAACCAAGACACTTTTCAAATGCATTGGTGGAAACATTAAAGTGGACACAGGAAAAGAGAAATCTCAGCTTTAGACCTCAGTGCTATCTGATACCAGTCTTTTGGTTAGTGGAAGTTGGGAGTCTGCTCAGTTAATACATTCCAAAAGGTTTTTATCCGTTAGTCACAAGATGCTAAGTCAGAAACAGAGGTTGGCAAAGAGTGGCTACTTAGGAGCTAAAAATTGCCCAAGATAAAAGGTAATTAGGCTCTGAACCTGCAACATTCCAAACTCTCCACAGCCACTGAAGTTCTAATCTGTTGAACAGCCTTAGTAGTATGTTCAGTTTTAAGACAAAGTTTTTCTGGGAACTTTTGTTCATAGTAGAGTGCTTGCCTAACGTACTCAAAGCCCTGAGTTTGATCTCTAGCATCATATAAGACAAATTCATGCTGGAAATCCCAGCACCAGGTAGGTAGAGGCAGGAGGACCAGAAGTTCAAGGTCATTCAGAGCTGTCTAGTGCACCTAGGCTACGTATGTGAGAGTCCGTTTCACAAAAAAAATAAAATAAAAATTTTTTAAATTTTTCTGAGATTTGTAATGCAAAGACATGTAGCAACAATTTTTTTTTATTACTGAAGAATTCCATTTTATGGACATGCTATAATTTATAGATCTTTTTGGATGAACACCTCCATTTTTAAAGGTTAGCATATTTGTTTGGTAGCATAACTTGGATAAACATGGACACCTTGAACATTCTTGTACATCATCTGGTCTTCACATGCCAAACTTTATCAAGGCTTGTTGACCTAGAAATAGAGCTGCTGAATCAGTGAACATGTGCATCTTAAGTTATTTGAGCTAGTGGTTTTCCAGAGTCCTAATTTATGCTCATACTCACAGTGGTTGAGGGAATCAGAGTCTCTCCATGTCTGAGCGTAGAGTGTATATTTTTTCCACTGGGCATAACATGGTCTTCCCATCACCTTTTAGGGGTGGAGATTACCCTGGCCTGGTAGTCAGGACAATTAATTGAGTGTACCACATAGGTAGCCAAGTCTATTGTAATGGTAGTAGACCTGTTGAGCCTTCTTAGTAGAAGGAGTCTCACCTGGGATTCCAAGCATTACTTCCTCCTGCCCTCCCCCACCTCCCCACCTCTAAGTGATCTTGGGAAAAGCTGGAGTATATAAGAAGTGGAAGGTTAATGAGGCTGCATGATGCTGCTTCAGTGAGATCATCATCCATGATGGGATAGGACTTTGGGACAATGCAGCTATTTTTAGAGGTCACCCATGCTCCTGTAAGTAACCCCTGACCCATGCTCTGTCAACCCAATAAACTCATTTGCTAAGGTGGGCTTTGGTGGAACTCTTACTTTCTTTAGCCTGTTGTCTGTGCCCTGTGTGGGGTAAACAGATGTTTGTCCACATCTCCCTAAGAAAAGTTAACACAAGACTCCAATCTCTTCTGTTATTTGGCATTTTCGTTATTGCCAGTGGTGATGTGGTTTAGTTTTTTTATTTCTCATGCTTGTTGCTAATCCTGCTGTCTTTCTGGGAAATGCCCATTTGTGTCTTTTCCCCTCTTTTGCTATCAGATT
>NW_008356258.1:5512747-5530189 GCF_000622305.1 Nannospalax galili
GAACCCCCCTCCCCCGCCCCAGAAAGCTATAAATTAAGCAAGCCCTGGACATGTAAAAGCCTTATAAGGTATGAACAAACACTTCTGGCCCTAAAAGTCAGCACATTCCAATGCCCTGAAGACAGCCCCTACCAATCAAGACTTCCCCCTTACACAGGATACAGGGACATCCAATTATTTTTAAAAAGATGCTTGGCACACGTGGGTTTCTGTGTAATTCCCCAATAAAAGCTCCTGCCTGCTATTGTTTGGGGCCAGACTCCATCTTTGGCTCCTGTAGTCTGTGCCTGCCTAGCCGCCATTTGGTTCTTTTTTTTCTTTCTTTCTTTCTTTCTTTCTTTCTTTCTTTCTTTCTTTCTTTCTTTCTTTCTTTCTTTCTTTCTTTCTTTCTTTCTTTCTTTCTTTCTTTCTTTCTTTCTTTCTTTCTTTCTTTCTTTCTTTCTTTCTTTCTTTCTTTCTTTCTTTCTTTCTTTCTTGATTTATTTGAGATAGGGTCTGGCCTGGAACTCACTATGTAGACCAGGGTGCCCTTCAACTCACAGAAACCCACCTGCTTATACCTCCCCAGTGCTAGGATCAAAGGCTATCTTTTTCTTGGTGATTCTGAGTTCCTTAAGTTTTCTGGGTTTTTTAAAAATTATATATATTATGGAAACTAATCCTTTATTAACTATTTGTTTGATGAATTAGTTTCTCTAAATTTAAGGTTTTATTGGTGAATAATGTAAGAAACAGTAGATATTAGTCTTTTCTTTCAAACTCTGTAAAACATGAAGCTTGGTTCATGACAAGAAATTCTAGTCTTTTAATGACATCACACCCTGTAAGACTTTTAAGGAAAGGCCCTGTTGCATTCCTGAGCCTGATCACCTGGAGTAATGGAGCTCTTCTCCCTTGTGCCAATATTTTTTTTTTAACTTTAAAAAAAAATTATTGAGAATTTCATACATACATATAATGTGTTTTGATCAAATCCATGCCCACTCCCTCCCCTCCAACTCCTCCCATATCTCCCCATCACTTTTTTTCTGACAGCTTTGTGTACTCTTTCTTTTGGTGGTGGGTGGGGGCTTCCAACTAGAAAGACTGTGAGGCCAGACTCCAGCCAATGTAGAAGGACACAGTGCTCTTGCCTTGGGATAAAAGTTCCCCAAGCTTCTGGGTCCTTGTGTACCTGCTGGGTCTGATTGATCACACAGGCCACCATTTGGCAAAAGTAAAGTCTGCTTTGTTGAGTTACTTTCTGCTTTGTCTGCATGTTTTTCATTTTATCTTGTGTGTGTGTGTGTGTGTGTGTGTGTGTGTGTACAGCATTGATGGGGTCTTTGGACCTTGGCTTTTATTTCTAACAAGATCATTCAGTTTAGTCTAATTCAGTGTATTAATCTTTTCTATAATTTGCTTTAAATGGCTTCTCACATAAATGTTTATCTATTCATAGGTCATTTATTCTCCTTTTTTTGTCTGAAAATTTTGCCTTATATTTAAACCCTTAGTCCAACCTGAATTTCTGAAATATATTTCCAATAATTGCTTACATAATGATGTGATTGTGTTTTCTTCATTATCTGGCAAATAGTATTAGAGATTGGAGAACATTTTGACAACCTGAATTCTTTTTCTTTATTTTCATTTTTCACATTTATTTATTTATTTATTATTTTGTGCATATGTTGGGAAAGTTGCATATGTGTGCCACAGTACATGTGTAGAGAGGTCAGAAGACAACTTGCAGGACCTGGTTTTTACCTTCTACTATATAGGTTCTGAGAATTTATCTAAGGTTATCACACTTGGCAGCGAGCACCTTTATATACTGAGCCATCTTGCTAGCCCCAGCCTGCAATCCTGAAGTAAATTCAACTTAAGTTTGATACACATTGTGTAATTGAATTTGTGAATATTTTCATTGTGATTTTTTAATTTATTCGTAAGGGAGAGTGATCTATTATTTTCTTGATTTAGGTCACAAAGTTATTTTAGCCTAATAAAAACTGTTAATTTTTTTCCTTAAAGCATATTTTGCTAATATGCATGAAAAAATGTTATGCATGTATGTTTATATAGTGATTAAAGTTTATATTAAAGTATATATTTAACATTCTTCTCTTTAAAAGATACTTAAATAAAATACTGTATTTTTGTTTTTAAAATGGATGATGAGCAACGGTAATACACAGACTATTGCAGCTCCCATCATCAATTTTAGTAAGAGAGACAGGCAAAATAAAGATGCATAAAGCAAGCACAAATTAATCCTCTAATGTTGGGAAATAAAGTCTTTGTTAACATTCTTTGGAGTGGGTCTATGCTGGTAATCAGAATTTTTATTTTTTAAAAGTTATGCTTATAAGAAACAAAGCTTTTCTGATAAGCTGAAGAAGGCAACAATATTCCCATCAACATTCCTTCTCAACATCATACCAGAAGCTCTAGATAATGTAATATGACAAGAAAGGGAAATGAAAAACACAGATACTGGAAAGAGATAAGTAAAATTATCAGCATTCACAGGTGACATAGTTGTATTTAGAAAATCTGATGGAATCATCAATAACAAATATCTCTCAAAACTAATAAATGATGATAACAACAAGGTCTCGGTATAAATTAATATACAAAAGTCAGTTACTTCCCTGTGTACAAGGAGAGAATAGGTGGAATTTGAAATAAAAGGCACAGTACTACTTGTATTGCTAACCTATAAAAATTAAAGACCTAGGTATAAATCTAACAAAATATGCCCAAGCTTTATGTGAAAAAAGTTCAAAATTTCGATGAAAGAATTCAAAAATACCTAAATAGATGGACAGACAGATATTCCATGTTCCCAATTAGAAAAATTCAAAGCTATTGTGATGTCATGTTTTCTCAAGTTAATTTACAGATGCAATGTGAGCCAGTCAAAATTCCCAAGTTATTTTGTGGATATTAACAAACTGGTTCTAAATTTATATCAGGAGGCAAATAACCCAGAATAGGCAGTACAATATTGAAAGAAAGGAAACAAATCAGAGGAATGCAATTCCCACACTGAAAAACTTGTTATAAAACTACAGTTTGCAAGATCAGGAGGTTCTGGCAAACAGCACATCAGTGGAGCAGAGTAGAGCATGGAAGTAAACCTACACACATATCTTTAACTAATGTTTGATGAAAGAGCAAAGGCACTTCAATGGACAATATAGTTGTTTTTTACAAATGCTACAGAACTGCACGTTTACATGCACAAAAAGAATCTACATACAACCTTGCACTCTTCATAAAGCTACTTTCAAACAGTCAGAGACCTAAGCATAAAATGCAAAAAAAATAGCTGGGTGTGGTGGCACATGCCTTTAATCCCAGCACTGGGGAGGCAGAGGCAGGCGGATCTCTGTGAGTTCAAGGCCAGCCTGGTCTACATAGCGAGTTCCAAGCCAGCTGGGGCTATAGGGAGACCCTGTCTCAAAAAGACAAAAAAATAAAAATAAAAAAAAAAAAATAAAAATAAAAATAAATATAAAATTCCCAGAAGACACATCATGGAAAACCTAGATGATCTTGTACATGGTGATGAACTTTCAGATGACATATCAAGGAAAAACTAATGAGCTGGACTTCATTACAACTAAATACTTCTGCTGTAAGAAGAGCAACCTTGAAAAGCAAGGTTGGAAAGGCAACCTAGGAAGGCAAACCACAGAGTAGGAGAAACTTTTTACAAAGCTTATATTCAGTAAAAGACTAATATCCAAACTATACAAACAAAACAAAACAAAAACCAGAAACCAAAACCTCTTAATATTCAACAGAAGAAACTGAACAACCAAATTTTGAAATCATCCAGAGACATATCATCATAGATGTTGAAAATGATTTAAAAAAATAGCACATGCTTCACATCCTGTGTTGTCAGGAAAATGAAAATTAAAACCACAAGGTGGGGTGGTTCACATCCGATATTATTGGAAGAAATGCAAATTAAAGACAAGGTAGGGTAGGTTGTAGCTCAATTGGTAAAATACTTGCTTAACATTAATGGAACCTTAGGTTCAGTCCCCAGCACCATATAAAACTTAAGTGTAGTGTTGCATTCCTATAATCCTAGCACTCAGGAGGCAGAGGCAGGGGCATGAGTTCAAGGTCATACTCTGCTACATGAGCTCAAAACCATCCTGGGCTACATGAAGTTCCAGCTCAACAAACAACACATACACACAAATAAGTAAACAAATAAATAGACAAATAAGGCACCAGTGTTTATATATCAGAATCTAGCCAGAACACTATGACACCAAATGACAGGGATGTGTAACAACAGGACTGCTCATTCATTGATTTCTGTTGTCAATGCAAAATATTACAGACACTTTGGAAGACAGCTGATAGTTTCTTCCAAAACTAAACATACCTTTATTAGATTCCAAGAATTAGGCTGATGGTACTTTCCCCCAATTAGTTAAAAAGATGTGCACACAAAACCTACACATAGATGTTTATGCTAACTTTATTCATATTTGCCAAAACTTGGGAGGCAACCAAGATATCTTTCCATAGATAAATGAATAAGCTGTAGTACATCTGCCAGAAATGTCTAACCTCTTGACATTGTGATATGATGTCATCTGGGCTGCATTTATAACTGTCATAGGAAGCACATGGCCCATGAGCTACAGGTTGGACATACTTGAGAGGCCATAGAAACAAGCTCTCAATCCTTGGTAAGACAAGGAAGAACCTTAAATGATGTTATTAGTGAAAGAAGCCAGTCTGAAGAGGCTACATATTACATAGTTTCCAACTATTTGAAAATTCAGGGAAGGAAGGGCTGGAGAGATGTCTCATCAGTTAAGAACACTGGTTGTTCTTGCAGAAGACGCAGGTTTGAATCCCAGCACCCACATGGCAGCTAACAACTGTCTGTAACTCCAGTCCCAGGGAATCCACAGCCTCTTCTGACCTCTGCAGGCATTGCACAACCTCAGTGCACTTACCTACATGCAGGCAATACACGCATGCACATAAAATAAAAATAATTTAAAAAAAATAAAAAATTCAAGGAAGGCAAAACAGTGTAGACAGTAAAAGACAGATCAGCAACAGCCAAGAAAAGAAGATTGAATGTGTGGGGCACAGAGGTTATTATTTTTTTATTTTATGTGTATGCATGTATTGCCTGCATGTATGTAAGCGTACCCATGTTGTTCAATGCCCAAGGAGGTCAAAAGAGGCTGTCAGATCCCCTGGAATTGGCATTACAGATAGTTACCAGCTGCCATGTGGGTGCTGGGATTCAAACCCAGGTCTTCTGCAAGAACAACCAGTATCCTTAAACTCTGAGCCATCTCTCCAGACCCAGCACAGAGGTTATTTAAGACAGAGTACTCTGATACATATGTCCAAGCCCATTGAATGTATAACACTTATCATGAACCCTATCAAAAACAATAAACTCTGAGTGATAGTGATACGTCACTGTAGGTTCATCAGTTTTAAGAAATGTACTGCTTTCATATTAGCATTAATAGTGGGGATATTGTATGTGTGGGTTGGTGAGAGGTACTGAGAAAATGTCTGTATCTTTTGCTCAATTTCAGTATAAATATAAAAGTGTCTCTCTTGGTTCTCAAAGATAGTTTTGTAGCACTTTGATTATTATGTTATTGCTGCTGAAAAATGAACTACTAGTATAGCAATCTTTCAAAGATGCAGTTTCTTCTCTTCTGGGTTCCTTAAAGACTTATATTTGTCCCTGGTTTTCTGCAGAGTTCATCATGTGGTATCTAGGCATCTATTCTTATTTAGCTTGTTTGGGACACTGGTTTTTATCTCTGAGAATCTGTCCTTTCATTCGTTTGAGAAAAGTGTAAGTTACAGCCTTTCTTAATAATTTTCTTCTCCCTTCTGTTAGTTCCACTAACTCCACTTGGAAGTATGTAAAGCTCACACTCTTCTAAAAATAACTTCCTAGAGTTAGTCCATCTTTGTTAAAAGTGATAGGAAATATCTCCTGGGTAGGAGTTTGGGGGGGGGGGTTCCCATATTCTTTACCTCAACCAAGATAGTTTTGAATTATCTTCTGTTTTGAAATGCCAATTGCTTGAATTTGAGAGAGCATAATAAAATATAATGATTTCACTTGATGAGTTCATTGGAAAGATTAGTGGCAACTTGGTTTCTTAGTAATGTGGATGCCATGATTTGGGTATTTGGGTACTTGTATTACTATTGAACCTTGAGCTGATCCCATCTCCTGGTCATAGAAAACTGAAGAAATGTTCCATGCTTCATGATGGAGATTGAGTGGGCAGGGCCACTCATGCCAACAGCAGATTTTTTTTTTTTTTATATACAGTAAGTGGAAATTTGGGCCATAACAAATTAATGTGGAATTTCTAAGACTGCCAATTGATGTCATAGACACAAGCTAATTTTTTGTCTGTTTTTATGTGGTGGATGCCACACTGTAGAGTTGCCTGAATAAAGACAGCTTGACTTTTGGGGTTGCTTAAACCAAGAGTGAGCCTGATCTGTTTTCAGAACTGTTCCTATGATTTCCCCTAGAACTGTTCTTCCAACCAAAGGCATACTCTCATTCTTTCTTTAAACAGTACATCCAGCATGACATGGAAAGAAAATGAGGAACCTTGCCTTATCAGAGAATTTTCCTTTTCTGACCCCCTACTGACCCAGAACAGCACACAAAACCACAAACAGGCTCAATCTAATCCTGCTTGTTGTTTGCAAAACATACTGGCGATTATTGCTTTCAATGCTGATATTTTCAGTAATGATATTTTCACAATACACACATACACACACATACACACACACACACACACACACACAATTCTTGTCAGGGGCAAGGAAGAGTCATGAAGGAGAAATAGGGAACATAATCGAAAATAAAGCTATGTGTTTAGCTCAGCTTGTAAAAGTTGATTACAAGAGCAGCCAAAGCCTTGGTAAGATTGTTTACATTGTTTTCCTAAAGGCTACTTAGATTAAGTAAGCTTATTAGACAGTAAAAAAGCAGATTGTATTTAATGATCTCAAAACATAAGATTAACTTTGATTACAAGGTTAGGTACAATTCCCATTTGTAATACAGGGCATACCCTGAAAACCCATTCTCACAGATTTTGGTTTTGGTTTTTATTTGTTTTGAGATAGGCTCTCATTAAATAGCCCTGGCTACCTGGAACTCACTGTTTAGACCAGGCTGGCCTTGAACTCACAGAGATCCACCTGCCTCTGCCTCCCGAGTGCTGAGATTAAAGGCTTGCGCCACCACGCCCAGCAACATTTTATTTTTAAAGGGTTCTTTTTTTTTGGTCTTTTTGAGACAGGGTCTCCCTGTAGCCCCAACTGGCTTGGATTCACTATGGAGATCAGCTGGCCTTGACCTCACAGAGATCTGCCTGCCTCTGCCTCCTGCCTCCCGAGTGCTGGGTTCTCTTTTTTTTTTTTTTTTTTTTGTCTTTTTGAGACAGGGTCTCCCTGTAGCCCCAGCTGGCCTGAATTCGCTATGGAGACCAGACTGGCCTCGAACCCACAGAGCTTCTCTTTTTTAACACAATAGTTTTACTAATTCTTTGTGTACGTTATACAATGTATTTTTATCATATTCACCCCCCATTCCTCCTCCTAACTTTTTCCACCCCCAAGCCCTCCAACTTCTCTTTATTTATTTTCTTTTAATAACCCTCCCAGTCTAATTTGTGCTGAACGTATACTCATGGGTGTGGAGCCATCCACGGGAGTATGGTTGACCTACCAGGGGCAGGCCCTTGAAGAAAACTGACTCTCCCTCCCCGAGAAGCCACCAAGAGTCAATAGCTTAAAGGGCTTCTTTTCACAAAGACCTACTAATCTGTTCCTCACAGGCCCCTGTAAAGTCAGAAACAATAGAAAAATGAATGCTAAGCTTATTCATAGCTGCTGTGCATCAGATAGATTTGAAAGATAGCTTCTCACCAGAAATTCAAATGCCTGCTTCAGTGTATTCCTTAACATTCGGAAAGATCATTTCCTGAGTGAGCCCGGGTGACTAAGTGCCTGCTGACAGCATTTAGGGTGGTTGCCTTCATTTTTGTCAGATCACTTTGTAGAGTGGGTACCGTTTCTCACACGGGAGTCTTTTTGTCCAGCTTTCAGTGGCAAGAAGGAAACATGGACAAGGTGCAGATCCCTGTATATTAAAAGAAGAGTGGCACAGTTCTGGGCAGGGGTACAGCTCAGTGGTACAGCACTCGTTTAGCACCAGTGATGCCCTAGATTCTATCCCCAAGATTCTAAAAAACAAAGGAACAAAATAAACAAGCACCAATGGCTCAGTTCGAACCACTACTTTTGCCTTAGTAACTATAAGCAAGAATAACAAAGCCATAGTTTTTTTTTTTTTGATACAGGTCTCCCTGGAGCCCCAGCTGTCCTGGAACTCACTATGTAGACTAGGCCAGCCTTGATCAAACACAAAGAAATCCGCCTGCCTCTGCCTCCCAAGTGCTGGGATTAAAGGCATGCACCACCACACCCGGCAAAGCTATAGTTTTAAGCATGTTGAAAAGAATATAAAAGATGTTATGACACCATTTGTAGAGATGAAACAGCTTAAAGATAAAGATAATTCTAGTATCTATGCAGAACAGTGAAATGTAAGATGGCTGTCTACCCAGCCAGCATTTACTGCCTGTCCACTCTGTGGATGGTGCCAGTTTTCACAGCATATGAACTGGCATTGCAATTTGTTCAAACATTTACTGAGAAGGTAAATGCTGCAATCATTGACTATAGTAGGTGTTGGGACACAAAAAAAGATGTGGTCTTACTCTCAAATAACCATATAAACTATGCAGTTATGCAAATCACTTTAACAGGCATGCAGTTGCAGGTTACCTTCCGCCACATGATTTGACTGTACCTTGGTGTGTGAGCCAGATTTACCACACCCTGATAAACAGAGCTGACAATACTCATGGCACAGAGAGCCCCATTGTGTGTACCTGGCCTTTGGGAGAAGGTGTGCCTCAGACCCGATTGAATTCTCAGAGGACTGGGTCAGAAGCTGGAAATGCTTTTCTAGGGAGAAAGCTGATGAGCCAGTCATCAGTCACTGAATCTCAAGAAACAAAAGAGTCTTTGATTCCAGACAGGCCCAGCATTGTTAGTTCTACTTCATTTGCCCCTGACTACCAGAAAAGTGCATTTTCCTCTTACTACCAGACACCTGACTCCTACCTCATTAGCAGCAAGCACAGACAGGACCTCCTGAGGGCTTGCCCAGAAGCAGTGGAGAAGTGGTAAACAGATTATGCCTTTTTTCACACCTAGTGAAAGTTTCTCTCTCTCTCTCTCTCTCTCTCTCTCTCTCTCTCTCTCTCTGTGTGTACTTAAGTGTGGGTGCACATATGTGTGGATGTGGATGCACATGGAGGCCAGAGGTCAACCTCTGGTGCCCATCTTCAGACGCTGTTCACCGTGAGATTTTTTTTAGACTGGATTTCTCATTGGTCACTGAATAGGATTAGCTTACCAGCCACCTGGCCCGCTTGTCTCCACCTCTCTAGAACTAGTATTATAAGCATATAGCAGCAAATACAGCTTTTTCTTTTTTTAATGTGGATTCTGAGGATTGAACTCAGGTCCTCATGCATGAACTGAGCAATCTCCTCAGCATGACAAAACAATATCCTTTCATGAAAACTTCAGAAACAGAGCTTCCAAGTTGAATATGGAGACTTCATCAGTTAGTACTGAATTAAAAGTTCAGACTTCCTCATAAAATATTTTGTTTGTGGGCTGGAGAAATGGCTCAGCGTTTAAGAGCACTGGCTGTTCTTGCAGAGGATACAGGTTTGAATCCCAGCACCCACATGGCAGCTAACAGTCTGTAACTCCAGTTCCAAGGCAATCTGATACCCTTTTCTTATTTCTGTGAGCATGGCACCACATGGGTGCACTTACATACATGCAGGCAATACACTCATGCATATAAATTAAAAATAATAAAATTTTGAAAGATAAAATACTTTTATTTACCATTTTTTTTTAAAGGCACCATTCTTTGGCTGACATTCACAATAATAGAGAACACATTGAAACTTTTCAAAAAGCAAGAAGACCTCACGTCTATACTGGAAACATTGACCTCACCAAGTTTCCTCAGGAGAGATTTACGTCATGCATGACAGGTTCACTTTGAAGACCCAGCGTTTTCTACAAAATCAATTTATTCTTTCTTCAAACTGTAAAGATGAACAGCAAACATGCACACCATTTGGACCATGAAGCCCAGGCATGCTAAGAGCCTGGGTGTGGCATCCATGAATGAGCTTCGGCAGAATACATTCATCAGTGACTAAACTGAGATTCATGGAGAAAACTGATGATCCTTTGCTTCTGCTTGGTCAAAGCGAATATAAAAGCTATCACTGCATCAGTCAAAGATAGGCTTATGAGGCTGGGTTTCGGGAGATAAACTTTCAAAGAAGTGGTCTTATTTAAGCTGGGGAGCCCTAACACTCCAGTGAACAGGGGAAGGACACACACAAGGAACTCATGAAGGAAAATAGTTACAAATGGAATGTTTTCATCAGAAACAAAGTATTGTGGAAGTAGAACTTATCAGATGCTAAAGGATTTTGCAATGTGATGATAATTGAGAACTCCAGTAATGCGGAAGTAAACAGGCATCTTCCCCTGCCCCTTTTAGTTATCCAGGATAAGAAGTCTGTTTTCCAAAGCTATCACATTCCTGTATAGACCTAAGGCTTCTGCGTTCCTGTAACCTTTGCATTTCTATTACCTTTTCCTCCCTCTGTTATCATACTTAATGACCATGTATAGGCTTTGTACCTTTTGCCTGCATTCCTCACTTGAGTATAAAAACCCCCCAAAACTTGAACAGGGGGTTTGACTTCTTGATTCTTGATGTCAGTCCCACTAGCATCAAATTAAACTCCCTCTCCTCACCTGATTTCGGCTGTTGATCTCTGATTATTTCCTTAAAAGGAGAGCTCTGGAAATCCATGAGCCTTCCAGAGTGAACTTCAGGAAACTAGTTCAGCTCTAGTCTAACATGTCATATTCTTTTACAATCAGATCAGCTTCCAGTGCTTTACCTTTTCCACTTTCAGTGTTGTGAATATTGCTGAGAATGCCCTCAGTGTGAAGGGTTATTTTGTTGTTGTTGCTTATAGTGGTGGTGGGCGTCATTTCCCTGGGGACTTGAGCTTTTTAGTTGCCATCGTTTTGCCCCTGTCCACTCACCTTCACTCTGGTCTCTCTCAAACATCTGCAGTGCTAGAATTCCCACTCTTTGCTTTTTTCTTCTTTAATTTTATTTTCGATTGATTTGAATTTTACTTCCAGTGTTACCACTTATTGTTGACTTGGTGAAGACTTGATTAGACTAGCTGTGTCTTTCAAAGGTTCACCTTTGTCAAAAAATCATGTGGTTTTATCACTAGGAGATGAGGCAACATAGCTACTCTCTTATGTTGTCCTTAAAATGTGAACAATAATAACAATCTTAATGTAAATAGATTTTTTTTTCTACTTTATACACAAACCAAGGGATTACTTACAGGATTATATGCACATTTTCTTAGAGTTGGCACTCTCAAACTTTTAAAGTTTTGTTGGGTATTGAAGATAAGGAGGAAACATAGCTATATTCTCTCTCTCTCTCTCTCTCTCTCTCTCTCTCTCTCTCTCTCTCGTGTGTGTGTGTGTGTGTAAACTGAATAATAATTATGAAGTCGCACACAGTTAATATATCATAATTAGCTCGAGTTGGAATTGTATGCTTGGAAGGCTGGTGTTGCTCAAATAAATTACAGTTAACTGAAATTCATAAGCATTTGGAGCTATTGAAAGGAAAACTACCTGTACATGCAAGAGTTATAGAGTAGTTGTTTATATGGTTTGGGTCTAATTTTATGTTACATAGGCCTTGGGAAATTTTATAATTGAGGATTATATTAGTCACATTTTCATCACCTAAAGGAGAAAATTCTTACAGCATCAAAAGTTTCAGCCCATCATTGCTTTGCTGTATTGCTTTTGAGCCTGTGTCAAGGTAACACATCATGGTGGGAGTGTATGTTGGGGCAAAGCCTCTCTTGGTTCATATCAACCAGTCAATAAAGAAATAGGTAGAAAAAGAAGGGTTCAGTGGCTCTGCCTTAGTTTAGTTTCTATTGCTCTGATAAAACAATGACCAAAACCAACGTGGGGAAGGAAAGGATTTATTTAGCTAACAAGGGACAGTCCATTCTTGATTGAAATTAAGACAGCTACTCGATGTAGGAACCTTGAGGCAGGAACTGAAGAGAGACCATGAAGGAAGGCTGCTTACTGGCATCCCAGGCCTACCAGCCCAGGGATGGTATCACACTTGGGCCCTCCTATATCAACCAGCAGTCAAGAAAATGCTCCACAGACATGCCCAAATGTCAATCTGATGGAAGAAATTCTTCAAGTGAGGTGTCTCTAGTTTGTGTGAAGTTGACAGAATGAATCAACACAAACTCCAAATGCCTTTTCAGAACATGATCCTGATGGTTTAGTGTCCTCCCACTAGGCCCAACCTAGTTTCATCATGCCTGTGACTAACATAGATCGGCAACTAGGGCTTTACCATGGGAGACAATTCCAAAGGACAGGTTTAATATGAGTCACCCAGGGACAGAAATCAAAAGTTTAAACATCCATGGAATCAGAAAATTCATTTATTTCATAGGGTTAATATTCACCTACTATGAATTGAGCTTTTACCAGTAATTCTCTGACAATCCTTTCCTTAATGCTTGCTATAGAGTGTAGAATTTCTTTATTATTACTGTATTTCTGTTTTCCTTATTCACATATATGTACCTGATTCTCTCTCTCTCTCTCTCTCTCTCTCTCTCTCTCTCTCTCTCATATATATATATATAATTTATTATTTTTATTTTATGTGTATGAGTTTAATGGCTGCATGTATGTAAGTGCCCCTGTGTGGTACAATGCCCACAGGGACAGAAGAGGGCGTTGGATCCCTAGGAATTGGAGTTGCCATGTGGGTGCTGGGATACAAACTCAGGTCCTCTGTAAATATAGTCCATGCTCTTAACCCCTGAGCCATCTCTCTAGCCTTGACTTATATATTTTTAAAGAAAAATCTCTTCACCTTTGAAAATCCCATTTCTCCTTTTTCTTCCCAGAAATTGTCAGATCTTTTCTTTTTCTCCTGATACTTGATCCTTTTTTACCTCATGAACTGTCATTCACTGGCTCTTTACTGAAATCTCAAGAATAAACAGCTTATCTTTTAATCAGTATATTTAATTTTACTAAAGCCTTTGTGCTTTAGTAAAATTAGTACACAGAAATCAATGGTCCTGAGTCTATTGTCTAGTGAGCATATAAACTCAAAAGAGAATATCAGTGTCTGAATTTTTATAAACAGTGTCTCCATTTTACTTTATTCCTGGAAAACCCTTTGATTATGGCAGTTGCACATTTGTATTTCACTAGTAGCTGCTGTCAGATTCTTGGCCCGAGGTCAACTGATATCCTTCATGACTGATGATTAAAGAGAAGAATTTGCCTTCTGAAAAAATTAAGATACTTCTGGGTGGTTTTTGTTGTTGTTATTGTTCTTTTTATGATGCCAGGGATGGAACCTTGGGTCTCCCTGATGTTGTACACTGCCACTGAGCCACACCCCCTTTTAATCTTTAGCCCACACTATTGTTTATTCAAAACAAACAAACAAACATGCAAAAAAAATCTGGCCCCTACCATTTCTAGGATATCAGTTTGGGTAGGGATACAACAATGAACTTTAATTTGACTACATGAAACTTACAGGATTTTGCAGCTGAGGTTTTACATACTTCATTTAATTTTCTGTCAGTCTCCATCTTGGTTTTGAAGGTTATACCACATGGAATATGTTTAGTTTCAAAAATTAAAGGAATGAAGGCAAGTGAAGTGGCTCAGCAGGTAAAGGACCTTGCTCCCAAAGATCTGAAATCCTTTGCCAGAACCCACATGGTGGAAGGAGAGATTTGACTCCCACAAGTTGTCCTCTGACCTCCGCATGCACACACACAATAAATAAATATGAAAACTTAAAGGAATGAAAATAAATATTCTTGGAACTCCATATCACCCCTTAAATAATTAGAGTAGGGCTTGCCAATAAAATATAGAAGTACCTGTTAAATTTCAGAAATATATCCCATGGAATACTTGTTTGTCTTAAATTAGACATTTCTGTTAGATGTGAAGGATTGGTAAGTGAGTTGGTTCAGGGGAGGGGCTTATATGAAAGTACCCTGCAGGAATGAACTTTATTAGAAGAAAGAGCCTTGACACCACGGGAGCTAAGAGACTTGAGATGGGAGATCTTTGGAAGGGAATATCCCATTATATCAGAAATAACATGAATGGGGTGAGGGAAGGGCAGGCTGCCTTTGAAACCTGGAGAAGGAACTTCATTAAGAAAGAGAGCTTAAATAGCGGGTAGGAGCATTGGCTCAGCAGTTAAGAGCACTGGCTGCTCTTGCAGAGGACCTGGGTTTAATTCCTAGCACCCACATGGTGCTAACAACAATTTGTAACTCCAGTTCCAGGGAATCTGACACCCTCTTTTGACCTCCCTGGACTTTGTATGACACTGGACACTGGTATATTTATATACATATAGGCAATATACATAAAATAAAACTAATAAATAACATTTTTTTTTAAAAGAAGGATAGTTTGAATAAAAGTAAGAAAAAGATAGCTGTTACAGATAAAATGTTAGCGGCTGGGTGGGGGTGGTGGGGAGTAGAGTAGTGCCTTCAGAGAGGTCCCCCAAACGAAGGAAAATATCCTTCCAGAGGGCAGGGGGAAGTTCTGTACTATGGGATTTAGTCTGGGACAGCCCTTGTGACAGCAAACCTGGATGAGCTAGGTACTGTATAGGACTGTAAATTAGAGGCTGCAAAATCCATAGTAATGACAGATTCTTCACTCTATCAGAGAGAGGGAAGAGGGAGAGAGAGAGAGAGAGAGAGAGAGAGAGAGAGAGAGAGAGAGAGAGAAGGGGGCATGCCCTGATTTCTTCAGGCTGTGAGACCTAGTAAGCTTAGAGTGGACAGGGGAAAGTCCATGATGTAATAACTAAAGTTACTGATCTCAAATTAAATAATCTTGGAATGTTGCCAAGACAAGGAGAATGAACTCACTCATAGGAAGTTTACTTTCAATGGCACCCAGATTTCCTCTTTGTTTTCACATTCCTCCACTACTCCAATCCTACCCTATCCACTGTATAGACACTATCCTCACACAATCAAACTGCAATGCTTTGAAATAGTCATATCCACCAATCTTCAGCTTCTGTGTATATTAATGAGATGTTTTGTATGTGATAGGTATCATCAAACCATCTTTATCACTCATACTTAAGAACCATCTACTTTCCTAGGTCATGGAGAAGAACTTTCATCATACTTTGCATATATAACCAATGGAATTCAATAATAAGGTATGGCTCAACTTAGGTAACTAAAGTGTCAACTTTATGCTTTATTGATTTTGAATTAGGAGATTGCAATGGTTAATCCAGTCAACTTGGCAGGCTCTAGAATCACTTAAGAGTCAAGCCTGTGAACATATCTTTGAGGGATTACCCTTATTAGGTTAGCCTCTAAGAGTGCCTGTGAGGGAGTATCTTTTTTAAAAATTTATTTTAGCATAAATTATTGTATTATTTACATATTTCATAATCTATTTCTAATATATACACGTATACATTTTTTCTTTTCTTTTTTTAAATTAATTAATTTACTTTTATTCCCACTTCCCAGATAGCACCCTCCCATAGTCTTCCTCCCCCCCACTAGAGCCCTTATACTCTGATATCCCTGCTACTGTCTGCTTTGTTGTCGGCACCCCAGCCATTCCCCACTACTTGCCCTTCTGGTGAATCTAGTCAGCCTATCTAGAGGTCTTTGTTTTAGGCAGGTTAGCTGTTCCTCATCTAGTGGTAATCAGTTGCCAATATTCCTTTGGATAAGATTGGGGTCTGCTGTTCAATTTCCCAGTTCTATACTGGGTTACTATCTGGGAATTCCTTCAGCCACCCTGGCCAACAACTTAAAAGAACATATCGCCTGCCTGGCATTGTTCCTTGTTATGTAGCCTTTAGCTATACATATGGACTCTTATGAAATTATATTGGTCCCTTTAATCTTTGGTTACACTTTCCTTTTGGGTGTTTAAGACCGTATAGTTGGTCCAGATAAACCGATTTATTTTTACTCTTAAGGTCGTTTGAGGATCTGTTCCTCAGGCGTCACATGGGCTTGGGAGGAGCCCCTGGCTCCTTTCTTTTATCAGTTCTGCCTATGTGAAGATAAGTCAAAGATCCTGCTTGACCATGGTTGGAAGCATGGAGGAAATGATTCCTCTGTGTTGACCCTCCTCTTTATAGACTAGACACTGATTCAAGTCCATCTGGTGGGATCTCGTAAGCCTTCTTGATCAAGAGGCCAGGTGACCCACCACCATTATAGGACATTTTGAGAGATGCTCATAGTCCCCTGGAACTAGTTGACCTAGGAGGGCAAGAAGCAAAAAGTGTCCTTTATGTCCCTCTGACCAAATTATTATAGGCCTCAAAGTATGTCTGTTAAACACCCAAGAAGGTTAGTTCCACCAGTCTGGTATTCTTAATTACTGTGTGTCACATAGATATATCTTGGGCAATGACCAATCGTTCTCAGATAAACTTTACCTAGACATATATTTCTTGATCTGCTATTTATAATTTGTCAGTAGGTTGTAGGAGTAATATGGTTTCCTATGGTTTTCAAAACTAGCTAGGCATTGTTTATCTCTCATGTTGTCTCACCCCTCCATCATGGTTTTCCCACTTAAGGTGCCCCCATTTCCCCCCTTTCTCCCTTAATAATACCTTTCTCCTATGGTCCTACCTCTATTGAGCCCCTTCTTTCCCTTCATCAGCTAGGTTCCTTGTACACCCTTCCCTCCCCCCTACCTTAAACTAATGCAATTTTTATCCATATCTCCCTTATAAAGGCCTGTTTCCTACTGTTCTTCTCTTTCAAGTTATTTCTTTTCCTTTACCTCCCTATTTGCTTTCCATTATCCTGGTTCCTGTAGTTATGTCTAGTTGTTGCATACTTATTTATCAGAGTCTGGTTCTAGGATACACATATGAGGGAGAACATAGATTGATTTTTTTTTCTGAGTGTGTGTTACTTCACTTAGTATAACAGTTTCTAGCTCCATCCATTTACCTAAAATTTCATGATTTCAACTTTCTTTACGGCTGAGTAAAACTCCATCGTATAAATGAACCACATTTTCATTATCCACTAATCAGCTGAAGGACACGTAGGTTGCTTCCATCTCTTAGCTATTGTGAAAAGAGCAGCAACAAACATGGATGTACAA
>NW_008356258.1:5530279-5530568 GCF_000622305.1 Nannospalax galili
AATGTTTGGTATCACTTGTTCTTATCTTACTGGGGTAAGATTAAATCTTAAGGTTAATTTGCATTTCCCTAATTATTAGTGATGCTGTACATCTTTTAAGATGTTTCATAGCCATCTTTACTTCTTCTTTTGAGAACTCTCTGTTCAGCTCCTTAGCCCATCTTTTAATTGGGTTGATTCTTGTCCTGGTTCTCTGTTTTTTGAATTCATTATATATTCTGGATATTAAACCTCTGTCAGATGTGTCATTGGTGAAGATTTTCTCCCATTCTGTGGGTTTTCTCTTCAC
>NW_008356258.1:5531141-5533002 GCF_000622305.1 Nannospalax galili
AGGATGCTTTTTTTTCCTAATTCTGTGAAATATGTCATGGGGATTTTTACTGGAATTGCACTAAATATATAATGATTAGGTAGGATGGTCATTTTCACAATATTAATTCTTCTAATGCATGAGAATGGGAGATCCTTCCATCTTCTGATGTCTTCCTCAATTTCTATCTTTAAAGATTTAAAATTTTCATTGTAGAGCTCTTTAATGTCTTTGGTCAGATTTATTCTGATATATATATATTTTTTTGCAGCTTTGTGAATGGGAGTTGTTTCCATGTGCTCTTTCACTGATTGCTTGTTATTGGTATATAGAAAGGCTATAGAATTCTATAGGTTAATTTTGTAACCTTCCACTTTACTGAACGTCTTAATAATTTTAGGAGTTTTTGGGTGGAATTTTTGGCATCTCTTAGATATAATATCATATCATCTGCAAAAAGGGATAATTTTATCTCTTCTTTTCCAATTACTACTCCCTTAATTTCCTTCTCTTTTCTTATTGCTCTTGCAAGAGTTTCAAGCACTATGTTATAGAGAAGTGGAGATAGTGGACAGCCTTGTCTGGTTCCTGATTTCAATGGGAATGCTTCCAGTTTTTCTCCATTTAGAATGGTGTTGGCTGTGGGTTTGTTATATATGGCTTTAATTATGTTGAGGTATGTTCCCTCCAGTCCAATTCTTCTTAGGACTTTGAAAATAAATGCATGTTGAATTTTTTCAAAGGTCTTCTCTGCATCTATTGAGATGACCATGTGGTTCTTATCTTTGAGTCCATTTATATGATTTATGACATTTATTGACTTCCGTATATTGAACCATCCCTACATCTCTGATATAAAGCTGACTTGATCATGGTGGATGATCTTTTTGATGTGTGTCTGTATGCGGTTTCAAAGTATGTTGTTGAGAATTTTTTCATCTATGTTCATTAAAGATATGGGTAGATAGTTTTCTTTTTTGGTTGTATCTTTACCTGGCTTTGGTATTAGAGTGATGCTGGCTTCATAGAAGGAATTTGGAAGTTCTCCTGTTTTTTCTACTTTTTTGAATAAATTAAGAAATATTGGATGCAGATCTTCTTTAAATGTCTGATAGAATTCTGCTGTAAAGCCATCTTGTCCTGGGCTTTTTTGAAATTTATGTGTCTTTGTGGTTTTTGGGAGGTTTTGTATTACAGTTTCAATTTATTTTTATGTTATGAGTCTGTTTATGCTGTTAATCTCTTCTTGGTTTAGTTTTGGTGGTTCCCATGCCTTTAGATATGCATCCATTTCTTTTAGGTTTTCAAATTTAGTAGTGTATAAGTTTTTAAAATATTCCCTTATAGTGTTCTGGATCTTTTTGGTGTCATCTTTGATTTTGTTGATTTGTAGGTGCTCTTCCTTTCTTTTCGTTTGCTGGGCTAGTGGTCTGTCTTGTTTATCTTTTCAAAGGGCCAGCTCTTGGATTTATTGATTCTTTATATTGTTTTATTTGTTTCTATTTCATTAATTTCTGCTCTAATTTTCATAATTCTTACTTACTGGGTTTGGGTTTCATTTGTTGAAGTTTTTCAAGTGTCTTGAATTGCAATGTTAAATCATTTATTTGTGTTCTTTCTGATTTTTTAATGTAGGCACTTAGAGCTATAAACTTCCCTCTAAGGACAGCTTTCAGTGTGTCCCAGAGGTTTTGTTGTGTTGTATTGTCCTTTCCATTTAGTTCCAGGAATACTTCTTTTCTGGTCCTATTTGGTGTTTCCTATGCTTCTTGTATTTGTATGGGCATGTCTTTCTTTAATTTTGGGAAATTTTCATCTATAATTCTGTTGAAGATCTGGTCCATGCCATTATCTTGGGATTCTTCTCCTTCCTGTATGCCTT
>NW_008356258.1:5533091-5534466 GCF_000622305.1 Nannospalax galili
AGTCTCTGGCCTGTTGACCTATCTAATGGAGATAGTGGGGTATTGAAGTCCCCTACTATTAATGAGTTGGGGTTAATTTGGGTCTTAAAGTTTTGTAGCATTGTTTTTATGAAGTTGGGTGCACAAGAGTATGGTGAATATATGTTCATTATTGTAATATCTTCTTGATACATTGTTCCTTTGATCAAAATGAAGTGTCCCTCTTTATCTCTTCTGATTAGTTTTAAAGACTATTTTGTCAGATATTAGAATTGCTATGCCTGCTTTTTTCTTAGTGCCATTTGCTTGGTATATTTTTTTCCATCCTTTCACTTTGAGATAGTGTTTGTCCTTGAAAGTGAGATGAGTTTCTTGCAGACAACAAAAAGATGGGTTTTGTTTCTTAATCCATTCACCTAGTGTGTGTCTTTTGACTGGGGAGTTCAGTTCATTAATATGTAAAATTTTTAATGAACGATGAGTGTTGAATCCTGTCATTTTTATTTCTGATTACATTCTTGATATAGCTGTAATTTTACACAGTTATAACTTCATTGAATTTCTTTCCGCAACTCCTTGGTTATAGTCATTATTTTCTTCAGCTCTTTGTATTGCTTTCAGAACTCTCTGAAGCGCTGGATTTGTGGACATGCATTCCTTTAATTCAGCCTATTTATGTCATAGAAGATTTTTCTTTCCCCTTCGACTATAATAGACATTTTGGCTTGGTAAAGTAATTTGGGTTGACATCTGTGGTCATTTAGAACCTGGAATACTTTGGTCCAGGCTCTTCTGGCTTTCATAGTTTGCACTGAAAAGTCAGCTGTGATCCTAATGGGTTTTCCTTTATATGTGACTTGTTGTTTCTCTTTTGTAGCTTTCATAATTGTCTCTTTGTTTTGTACGTGTAGTGTTTTTACTATGCTGTGTCATGGAGAGTTTCTTTTCTGGTCCTGTCTGTTTGATGTTCTATATGCTTCTTGTATTTGTATGGGCATGTCTTTCTTTAATTTTGGGAAATTTTCTTCCACGATTCTGTTGAAGATCTGGTCCATCCCATTATCTTGGGATTCTTCTCCTTCCTGTATGCCTATGATTCAGAAGTTTTGTCTTTTTATGGTGTCACACAATTCCTGCATATTCTATTCTTGTGCTTTCTTAAATTTTTCCTAATCTTTGCTTGAGTGGTCTAGTTCATCCACTTTATCTTTCAGTCTTCGTATTCTGTTTTCCATTTCGTTCATCCTATCGGTGAGGCTTTCACCTGTCATTTCTAATTGGTTTACTGAGTGTTTCACTTCCTTCGTCATTTCAGCCTCAGTAGTCTTCAGTATTTCTAGCTCTTTTCTGAATTCATTCAAAAGTTTATCCCTATCTTCCTTCAGTTCTTTGGCTT
>NW_008356258.1:5534803-5557392 GCF_000622305.1 Nannospalax galili
CAGGCCTTCAAGTTTAGGTCTGCTTCTTTTTGTGAACTTTATGTGTCTTTGTGGCTTACTTTTTGGGCATGAAAAGCTGGTTCATCTAAACTTCCGGTTCTCTCTTGATTTTGTATTGGAGTGGCTGGATTGCTTTTGTCTTCTGGAGTTCCCACCGAGGCCCAATTCAGATAAGGGTCAGATGTTTTCAGGCTTTCTCCTAAGGTCTGAATCCCTCCAGGAATGATTTTGGCCTCAGGAATTTGGGGGTTGGACTCGCCTGGGAACTTAGCCCAGGAAAGATGCTGGTCTAGGGTAGCTGGTGGCCATTCCACCCAGAGATGCAAAGGAAGATGGGGGTGGGAAGCAGCTCCAAGGGCTCCTGGGGACTGCACTGAGGAGCTGGGTTGGTCTGGATGTAAAGGATCCAGAAGAGGAAAGGTCAGCCCAGGGGTCCAGGAAAGAGGCAGGTGGGTCATGCAGGCCCAAGGAAGCAGAGGGAGGTGAGGGTGGGGCCAGGCCCTGAAGCAGTGCTCTTGGGGACCAAAGAAGGAACTGAGTTGTTCTGGGTACAAAGGATCAGGAAGCAGTGGTGGTTCACCAGGTGTGTGGGGCACCAAGAGTCAGGACCCAAAGAAGGAGGAGAGAACAGTGGGGGAGATGGGAGGGTGAATGAAGCTGGGGGAGTCAAGGCGAGGAGGGTGCCATGGACTTACTCCGGAGAGAGGCCTGTGGGTAGGAGAGAGGCCTGCAGTGGGTCTGCAGGCTCACGGAAGCAGCTGAGGGAGTATCTTAATTAGGTTAACGGAAGACCTACCTTCACTGTGGGGAGGGCCGTTCCATGGGGTGGAATCCTGGATTGAATGAAAAAAAGAAGAAAAGCTGAGCACCAGTATCATCTCCCTCTCTTTCCTGACTGTAGATGTAATATGACCAACTGACTCCAGCTCCTGCTGTCCAGACTGCCTAGCCTTGGGTGACTGCTGTCTGGAACTATAAGCCAAAACAAACCCTTCCATAGGTTGCTTATGCCAGGGTATTTATCATATCAACAGGAAAAATAACTAATACAGAGATCAATTATTCTGATTCTAGGATTTTTACTGTTTGTCTACACTATGGGGGACACAAAAAAGCAGAAGACATTGTCACTGTCCTCTGAAATAAGCTGATGATCCCGTTAACTAGATGCTCTGTATACCTGTAAAATTGACAAGATTTGAGACATTTAAAGGTTGATATGTGACCTTTTTAAAATATTTTATTTATTTTTATTTTATGTGTATGCATGTAGGTATATTGCCTGCATGTAGGTAAGTGCACCATTGTTGTACAATGCCCTCGGAGGACAGAAGAGACTGTCAGATCCCCTGCAACTGGAGTTATGGACAGTTGTTAGCTGCCATGTGGGTGCTAGGATTTGAACTCAGGTCTTTTGGAAAAATAGTCAATGTTCTTAAACACTGAGCAATCTCTCCAGCCCCTAATATGTGATCTTTGAAGTATGCTGAACTGAGTGGTTTAAACACAGCCCAGAGTGAAAGAGAGTTCTGACATGGGCTAGGGAAATGTCTTGATAGAAACAGGACTGGATAGGCAGGAATATAACTTCTCCCAGGATTAAAACAAAAACCAGTATAGGCTTAAAAATGTTTCATATACCAGGCATGGTGGCGCATGTCTTTAATCCCAGCACTTGGGAGGCAGAGGCAGGCGGATCTCTGTATAGTGAGTTCCAGGACAGCTGGGGCCTACAGGGAGACTCTGTCTCAAAAAGACAAAACAAAAAAGTATTTCATGTAATGGCATATTGCCTTAGTGCCAAACATCTTGACATAATGTATCATATTGGAGAGAAATTTTATAAGTCAATTGTACATTTTTGTTGGTTTCTCAAACCGACATATAAATAGTAAATGTATAATTTTTCTGAACATTTAAAAAGTGTTAAAGAGTATAAGAAATATCTTTAAAATGTAGGATAGTGCACACATAAAAATTCTAAATTATATATATATCATTTGACATGATTACACTTTTTTCCTTAAAACAGTTATTATCAATAATAATTTTTTCTTTCAATCAGTTTATTATTTAAGTTCATTTTGATAACCAGTTGAGTTACAAAATTCATTTATCTTAGCAGTTTAATACCAGATAATTAGATATATCTATTTACATCATACAATCAACATTTAGAACACTGGAAGCTATAAGTGAAATAATAGATGATAGGTAAATCGAGTCAATTGGGAGAAAGAACCAGGACAAGAACTCCGGTGGGGTAGAGTTTATTGGCAGAGAAAGTACACGGGACAGTTCCCAATTCAGGTTGGAGGAGCTGTCGGTTTTCAGGCTGTTGGCTGGGGGTTTTTGTAGGCAACCTAGGGAGTGTGGAACATGGGAAAAATTATTCCAGGCAGAGGGATCTGGATCCTGCCAGAAAGAAGCAGTCTATGCTGAGACAGTCCCTTAGTCACAAACCAGTCTTGGGTGTGAGATTAAGGGGGTCTGCTTCCTTTCCAAACTTATCTTAAAGGAAGCAGCTCATGCTGAGACAGCTTTTACATCAGTGGGGTGTAGGGGCATTAAGGGGGTCTACACATTGTGAAACTTATCAGGGGGAAGCAGCTTGTACTGAGACAGCTCTTATATCAGTGGGTCTAGGGGTGCAGGGATTATTTGTCTTCTAAAATTATCTGGGAAACAGCTTTGTGCTAAGACAGCTCTAAATGCAGCTCCCTGGCCAGTTCCTATTTTGCAAAGGGGTCTCAGGGCTTCCTGTTTTGCAAGGGGGCTTTGCTGCTCTGGGGGGAAGATCGTCTGCAGACCTGGACTCTAACATTCCAGCCTTTTGTGTTATGGGATAGGAGCAACTTTTCTCATCATGGCTACTTCCTGCTGGTCAAGGCGATGTGGGGAAGGGAAGGCTGGGGTCAGGTGAGCAACTTCAGCTAGGGAGGACAGTTGCTGTTTTAAGATCTGGATTGACTGGGCTCTTGTTTCCACTGTTGTGGTGAATTCCTGCCTGAGGCCCTCTATTTCCTGGGAGAGATACTGGGTTGAGATCAGCATGTGCTCCAGACCTCTGGCCAGCCACGAGTCCAGTGGCTGCTACTGATTTCACCAGACTGATTCCTACTAAGACTGCCAGAGTTTCTGATCTCTTTGTCCTGGTCTCTTTTGTTTTCATGGATAAGAACTCATACACCTCTCCCTGGGTGTATAGAGTTAGTCTAGGTATGAGAACGATCGGAGAGCAGGTGCCCTCAATCTGTGGAGAGATGCAGGAGTATATTTTGGAAGAGCAGAGGAAGAAGAGCCCTGAGACCAGAGCACTATTCCCTTTAATTGTAATGTTGCAGCTTGACAAGTGAGTGCATTTGCAGGTTTGTGGAGCCCAGCACTCTGTTTTGTTAAGGTAAGGGGTTGGGGCAGGCAGGGGTTATTGCATCAGCGGTTTCTGGGAACACTGGACATTAGCTTGGGAGGTAACGTTATAAATTGGGAGGGGGGTGATGAGTGGGCCCTTAAAGGGGGCACAGAGTAAACAGGTGGATGTATTGATCTCAGAGTAGCTCTTGAGGAGGTTTAAAGAAAGAGAGAGAACTTGATCCCAGGAGAAACTGTGGGAAGAGTTAAGACACTGGGGCTGTTTTATGGTCTGGCCCCTTGCCTGACCAAGGACCTCCATAACCCTTAGGGGTCGTGAATCTTGGATTATCTTTTTTATCTTTATTCACCAGTGATCTGTGTCAGCATCTGTGTAATGAATCCCTGCTGTAGCAATGCGGTCCCCTGTCCATGAGTGTGTGTCAGTTATTTTGAAGGTTACTTCCCCACATTGTTCAGCTCCTTTATGTAGAATTAATTGTCTGTTATTACAACTAGGGCCAAGAGTGAGTTGATTTGTTTCCATTCCATATTTACCCCATCCCTCTCTATCCATCCCACTCAGACAATGATAGTTGCATTTCCATGAGGGGCAGCCTTCCCAGTTACCCAGGTCCCTACATTCCTTTTTGGTTTGGTAATCTATGAAGCACAAGAATCTGCCATAGCAGGCATCTACCATGTTGAAGTTAAGAGGAATAGTATTACATGAAGAAAGTGCACACATAGCAGAGCTATGGAGTTCAAGTTCTTGATTTCTATTATTAATTTTCCACATTTTAAATTTATAGGAACACGGTGGGTAGGTGCAGTGGGGAATGGCTAAAGTAGGGTCCAGAGGGAAGAACAGAAGTATGGTCAGTAGAAAATTCATTCCTGGATCCATGTTAGGGAAGGAGCCCTTGAGATTTTTAGTTTAAGAGACCCAATACTGGTGGCCTGGTACTTACTGTGTTTCTTGGCCAGTTTTGGTTTGGAGAGGTAGATTGCCCTCTCCAGCTGGGTTGCCCCAGGAGTTTAACTGCTGTTGAGGTAGACAGGATCACCAGGTGATCTCCAGTCCAACGTGGCTGGAGGGCTCCCTTCACTCCTTTCTGTTGGGTGTGAACTTGCAGGTGTAATCCCCAGGCTGGAGTGAGTGGTCGATTTGGTCTTTAGAGGCCTGAGGAATAATCTGGTCAGAATGTTCCATGAGTAATTTTCTTAGAAGGGTAAAGGCAGGTAAATAGTTGAGGAGGAAGGGTCTCCCATACATGAGTTCGAAAGGACTGAGGATGGAAGGAGCCCTTGGGACGGCTCTTAGTTTGGCAAGGGCAAGGGGCAGGAGAGTTACCCAGGATTGGTGTAGCTCTAGAGGGAGTTTAATAAGGTGTTCCTTAAGAAGATAGTGGGCTTGTTCTACCTTCCCTGAGGATTGAGGATGGTAGGGGGTGTGTAACCTCCAGGTTATTCCCAGGGACTGAGAGACTGTCTGGATTACTTTAGAGATAAACCCCGGGCCATTATCTGATTGGAGGGTGAGGGTGAGGCCAAGCGAAGAAGAATGTTTTGAATTAAACAGTTAGCCACTATGTCTGCTTTTTCACCCATTGTGGGGAAAGCTTCTACCCATCCAGAGAAAGTGTCTACCCAGACCAGGATATATTTAAGTTTTTAGTGAGTAGGCATGTGGGTAAAGTCTGTCTGCTGGTTGACTCCTGGGAGGGCTCCCTGGTGCTGGTGTGGTTTGAAAGACAGAGGAGGGTGGCTTCTGCCCTGTGGGGAGACAATGGCGCAAGTGGGACATTTCCTGGTGACTTCTGTGAGGAGCACGAAAAGTTTGGGGCAATAGATGAGGGACTCCAGGAACTTGTAGAGTGGACAGGCACCTACATGGAAAACATGTAAATGGGTTAAGATGGAGAAGGCTTGCCTCTCAGGCAGGCAATACTTGTCTGATAGAAGCAACCATCCCTCTGGACCCTGGATGGCCTCCATGTCCAGGAGACTCCTGCATTGTTTGGCAGGAGGGGGACATTCCTGTTGGTGCCAAGAAGTGTAAACCACCAGAAGGGCAGAGGGCCACACTGGCTTCCTTATCTGTCCTGTCTGCCAGGTTATTGCCTCTAGCTATGGGATCAGTGAGAAGCTGATACCCCCTACAGTGGATCCACAGCTGCCTTAGTTGGAAGGTAGGAGGCCTCTAGGAGTTTGAGAATCAAAAGCCCATTAGTTATGGGAGTTCCCTTTGTTGTTAGGATACCCCTTTCCTTCTACACTGAAGCATGGGGATAGAGTATATGGAAGGCATTCTTAGAATCTGTGAAAGTATTAACTGTCTACCCCTTGGCTAAAGTCAGGGTCCTGGTGAGTGCCACAAGTTGAGACTTTTGTAACATGGCCCCAGGTGGCAGTGGTCCTGACTCAATGACATCTATGAGAGACACTATGGCACACCCTACCCTGTGAGACCCTGCTAGAGTAAGAGTTGAACGTCCATCCACAAACCAAGTCAGGGTTGGGTTTGGTAGGGGCTCTGGGGTGGTTAGGTAGGAGAGCTCCTGAAAAGGTTCTGAGCATGAGTGAGCAAGAAGTTCGTTGGAAGGAGAAGGGAGGCAGGATTGAGAGGGGGGCAGGAGTCAAGGGTTAGCAAGGGGTTTTCAAGAAAGGTGATGAGAAAAAGTTGTAATTTGGAGGGGGCTAAATTGGCAAGAGATGCATGGGTTAGCAAATCCTTAAGCTGATGGGGGGAGAGGGCAGAGGTGGACTGACCCAAAGTGAGCTTAAGCCCCTCCTGGGCCCTGAGGCTGGCAGCAGCCGAAGTATGGAGACAAGGTTGCCACCCCGGGATGGTGGTATCTAGCTGTTTAGAAAGGCAGGCTACCAGAGCAAAAGTGGGTCCCTTCATCTGTCCCCAAACTCCCAAGGCCAGGCCCCTATTCTCAGACGTATAGAGGAGAAATGGGGATCCCAGGTTGGGGAGTGCTAGAGCTGGTGCCTTTAAGAGGGCCTCTCAGATAGTTTGGAAGGCTGTTGTTATGGACCCTAGAGGCTCGATGGGCTAAGGGGCATCTCCTTTGGAGGCTTCATAGAGTGGCTTTGCTAGAAGGGCAAAGTTAGGAATCCAGGTGCATAGGTACCCTGAAATGCCTAAGAAGGACAAAATTTCCTCCTTAGTTGTGGGGGGCTTTAAAGACCTTAGGTAATTTGTTCTAACTATAGTTAAGCAACAAGATGTAGGTGTGAGAAGGAACCTCAGGTACTTGACTTGAGGGAGAAAAAGGTGTTCCTTAGCTGGAGATACCCTATACCCCCTGTCCCCCAGAAAACTGAGGAGTTTGATTGTGTGAGTTTTGAGACTAAGAGTGACAGAGAGCAAAGAAGTAGGTCATCCATATATTGTAGGATGGTGGAGGGGTTAAGGTCTAGGGAGGTTAGATCCTGGGCTAGGGCCTGTCTAAAGAGGTGAGGGCTATCTTGAAACTGCTGGGGCAGGACAGTCCAGGTTAATTTGGAGGACATCCCAGTGTCAGGGTCGCCCAGGTGAATGCAAAGAGATTGTGAGAGTCAGGATGTAAGGGTATTGAGAAGAAAGCATCTTTAAGGTCTAAGACAGTAAAGTGGGTGGTGGAGGAGGGGATATGAGAAAGGAGAGTATAGGGATTGGGGATGACCAGGTGAATGGGAACAACCGCCATGTTAATGAGGTGGAGGTCCTGGACCAAATGGTAGGAGCCATCGGGCTTGAGGACTGGAAGAATGAGAGTGTTATAGGGTGAGTGAGTAGGTTTAAGGAGGTTAGCACTCATAAGTCTTTGGATTATGGGCTTAAGTCCATGATGGTGTTTGAGTATGATTGGGTATTGGGGCCTGCTGGGAAATAGAGAGGGGTCCTTCAAGGAGATGGGGATAGGAGTGTGATGATAGGCTAGTCCCTGGGGCTGAGGTGTTCCAGACATTGGGATCAACTTAGGAAATGGGAAGTGGCCATGACCTGGCTTTAGGGGGAGGAGTTACAGGGGAACGGAGGAAGAGCATAGAGAAGGGGAGAGAAATAGACAGGCAGAGATTTTGCATGAGATCTCTGCCAAGTAAGGGAGCTAGACATGTGGGCATAACCAGAAAAGAGTGTGTTAAAGGCACCTTCCAGAATATACAGGATAAGGGGGTCCTGTTGATTTGGGGTTGTGGGGCTTCCCATCAACCCCCACCATGGAGATCTGTGAGAGAAAACCTTTACCAGAGTAGGAAGGGAGAACAGACCATGAAGCACCAGTGTCCAAAACAAAATTAATAGTCTTAACTGCTACTATGGCTACTATCCTGGGCTCCTCCATGGAGACAGTCATTAAGGAGGTGGGGGTCAAGGAGCCAGGGCCTCGTCAGTCTTCAGCCAGCAGTCCCAGAAGGTCGTTCACTGAATCCTGTAAAGCAGGCTGGGTCTGGGAGGTGAGTGGCCTACCTTGACACTGCAAAGAAGGACAGTCAACCCTCCAGTGACCTCATTGGCCACACTGAGGACAGGGACCAGGAGGTGGTTGTGGGTTGGGGCATTGCTTTGCCCAGTGTCCAGTGGGTCTGCATTTGAAGCAGGGTCCTGGTGGCAGTCGTTGGGTCCCATTGGTGTCTGCAGTCTTCTTGGGAGAAGCCCTTAGGACTGCAGCCAGTAACTGGCACTTTTGTTTGGACAGGGTGAGTTTGTCTGCCTTCTCCTGTTCCTTCTGGTTATTAAAGACCTTAAATGCCATGCCTATCAGATCTTCTGTGGGGGTCTTGGGGCCCTTATCTAAGTAACTAAGCTTTCTCCTGATGTCTGGGTCTGACTGTAAGATAAAGTGGTGGTTGCGCATAAGCCATTCCTCTCTGGACTCTGGGTCATAGTTGGTGTACTGAACCAGGGCATCAGTAAGTCTGTCCATAAACTGAGCTGGGGTTTCAGTAGGACCCTGAGTAATCAACCTAAGCTTTTCAAAGTTAACCATCTTAGGGGGCGAAGCTCTCTGAAGATCTGTTAGGAGGTAAGTGATCATGTGGTCCCTGGCTGCTCTACCTGGGGAAGGGCCTGCTTGGTCCTCCAGTGGGAGTTGGTAATTCCACCCAGGGTCTTGGAGGGGAACTGCCTCATCTCCAATAGGGTGAGTCTGGTTAGTAGAATCAAGCTCATTAGCATACTTCTGTGATGCTGTCCAGACCCTATGTCTCTCATCAGGTGTGAGGGTAGACTGGAGAATCACAAAGAGATCATGCCAGATTAGATCGTAGCTACTAGTGATATATTTGAATTTCTGTATGAAGTGTGTGGGATCAGTGGAGAAAGAGCTTATTCCATGCTTGAGATGAGACAGATGTCCAAGGGAGAAAGGGACATGGACGTTGATCACTCCTTCCACACCTGCCACCTCCCAGAGGGGAAAGACACCATAGGTAGGGGGCTGAGACTGGGTGTGGGAGCGAGTATGACTTGACACAGGAGATGGGTTGGGAGCAGGTAGAGGAGAAAAAGAAGGGGAGGCTGGGGAGGAGGCCAGAGTAGGGGAACTGGGAGGAACATCCTGTTCATGTGTGGGCCCAGGGGGATGAGGGGCAGGGTCTGGAACTGAGGTAGGGATAGAAACAGATATAGGAGAGATAAATGGGTTCTTTGAGCTAGGAGTTGGAATAGGAGAGAGTATGGGTTGTTTACTAGGGAGTTATTAAAACTGGATTTCCTCAAGCAGATTAAGGTTAGGGGAGGGAGAAGGAGTGAGAGACTTAGAGTGGTAGAGGTGGGGGGAGGGGGAAGACTGTGAAGAGAGGGTTTGAGACAGTAATGGGGGGTAGCTGGGTTGGGCTCGGGGATTGAACGCAAGGGAGGGTAGAGCAGAGGGAGGAGCTGGCTGTGCCTCAGGCTGAGGGGCAGGGAGGGGTTGAGGTTGAGTCCTAATTGGAGGAAGTTCATCAGCTATGTTAGATCAAAGGCCAAGGTAGAGAAGTAGGGAGGGGGAGCAGAGGCCCCTGAGGTGGTAGGAACCAGAGGACTGGGGTCCTGTGAAATAGTCTTCATGAGGAGAACTTGATGAGAGGAACATGAGACATAGAGGGAAGGATTAGCACGGAGATCAAAAAAGGCTTGGGCCCAGCATGGTGGCATATGCCTTTAGTCCCAGCACTTGGGATACAGAGGCAGTCGGAGGCAGATCTTTGTGAGTTCAAGGGCAGCCTGGTCTACAAAGTGAGTTCAAGTCAGCTGGGACTACAGGGAAACCCTGTCTCAGAAAAACAAATCTTGGACATAAGTGATCTCAGACCTTTTGCCGCTACATTGGCAGAAATTATCTAAATCTCTTAAAATACTGAAGTCTAAGGTTCCGGTGTCTGGCCAAACAGAGTCATTATCTAACTTGTACTGGGGCCTGGCAGTGGTGCATAGGAACTTTAAGTGGTTTGGCCTGATTGTGTCTGAAAGTCCCAGCTGTTTTAAGGATTTAAGAAGACAAGCAAGAAGCATGAGGCCCTCAGGCTTGGAATGAGCAGTCCCCATAGTGACAGATTATGTGCAGAGCACAGGGGAGATGAAGAAGGAACGGAACAAGTAAGTAGGAGGAGACAATGAGGATCCTCTCTCCATGGGGAGCAGAGGGATGGATGGCAGCCAAGAATCTGGGCAAGAAAGTGCAGAATACATGGAAGAGAAGGGCAGGAGAGAGGAGGAGAAGAGGCATAGGTCATGCCAAAATGGGAACATGCAGAACCAATCACCAAGGAAAGCATCCCTTCCCAGGAAAGGCCTGAGAATGAGTTTATTCTAATCCCTGGACGCAGTGTACTGCAATCAGAGGACCAGGGAGGGAAAGGGCAAGTTCCTGTCCTGGACAGGAAAAAGTGTGTGTTCCTATCACTGGGAACAGCATCCCAAAACCAAAGAAAGGAAGGGACTTTCCAACACACCTGTGTGATTTTTACAAGTAGAGTAGTCAAGCTGAAAGCCCTGCATGGCATGACCAGCCAGTAGAGGGAGACAAAGTACAAGGAAAGGGATGGAAAAAGAGATACAGAGTAAGAAAGAAGGGGAATGGGAGAGACAAGAAAACAGACAAAAGGGAGAGAGAGAGATTCTGAGATTCAGTGGAAGCTGAGGGAAGAGGAGCCTGAGGAGGGTGGAAGAGAGAGAGAGAGAGAGAGGAGAGAAGCTCCAAATCATGGAGCACAAGAAAGTGAAAGTGAAGAGATTTGAGGAGAAAAGAGAGGGAGAGGGAGCCGTGGCTTAATGAGAGGCTGTGAGAGAGAAAGAAGGAGAGCGGAGACTTCACAGTCTGCCTTCCCAGTCACCAGTCTCAGGACCAGCCTTTTCAGGTCAAGCCCATGCCTTTGTAGGGTTGGCCTCCTTCTGGAGTTCCAGAGAGTAGGGATAGAACAGAGAGACTCTAAGAGAAAGGGTTTGAGAGTTACAGAGAGGCACGTGTGCCTCTCAGGTGGGTTTAGGCAGACATAGTAACCAGACACTCAACAGTCATGGAGACCAGTGCTGCCCAGTGGCCTTGTGTTGCCTGAGTTCTCTCAGGGTCCCCTGCTCCTGGTGCTATTAGACAAACCACATAGCACATCTTTATCTGAATTTGTCATAGTTTATGTCCTGGGTAGGGGAAATAGAGTAACTTACAAAGGTGAACACCTGGCGCCCCACAAAAGATGAACACCGGTGCCCCGTTCCTCTCTGTGGCTCAGTGGCTGCCATTCCAGATTGCTTCTGCACCCTGCCCACACTCTCTCAGCTTTCATCCATGCCTCATGGGTTTGCCTCAGGTCAGTACATACCTCCTCTCATGTCCATGCTGGCAAGACACCAGGGCCACTTTTTTCACACCGCCTCCTTCTAAGATGGTGCCAACATTCCTTCCTCTGAGGATAACTCTCCATAGTCAGTTCTCTGCAGCAGGCCCTGACCCTCAGAGGAACAAGTGCCCCTCAGGACACACCTTGAGTCAGGTCCAGGAGTGACCTCCAAATCCAACTGAAAATAAAATAAAAAGATGTAGAGGAGCAGGAGGCAAGTGAAAGCAAGGCAAAGTATAATCTAGAGTGGCAGGGAAAGAATCACAGTGTCCATAAGGAAAAAGACAGTAAGAGAGAAGGGAGAGAGAGAAGAAGAGAGAGAAGAGAGAAAGTAAGTTGGTGTGTACCTCAAAACTGTATCAGTGGTGTTTGCAGGGCCCAGTAACAGTGGCAGTACAGTGGGAGTTCTTTACGTGCAATTCCCAAATGATTTTGGTCCTGGGTGTTGGCATTGTATGATTGGTAAATCGAGTCAATTGGGAGAAAGCATGAGGACACAGACAAGAACTCCAGTGGGGTAGTTTATTGGCAGAGAAAGTGCACATGACAGTCCCCAATTTGGGATGGGGAGCTGTCAGTTTTCAGGCTGTTGGCTAGGGGCTTTTATGGGGGGCTAGGGAGTTCAGAATGTGGGAAAGATTATTCCAGACAGAGGGGTCTGGATCTTGCCAGGAAGAAGCAGCCTCTGCTGAGACAGTCCCTTAGTCAAAACCCAGTCTTGGGTCATGAGATTAAGGGGGTCTGCGTCCCTTCCAAATTTATCTTAAAGGAAGCAGCTTATGCTGAGACAACTCTTATATCAGTGGGTCTAGGGGTGCAGGGCCTGTTTGTCTTCTAAAATTATTTGGGAAACAGCTGTGCTGATACAGCCCTAAATGCAGCTACCTGGCCAATTCCTGTATTGCAAGGGGTCTCAGGGCTCCCTGTTTTGCAAGGGGGCTTTGATGCTGTGGGGGGAGGGTCATCTGCAGACCTGGACTCTAACGGTAGATGCCACTTAAACATAAGTAATCTTCCCTGAAATCTTTGACCATGGGACGGTGGCCTACTTAAACACATCTCAAGATTTTTAAAGAATTCATTCATATGTTCTGCTTTGAATGAAAGCAATGATAAGAACCTACAAGATATTTGGCAATCCTTTGACCCATATTAATTTTGTACTCATCTTATGGACTGCTGTGGCAACCATTTGGAAATATCCTGTGGGGGATGAGGACTAGCTATGGAGCTGAGATGTGTGAATGCACTTTGATGAACAAGCGATAAATCTGGGTTCTGTGTTTAGAACCTTTATGCAAGAGTTTGAGGAAGAGAGGCAGGGCCCACAGCCAGATAGATGACCATCTGTGTTTTAAGCAGGACTGTTTAAAATGTATTGCGTTTTCACCTGCAGATTGACTGGCAGGGCTGCACTGAAGATCATGATCCAGGACACTGGTGTCAAAGGAGGCAAAGCTATTGGCAGGTTGAAGTCCATTGACTTAGTCATGGAGGCTGGACTCAGGAAAGACTGTCATCACTAGTAGATGAGTTAACAAGGTGTACTGAGGCCTTCTCAGTGCATCAGACAGCCTGATAAGCAGGATCTGAGGTCTAGCTCTGAGATAATAGCAACATTAGTCTTTGGGAGTTTCTATAAGAGTTTCTTTATTTCTACTTGGCAGGTTCAAGTCCACATTGGTCAATATTTGTGTTGCTATGTCAACATTTCCAGGTCTGTGTGTGTATTTACACAGTCAGCAGCTGTAGTTTCAAACTCCTAGGCCCAATCCCTGCTTCTGTGGATGGAGGTGCTCTGCTAGGATCGCTCAAGAGGGATCCCTAAGAGGTCAGGGAGTCTGATCTCCTTTTGACCTCCTTCAGGAAGCTTTCACTGTAGCCCCACCATACCCCCAACATCCTGGGCAAAGAGCCAGACTCATAAAACTAGACTTTGTATTAGGGTTTAGAACTACATCACCTATTAAAAGAAACGTGTGAGTCAGCAACGTATTTGTGCAACTGTATTTGGCCTTAAATGCAAAGGTGTATTTAGGAAATGCTCATATTAAAAGTAGAAATATGGAGATATCTTGAGGATGATAGAAATATTCTCAGCCAGTTAGGGGAGATATCTAGGACTATTTTGTTTAGTATCACCTTATCAAAGCTTTTAAGGTCATAACACTCTGAATTAGGTTCCTAAGGGTTCCTTGGGTAGGTTATGTAATAAGGATAATTTAATTTTCCCTTGTTGTCAGGCTGTGAAATGTCAGCTGAGTGATTCTCAACTTGAGTATTAGGAAATGAGTCTGGATGTTTTTGCTTACCATAATCACTAGGGATCAATACTAGTACTGAGTGGGCAGGACCCAGGGAGGCTGCATTTCCTACAATGTGCACACAAAGAGCCTAAGAATTAACCTGCCTGTAGGGAAATGGCTCTGTGGATAAATGCTTGCTGTGTAAGTATGAGGATCTGAGAAGAGAGAAAGTAAGTTGCATTCCCTGAACCCATGTAAAAATCTCGAAATGTCTGCATGCACCTGGGGAGCAGGGGTGGGTGGAGAGACAAGAGGATTGCTGGAGCTTGCTGACTGCCAGCATAACTGAAAAATGGGGAACTTCAGGTCCAGTGTGAGACCCTGGTTCAAGGGACTAAAGCAGAAAGCAACAGAGATGCCCAAAAGCCTCACATATATGCACATGTATACATACAACACACATAAGCACACACACATATATGTGTGTATATATATATATATATATATATATATATAGCAAACACACACACACACACACACACACACACACACACACGAGTTGCTCTGTCCGGAATTCTCTAGGTACCAGCATGATTGACATATCTGTGGTGATGGCTAATTGATTCCCAGCTGTATTCCTAATAACTATACTAACCTTCCAATTGAACCCATTCAAGCTCACCTGCCTGTCAGATCATTTCCTGTGCTGATTTTCTCAGGCTTTTCATGATCTTAAATTCCATCCTTCTTTTCCTGACTACGCCTCAGCTGTACTCATACTGTTCTCCTCCCCACTTAGAGGAAGAAATGGTTCATCTCCTTTCCAAAGAGAACAACAGATCCACCCCGGGTTTTGGTCTGGCCCCATGCCATCCTCTCATTCTACTTCAATCTATGTGATGCTGTGCCTCCTACCTTATCCCACCTATGCCGTGCATTATAATTAGGATCTGGAGTTGCCCCAAGGAGCCATTCAGTAAAACTTGGCTTTTACTGTGACGTAATGGGGAAGCAGTGGAACTCTTAGGGGCAGGGGAGGGTGTAAGAGAAGTTAGGCTCTTGAAGGTGATATTAGGACCCTAGTCACTTCCTTTCCCTCTCTCTGTACAACTTGGCAGTCATGAGGTGAGCAGTCTCCTCTACCACACACTTCCATGGTGACATGCTGGCTCACTATATGTGCAAAGCAATGGGACCAAGCAACAGTGGATTGAAACCTTTGGAACTCTGAGCCAAAATAAACCTTTCCTCATTTTTTTTTTAAATCTCAGGCATTTCATCAATGCAGTGGAAAACCAGCACACCACACCATCCATCTCATGCCATTCCATCTCATTCTGCTCCTAAGCCTGACTTTCGTATCTTTTTTTTTTTTAATGTGTGAGTGTTCACCCCCCCCCCCCCAAATGTAGCTAAGTGCACCACACATGCAGTGCCCACAGAGGCCAAAAGAGGGCATCAGCAGTTTTGGTCAATTTTAGCCTTCCTGCGGGTGCTTGGAACTGAGTCTGTGTCCTCTGCAAGAGCAGCCAGTGCTCTTAACAGTCGAACCATCTTTCTAGTCCCTATCTTCCATATATTTAGTGTCTTACTAGTCCTTTCCCCCCCTTTGTGTTTGCGGATTCGTATCCTAAATATAAAACGAAAGCAAACCCGAAAGCTCTTAATGTTTGTGGAAACAATTATTCCCTATCATTTCTTTGGTTTAGAGTTCAGCATCTGCACTGTTTTATGAAGCCACTGGCTCTATTTCTTCATCATCCACTGGCCTCTAAGTTCCTTGAAATCCAGTCTCTACCCCTCTAAGTGTGGTTGCCACTCATTCTGGATGGATGTCTGTGCAAATAGACCCTTTATACTGCCCCCACCATTCTGCCTAAGTTTATCTTTTAATCTTCCCATGAAGACACACCAGCTGTAAGTGTCTAGATTTTTCTGACCTCCACTTTAGCACTTCCTATCGGCATGTCCTCCGTCTTTGGGATTCATTTCTTCATCTTCTATGCACTGTAGTGTACACAATAAAATCTAAAGCGTTCTGACTCTTCTCTCCCTTCTCCACCTCTTCCCCATGTCTTCTTCCCTCCGTGTTTTACTCTTCATGCTGAGGATTGAACCTAGGGCTTTCCTCATGCTAGATGGGTGTTCCACCACTGAGCACATCCTCAGTTCCGGCATTTTTTTTTTTTTTATAGTGCTTAGTAGTGGACTGTCTCCGCTACTACCCTAAGCACTCTATAAAAATAAATATTACTTTTCTTTAGTCTTTTATATCTGGCATCTAGCATACTGCCTCACTGAAGCTGAGCTGGCGGTGTAACTTAATGATAGTACTTTTGCCTCCCATGTGCAAGTCTCTGGCTTCAATCTCCAGCACTAAGGAAAAAAAATAGTTACACAATGAACAAGAGTAAGTGAAGTGTGTATTCCAGACAGTGCTTGGCATAGATGTAGATACTAAACAAGCTATTTGTTTTTTGAGACAAGGCTTTGCAGCCCAGGCTAAGCTTGAACTCTCATCTATTCTAATTCAGCCTCTTAAGTGTTAGGATTACAGTATGTGCCATCATGTCTGGCTTTAAATAGTATTTTATGAATGAATCTTTTTTTTCCCAAAGGTACCTCTTCTGCAGTCTTTCCTATAAATGTCAACAATAGCATCATTGAGCAAACCTCAGTCTTTCTGGTCCTCTCCTAAACACAAAATCTAAGTTGCTTAGTTATGTAAGTGTGCCTCAAAGATTTACAATGTTTTCCTTAATTAATCGCAACTGTCAGTATACTAATACATGTTTCCACTTAGATCAATATTTCTTAGTCATCTTGCTAGCTAAGTCCCCCCACAGGTCCATAAAAGATATTTAAATGGGAAAAAACGAAAAGATCTCTGCATGTCTAGTCTGTTTAAGGTGGTGCAGTAGCCTGGCTAAGTTAGGTTAGGGTATGTTAGCAGGCAGTTCACAGATTTCTGTGGCTTAAGCTAAATGTGCCTATTTCTTGCTCTTATTATATGTCCATCACATGTCATCAGGGAGACTACTCATGTCTAGGGACTTAGTGAAGTTTGACAGATGAAAGAGGAAGCTCTAGAGTGTTTGCACTGACCAGGAAGTGAGACGTTTGCTGTGGTTTGGGAAAGTGTCCCTTAAAGGCCCATGTGCTAAAGGCTTGGTCCTCAACCCATTGTGTGTGGTGAAACCTTTGGCAGGTGCAGCATAAAAGAAGTAGAGTATGCCCTTGAAAAGGATATTGATACCAGTCTCTCTTCTTCCTCTCTCTTCATTCACAGAAACTGAGGTGACCTGCTCCCTCTGGCATGTCCTTCCACTGTGATGTACTGCTAAGCCACAGGCCCAAAGTAACCATGAGCTAAAATGATCCTTACCTCCCTTTAAGTTGATTATCTTGGGTATTTTGTCACAGTGATGGAAAGCTAACACATACATCACTTCTGCTCCAGACATAGTGGTAAAAACTATTCACATGATACACCCCAACATAAGAGGGCCAGGTGGTACAAAGGAACACAGGACTGGAGATATTTGGCAAACAGTGCTAATAACTGTTGAACAAAGCATCTGTGCCCTTTATGGTTTTCTCTAAAGCATCTCTCTGGTTTATTCTTTTATCAAGCACCTCTGTAACAGGATCTAGAATAAACTAGGAGATAAACCTCTGGGAATATTTGAGAGGGACTTTTAAGATTAGGGTAACTCAGGTGAGAAGACCCACCCTAATTGTGTGGCAAGAAAGTAACCCAGGAATCTGCATGGCCACACACACACACATACACACACACACACACACACACACACACACACACACACACACACACACACTTTCCCAACAAAGCATTTAGCAGCCAGACACCTCCACCTGCATTGAGTTTCACATACACTTTAAGCAAAGCGCTCTACCCTAACAATCCCTAGTAACTCCTTAGAAACTCCTAGTAACTTCCTTTTTCAGTTAAACACATCCTGGAAGCTATCTGGGAAGTAGGGGCCATGAGCCAATTCAACCTGGACTAGTTTTGATGCATGTGCAGTAAGGCAAATTGTCCTCTGAGTGTACTTTTAGAGAAAATCTCCTATTTACCATCTTATGCCTAAGAATGATAGGACATGCATATGATGAATTAAAATCAGATGCATTATGGGAAAGGACAAGCGCTGTGAGCAAAGGTTTACATATCCCAACCTTATCAATCAAAACAAAAAGTCACCCACACTCCACCCCTAGCAACCAACTCTTCCTCCTGGATCCACAAAAGGAAGCCCTGGGCAGTAGCCAATGGCTCTTGGGTGAATCTCAATCTGCCCACTGCTACCTTGCAGGGTCTCTGTTTTGTACTTTTGCTTTGCTTCTCAATAAAATCCTTTGTCACTTTGCTGTTGGTGAGCTGCTTCAGTTTTTCCACAGGATGTCAAGAATCTGGAAATAGTGACGGTGGGCTGGAGTCCACCTGAGCTCGAAAAGGAGAAAGTTAGACCCAGCATTCACCTCTCTCTGCTTCCTGGTGGGATGCAATGTGACTAGCTGTCTCCTGTTCCTGTCTACATATTTTAGCACCAAGATGAACTATGAGTCAAAACAAACCCTTCCCTCCTCAAGTTGCTTTCGTTGGGTATTTTGTCACATCAGTGAAAAAAGTAAGTAGTACCCCACGATTCAGTCAACCAAGGTTATTCTATCGTTTATTCAATGGCCAGTAAATATACATTGTCTACCTAGTATATTATATACTGTGATAGAACTGTGTATAACAATTGTGAGCAAGCTTCAGGGAGGGAGAGAAATAATCAGCAGTGAACATCATTGTATGTAAAGGGAGAACAGATGATAAACACCAAACCCTAGTTGGTCTGTGTGCCCGTCTATGTGCCCACTACTACGAGAGCTAAAGGGAGCCTGGGAGAGGAGAGAAGCGGGGAAGAGAGGAGAGAAAGAGTGGGAGGAGAGGAGAGAGAGGAAGGAGGAAGGAAAGGGAGGGAGAGAGTGAAAGGAAGATCAGGGAGAGAAAAAGGGAGGAAGGGGTAAAAGAGAGGAGGGAGATGGGAGGGAGGAATAGAGAGAGCACATGCACACAAGACCACATAGGAGCTAATATGTGTCCTGAGAAGAAAACCAAATAGACGTGAATTTGCAGAGATGGAGGGAGAAAGGCATCCCCAGGAGGAGGGAACAGGAGAAAGGACATCCTAAGTTCAGGAAACACAGACCCTGTGCAAGTGAGGCTGTAGGGTCTGGTGAGCTGAGGGAAGGAGCCCTCGCCACACTAAGGAGCTTACTAGCTCTAAAACATAAACAAATACATGTTTTTGATCTTACGCTTCCTTTGAAGCAGCTTTCCCTTCTTCCCATCTGCCTATTTACAGAGGAAACCCCCATATCTACCCTATAATTCTGTTCAAATAAACCTCTCTGTATGAAGTGTCCTTATTTATAACCCTCAGAAAAAAACAAAACATGTTTCCACATTTTACTGTTTAAAGTAGCATCTTTCTTGCTTTTTCACATGTGTCTCTTGGTCTGATATTAAAGTTGTGTCTGCTTTTGGACATCGTTGAGTTCCGAGAAAGAGAGTTCATGTTGTCGTTCCTCTAGCCTGTCTTTCCAGCCTTTCTTGCTGGGCACAAAATATATGACAGATGATCAATACATAGTCATCACCCTTGGATTACTTTCTCATAGATTTTTAGTAATCTAGAATATTTTTCTTCAGTAAGAAAGTATCATTTTATTTATTTTCAATTTTTCATTTTTGATTTTTAAAATAATTTTGGGTTTTTTGAGACAGGGTCTCCCTGTAGCTCCAGCTAGTCTGAAGCTCACTATGTAGAACAGGCTGACCTTGAGCCCAATGAGATTTGCCTACCCCTGCCTGCTGAGTGTAAGGAGTAAAGGCATCTGCCACCACACCCAGATTTTAATTTCAATTTAATTTTATATGTATCAATGCTTTGACTGCATGCATGTAAGTGCACCACATGCATGTAACGCTGCCTGCAGAGGTCAGAAGATGGTGTTGGATTCCCTGGAACTGTAGTTAGTAATGGTTGTTAGCTGCCATGTGGGTGCTGGGAACTGAACCCAGACCCTCTGTAAGAGCAGCCAGTGTTCTTAATCTCTGAACCATCTCTCTAGCCCCAAATATCTTTACTCAAGATCATTAAATATATCTATTTATTTGTGGAGATAAGTTTTGTTTGGGGGCATTTAAAAATATGTTGAATTACTAAATTCAGTAATTTGGGGCTCATTTTCTTTGCATAGCATTCTGTAATATTCCCATTAGTTTATTAATATAAAGTAAAGCTATTGGGGCTAGCAAGATGGCTCAGTGGGCAAAGGTGCTGACCACCAAGCCTGTTCACCTGAATTTGATCCCTGATACCCACATGCTGGAAGGAGAGAACTGACTCCTGCTTGTTGTCTTCTGAACTCCACAGACACCTTGGCACACTCGTACCCACACATACACTAAATAAATAAATGTAATTTTTTAAAAAAGGAAATGAAACTAGTAGAGGAATGTTAGGACCTTTTATTTAATTTTGTGGAAATTCTAAGTGTTATACTAAGATGCTTTATTTCCTATAGGTTTGCTCACTAATTCTGCTTTTATGGGGTAAAAAGCCAGTCATCTGGCTTTTTTTCATACACATGGATGTCCTTTATGAGCAGTTACATAATTAAAGATATTTTAGGAAGCTGAGCATTGTGGCAAATGCCTTTAATCCCAGCAGCCAGGAGACAGAGGCAAGCAGATCTCTATGAGTTCAAGGCCAACCTAGTCTACATAAGGAGTTTCAGGCCAGCTGGAACTAGAGGAAGATCTTGTCTCAAAAAACAAAAACAATAAAAATAACAACAAAAAAGATATTTTAGGAAGAAACTTATTTTTCATGTGCCTAACTTTAGTCTTCTCTTTAAAATAATCAAAACCAAAAAAATCTTTCGGCCCTAAGTAAATTAAAAGACATCATAAGAAAGTATTATGTGAGAAGAAAGTGATGGGGCCCAATAGGGACCATCCCAAAACAAGACTAGAGAAGACAAGAATATGCCAGCCTAAAACACAGAAAAGAAATAGTATTAGGAGTCCTGAGGAACTGTGGGCACAGGAGTATCTCTGAAAAGATGCACTCTTTTGAATTGAGGTGTAGCTAAAAAGTAGAGTGCTTGCTTAGCAAGGTGAGAGGCTCAGGGTTGATCCCCACCAGTGGGAGGGTCAGGATTTGCATTCATCAAAGTAACCTAGTCAGTAAAAATGCCTGAAGCACAAGTCCTTTCTTCCCTAATTTATTTGTCTTTACCTCCTTCTAGAGTCCCAAGTCTTTGTTTCTTTATATAAAGTTCGGGTGTTAACCACCTGACTCAGGTGTGAGATGTCTGTCATTAAACAGGACTGTTTATATCACTTTAGCTTATGATCCAGCAAAGAACCCAGAGGGATGGAAGTTGGACATTTTTCTCTCCCTAACGTTGCTGTCTAGGTTCTAATTCAATGCTATTCCGTATTTGAATAAAGTACATTTTCCCTAAGCATATAATTGTTCCCTAAACGTTCAGCATTATATGAAGTTTAGTCTTGTAGAAGAAATACTGAGTTACAGATTTTCACTCACTTTTAGGGTTTTCCGAATGACTGTTAGACAACTCAGTAAAACAGTGTTCTGAAGCCTTTGTCAGTCAAACCCTGCCACTTTTTACCATAAATATTTAAGGCAATGTAATGTGTTTATCTCCATCAAGGCAAACAACTTGTAACCAGCTCCTTCCAGCCCTTACTGCCCCTGTTATTGACATGTACCTGTAGGATGGTCTTTGTATCAGCTACTGAACAATAGGTGCCCTGTATGGGTCCAGCTTTGTGTTCACTGCAACCTTCTCTAATCAGCGGGGGGAGCCATCATTAACAGTATAAGGTACTGAATTTAAACATTACTTCAGAATAAAATCTTTTAAAAATAGAATGGCTGCTGTTAGTGCTTATATAATCTTGGAATCTACACCTGAACATTTAACTCCTAAGAAGTATGTAGGTCTGAAAGCACATTTCTGGTGGTGTCAACCAGAGAAACCTGCATTCACCTTTTCTTCTTTGTGGTGAGCAATGTCACCACCATCCCCCCCTTCTAAGATGCCCCTCCTCACAGTGGGGATTTTTTTCTGTCAACAAAGAGCATAGTCTGTCATTCTTCCTAATAATCGAAGGAGAAATTTGGTCTTAATATTTCATATAAATACTAAGGAAAAACACATGAAACCACCTCTGAATATTTTCAGTGGCTTAGTGCTTAAATTGATTCCCAAAGGGCTGGATGAGTTCAATTATTTCCTGGGCAAATAAAATTGAGATCCTATTCTTCCCTTACAGCATCCAGTAACTTCACAAAGAAGGAAGGGGTAAATATATGTCCAGTTGTTTTGAGCTAACCCAAATGTTGCTGCTCATCACTGACACTGGCCAAAGATACAAGGGACATTCACTAGAATATTCTGTGACTTAGCCACAGCATCTCTCCCTCCTACTGCTAGATTCCATGGAGAGGATTATTCTTTCTTTTGCTTTCATTTAATACTCCCAGAAGAGTATCTAAAATATATGATATGTTTTGCTTTTCTGTATAATTTATCAATAATAACTTACCAAAAATGAACTGGAAATTATTCTGAAAGTCTGGTCCCTAATGATTTCTGAAGCCAAGTTTAGCTCAGGAAGGGAAGTAATTAAGAAGGTCCCCCATTGTGTGTCAGGATACTAACTCAGTCAAAACAGGTGTTTTCTGTTTTTATGAGCTTTTATTAAAATTAAAGTATGCTATATATTTTGAAGGAAAAATTTAAAAGAATTTGTTAGTTGCATGCCACTCTAAGTTATTTTTTAATTTCTTTTCATGCAACCTAGGAATGAACATTTGAGGCCTTCCCACTTGGAGGCCTTCCACTCTCAGTTCTTTCTTTCTCACTTTTTATTTATTTATTTAATAACCATATAATTAGAAGAAGCATTTCAATACAACAGCATTGACGTATTCGATAACAATTTCCAGAGCTAAGATGCATCTCTTTCAAAACTGGCTGTAAATTTTTAGGTTTACACTTGAATTAATACAGTTACACAATATTGTACTCAGTATAAACCCTATAAGACATAAAATTAAGTGAGGTTTT
>NW_008356258.1:5557661-5559463 GCF_000622305.1 Nannospalax galili
GATTATTTTTAAAAAAATTAATAACTACAAGATTAGAAGAAGCACTTTACTACAGCTTTAACATATTCAGTAACACACTCCAGAGCAAGAGTACATCTCTTTCACAAGTGAGTGCAAGTTTCTAGATTCACAGTTGAATTAATACAGTTATACAATATTGAACTCAGTATAAGCCCTGTAAGACATAAAATTGAATGAGTTTATAACCTTTAAAAAAGATCTCCATTTCATTTTAGAATATATTGTTCCTTGGAGAAAGACTCATTGTTTTTGCTACTAATGCTGAAATGTTGGCACATGTATCTCTAATCTGTATGTATCTGATTATTACTAGTCATAATCGGTTGCACTTGGATCCTTGGCACCTGTGTATGTCTATAAAGTCATTGGGTAGATTTCAATGGTAATGTTTATCACCTCTACTAATTAGCATGACATAAATTTCCACGCTTCCTCCTCAAATATAATACATTTTTAAAAATTTCTTGATTTCTTTTTTTTGTGTGTGTATATCACACAGAACATCCCAAACCATCTTATTCAACTATACACCCAATTCCCAGATGGCACCTTCCTATAGGTTCCCTCCCCTCACTAGAGCCCTTGTACTCTGATATCCCTGCTACTGTCTGCTGTGTTGTCGGCACTCCAGCCATTCCCCAGTACTTGCTGTTCTGGTGAATCTATTCAGCCTATCTAGAGGCCTTTGTTTTAGGAGGGTCAGCTGTTCCTTATCTAGAAGTAATCAGTTGTCAATATTCCTTTGGGGCCGTCCATCTGGTCCGTCTTCACAGTCTTTACTGCTGCCACCCGTTCCCGGACCCCAGGGCTGGTGAGGAGACTGTGTCAGTGGAGCCACATTCAGCCACAGGAGACCAGGTTCAGGGATGCAGATCTATTTTATTGAGGAATTTACAAGCTTACATAGGGTCCCTGGACCAATCAGAAAAGGATGCAATGACTATGCCATATATGGGCAGCCCTGGTTCCGGGACCAATCAGAAAAGGATGCAACGACTATGACATATATGGGCATCCCAGGTTCTGGGACCAATCAGACAGGGATGAAACAACTATGCCATATATGGGAAGCCAGGGTTCTGGTAAATCATGTGACCATGGCTGTTGTTATGCCCTTGTGCTGCAAGCTGTAGATAAACTGCAACCTGGAATTTTAAGGGGTGGCGACTAGGGAGTGGAGAGCCTTAAGCATCAGCTCTACAAATTGCCAAATAGAGTGATAATCACAAGGCATTCCTCCTGGCCCAGTGGTCAGGCCATTGCCTCAGGCCTGCTGTATGGCTGTCATTAGGACTTCTACTCTAGGCTCAACCATGTCTCCCACATTCCTTTAGATAAGATAGGGGTCTGCTGTTCATTTTCCCAGTTCTTTGCTGGGTTTCTATCTGGGAGTCTCTTTGGCCACCCTGGCAAACAACTCAAAAGAAGGTACCTCCTATATGGCATTGCTGCTTGTTGTGTAGCCTTTAGCTATGCATATGGACTCTTAAGAAATTATATTAACCCCTTTAATCTTTGGTTATACTTTACTTTGGGGTGTATAAGGCCATAAAGTTGGCCCTGATAAACCAATTTATTTTTACTTTTAAGGCCGTTTGAGGATCTGTTCCTCAGGGGTCACATGGGCTTGGGAGGATCCCCTGGCTCCTTTCTTTTACCAGTTCCACCTATGTGAAGATAAGTCAAAGGTCCTACTCGACCATGGTTGGCTTGGCTTGGAAGCATGGAGGAAATGATTCCTCTGTGTTGACCCTCCTCTTTGTAGACTGGACACTGGTTCA
>NW_008356258.1:5559572-5560328 GCF_000622305.1 Nannospalax galili
GGGCTAGGAGCAAAAAGTGTCCTTTATGTCCCTCTGAGCAAATTATTATAGGCCTCAAAGTATGTCTGTTAAACATCCAAGAAGGTTAGTTCCACTAGTCTGGTACTTTTAATTACTGTGGGCCATGTAGATAAATCTTGGGCAAAGATCAGTTGTTCTCAGATAAACCTTAACTAGACATATATTTCTTGATCTGCTATGTGTAATTTGTCAGGAGGTTGTAGAAGTAATATGGTTCCCTTTGGTTTTCAAAACTAGCTAGGCATTGTTTATCTCTCACACTGTCTCACCCCTCCATCATGGTTTTCCCACTTAAGGTGCCCCCATTTCCCCCCTTTCTCCCTTACTAATACCCTTCTCTTATGGTCGGTCCTACCTCTGTTGAGCTCCTTCTTTCCTTTTATCCCTAGGTTCCTTGTATACCCTTCCCACCCCCCACCCTTAAACTAACCCAATTTTTATCTATATATCCCTTATTAAGGCCTGTTTCCTACTGTTCTTCTCTTTCAGGTTCTTTCTTTTCCTTTACCTCCCTGTTTCCTTTCCATTATCCTGGTTCCTGTAATGATGTCTGAATACATACTCACAAGGATTTGGTGCTAGGATTTACATATGAGGAAGAACATACACTGTCTTTTTTTCTGAGTCTGTGTTACTTCACTTAGTGTAACAGTTTATAGTTCCATTTACCTGCAAATTTCGTGATTTCATCTTTCTTTACTGCTGAGTAAAACTCCATCGTATAAATGAACCACA
>NW_008356258.1:5560865-5564180 GCF_000622305.1 Nannospalax galili
GATGTGTCACTGGTGAAGATTTTCTCCCATTCTGTGGGTTTCTGTTTGCTTCCTTGGTTGTCTCCTTTGAGGTACAAAAGCTTTTTAGTTTAATGAGGTCCCACATGTTAATTCTTGCCCTTGTTTCCTGGGCTATTGATGTCTGGTTTAGAAAATCTTTTCCTACGCCTATACCTTGTAGGTTTTTCCTAATATTTTCTTCTAATAGTTTCAGAGTTTCAGGCTTTTCTTTGAGGTCTTTGATCCATTTGTAATTGACTTTTGTACAGGGTGAAAGATAGGGGTTTAGTTTCATTCTTCTACATGTGGAGATCTAGTTTTGCCAGCACCATTTGCTGAACATGCTGTCTTTCCTCCAGTGAATATTCTTGGCCCCTTTGTCAAATATCAGGTGGCTGAAATTGCATTTACTCATATTTGGGTCCTCAATTTTGTTCCATTGATCTATGGGTCTATTTTTGTGCCAGTACCATGTTGTTTTTATGACTATAGCTCTGTAATACAGCTTGAAAACTGGTATAGTAATCCCCCCAGCATTGCTCTTAGTGCTCAGGGTTGTTTTGACTATCTGAAGTTTTTTGTGCTTCCATCTGGATCTTAGGATGGTTTTTTCCAATTCTGTGAAAAATGTCATGGTAATATTGATTGTCATTGCATTGAATCTATAAACAACTTTTGTAGGATGGTTATTTTCACACTATTGATTCTTCCATTCCATGAGCATGGGCGGTCCTTCCATCTTCTGATGTCTTCCTCAATCTCTTTCTTTAAAGATTTAAAATTTTCATTGTAGAGCTCTTTAATGTCTTTGGTCAGGTTTATTCCAAGACATTTTATTTTATTTTATTTTTGCAGCTATTGTAAAGGGGAATGTTTCCATGTGCTCTTTCTCTGATTGCTTGTTAGTGGGATATAGAAAGGCTATAGACTTTTGTAGGGTAATTTTGTAACCTGTCACTTTACTGAATGTGTTAATAATTTCTAGGAGTTTTCTAGTGGAATTTTGGAATTTCTAATGTATAATACCATATTGTATCCAAATAGAGATAATTTGACCTCTTCTTTTCCAAATAGTACTCCTTCAATTTCCTTCTGCTCCTGTCTTATTGCTCTTGCAAGAGTTTCAAGCACTATGTTAAAGAGAAATGGAGATAGTGGACAGCCTTGTCTGGTTCCTGATTTCAATGTGAATGCTTCTAGTTTTTCTCCATTTAGAAAGATGTTTGCTGTGGGTTTCTTACATATGGCTTTAATTATGTTGAGGTGTGTTCCCTCCAGTCCAATTCGCTCTAGGATTTTGAACATAAATGCATGTTGAATTTTGTCAAAGACGTTCTCTGCATCTATTGAGGTGACCATGTGGTTCTTGTCTTTGAATCCATTTATATGACTTATGATGTTTATTGACTTACGTATATTGACCCATCCCTGCATCTCTGGGATAAAGCCGACTTGATCATGGTGGATGATCTTTTTGATGTGTGTCTGTATGCGGTTTGCAAGTATCTTGTTGAGAATTTTTGCATCTATGTTCATTAAGGATATGGGTCTATAGTTTTCTTTTTTGGTTGTATCTTTACCAGGCTTTGGTATGAGAGTGATGCTGGCTTCATAGAAGGAATTTGGAAGTTCCCCCTCCATTTCTATCTTTTTGAATAAATTAAGTAGCATTGGATGTAGATCTTTAAATGTCTGATAGAGTTCTGTAAATCAGTCTTTTTTTATCGGGAGATTTTCTTTTTGGGTCTGCTTAAGCTGTTGAGCTCTTCTTGGTTTAGTTTTGTGGTTCCCATGCCTTTAGATGCCTGTCCTTTTTTTAGGTTTTTAAATTTAGTAGCATATAGGTTTTTAAAGTATTCCCTTATAACGTTCTGTATCTTTTTGGTGTCTGTTGTGATGTTTCCCCTTTCATCTCTGATTTTGTTGATTTGGAGGTGCTCTTTCTTTCTTTTGGTTAACTGGGCTAGCGGTCTGTCTTCTTGTTTATCTTTTCCAAGAAGCAGTTCTTGGATTTGTTGAATCTTTGTATTGTTTTCTTTGTTTCAATTTCATTAATTTCTGCCCTGATTTTTGTTATTTCTTCTTGTCTGCTGGATTTGGGTTTCGTTTGCTGTTGATTTTCAAGTGTCTTAAGTTGCAATGTCAAGTCATTTATTAGTGCTCTTTCTGATTTTTTGATGTAGGCACTTAGAGCTATAAACTTCCCTCTAAGGACTGCTTTCATCATGTCCCAGAGGTTTTGTCATGTTGTATTGTCGTTTTCATTTAATTCTGGGAATACTTTTATTTCTTTCTTAATTTCTCTTTTGACCCATTCATCATTCAGGAGTGTGTTGTTTAATCTCCAGGTGTTCACGTGGTGATTAGGGCTTCTTTTGGTGTTGATTGTAAGCTTTATTATATTGTGGTCTGATAGAATGCATGGAATTATTTCAATCTTTTTGTATTTGCTGAGCTTTGTTTTGTGGCCCAGTATATGGTTGACTTTGGAGAAGGTTCCATAGGGTGTTAAGTAGAAAGTATGTTCTTTGGTGCTTGGGTGGAATACTCGGTAGATGTCTGTTAAGTCCATTTGGTATATGGTATTGTTTAATTCAGATGTCTCTCTGTTAACTCTCTGCCCTGCTGACTTATCTAATGGAGACAGTGGGGTATTGAAGTCCCCTACTATTAATGATTTGGAATCAATCTGGTTCTTAAAGTCCTATAGTATTGTTTTTATGAAGTTGGGTGCACCAGAGTTTGGTGAATATATGTTCATGATCATAATATCTTCTTGATTGAGTCTTCCTTTGATCAAAATGAAATAGCCCTTTTTGTCTTTTCTGGTTAGTTTCAGTTTAAAGTCTATTTTGTCCGATATTAGGATTGTCCATCCTTTCACTTTGAGATAGTGTCTGTCCTTGAAAGTGAGATGAGTTTCTTGCAGACAACAAAAAGATGGTTTTGTTTCTTAATCCATTCACCTAGTCTTTGTCTTGACTGGGGAGTTCAGTCCGTTAATATGTAAAATTATTAATGAAAGATGAGTGTTGAATCCTGTCATTTTTATTTCTGTTTACATTCTTGATATAGCTGTACTTTTTTCCACAACTATACCTTCACTGGATTTCTTCCCGCAATCCCTTGGTTATAGTCATTCCTTTCTTAGCTCTTTGTATTGCTTCCAGAAGTCTCTGAATGGCTGATTTTGTGGACAAAAATTCCTTCAGCCTCTTTATGTCATGGAAGATTTTTCTTTCCCCTTCGTCTATAATAAACATTTGGTTAGGTATAGTAATCTGGGTTGGCATCTGTGGTCATTTAAAACTGGGA
>NW_008356258.1:5564433-5584088 GCF_000622305.1 Nannospalax galili
ATTTTCTTCCACGATTCTGTTAAATATCTGGTCCATGCGATTATCTTGGGATTTCTTCTCCTTCATGTATGCCTGTGATTTGTTAAGTTTGGTCTTTTTTATGGTGTCACACTATTGCTGCATATTCCATTCTTATGATTTCTTAAATTTTTCATAAACTTTGCTATGAAAGATTATGAGTGGTCTAGTTCATCTATTTTATCTGCCAGTCTTGATACTGTTTTCCATTTCATTCATCCTATTGGTGAGGCTTTCCCTGTCGTTTCTAATTGGCTTACTGAGTGTTTTTCTTCCTTCTTCATTTCAGCCTTCACTATTTCTCTTTTCTGAATTCATTCAGAAGCTTATCCCTATCTTCCTTCAGTTCTTTCTTTCTTTATGTGTTCTTTAAATTCACTGAATTCTTTTATCATGTTTATAGCTGTTCTTTTGAGTTCCATGTCCTACATTATCTCTAGGGCGTTCTCATTGTACTTCTCTAGAGGGCTTATTGGTAGTTGGTGGGGATATGTTATTGTGGTTTTTCATTTTATTATTTTTTCTCTGCGATTTTGACATGTGAATTTTTGTAGTTTCTGATTCTTGTGTGAGACTCAAGCCTTCAAGTTTAGGTCTGCTTCTTTTTGTAAACTTTATATGTCTTTGTGGTTTATTTTTTGGGCATGAACAGCTGGTTCATCTAAGCTTCCAGTTCTCTCTTTTGATTTTCTATTGGAGTGGCCAGATTGCTTTTGTCTTCAGGAGTTCCCACAGAGGCCCAAGTCAGATGTGGAGCAGATGCTTTCTGGCTTTCTCCTAAGGCTTGGATCCCACCAGGACAGATTTTGGCCTCAGGAATTTGAGAGTTGTACTGGCCTGGGAGCTGGGCCCAGGAAAGATGCTGGTGGCTGTACCACCCAGAGATGCAAAGGCAGATGGGGCGGGAAGCAGCCCCAAGGGCTCCTGGGACTGCAGGGAAGACCTGGGTTGGTCTGGATGCAAAGGATCAGGAAGAGGAACGCTTAGTCCTTGGTGTCCAGGAAAGAGGCTAGTGAGTCTTGCAGGCCCAGGGAGCAGAGGGATGTGAGGGTGGGGCGGCCCAGAAGCAGTGCTCCTGGGGACCAGAGAAGGAACTGAGTTTGTCTGGATGCAAAGGATCAGGAAGCAGTGGTGGTTCCCCAGGTGCCTTCATTGCCAAGACAAGGAATGGGACAGGACCCAGGCTAGGAGGAGCGACCTGCAGGGGTTGGGGGTGGGGGTGGGGATGGGAATGTGAATGAGGCTGGGGGAGTCAAAGTGCAGAGGGCGCAATTGACTTACCCAGGAGAGAAAAGCCTGAGGGTTGGAGAGAGGCCTGCGGGACCTGCAGGCCCAGGGAAGCAGAGCCCTTTTAGCTTTTTTATAAAATCATTTGGCAAACCTTTTATCATTCCCACTGCTCTCTCCCATTCAGTCTGTCAGCTGTGTGGATCTTCCTCCTGGGTAGATATGCAAATTCAACTTAGTAATCTTTCCATTTTTAAATTAGAAGGAGACCTATTCTGACTTTGTTGTCCACATTAAGTTTTGCTTCCTGTATAGTACACTTATTAAGTAAAGATAGATATTTATTTAGTATCTACAAGTAATGGACTGTACAAGGGAACCAGAGATAGAAAATATTGCAGCCCATAATTCAAGTTACTGTAAGAAGATAAAATAAAACAATGATATAATAAGACATACACAATCACAGAGAAATAGAACTTTTGAAATTAAGTGGACAAATTAAGCATGAAGCATTGAGAAGCAATGCAAAATTGGAACAGAAACTTAAGGGAAAATAATTGCATCGATGACGCTGAATTGAAAAAAGAACAGCCCAGATGAGAGTCATTCATTTCTACATTAGTATCCATACAAATATACTTGCTGTCTGTCCCACAGAGTTACTGCAGGGTACATGAACCCTCTCTCTTATCATCTTATATTGTTTGGGTCCTATTCAATTTGAGCTTCTCAGATAATGTCTCACACTTCATATTTCCAACCTAAGAGTATATTCCTATTTAATATCGATTACACAATGGTCTACAAGTTGGTTGGGAAATACAACCATCACTGGTTCGGTTTCTTAAGCTCATTAGATAAGTTCACATCAGCCACATTCAAGATCGTTGCGGGAAGGACTGAAGAGATGGCTCTGCAGTTAATAGCACTTGCTGCTCTTGCAGAGAACCTGAGTTGGATTCCAGCCATCCCAATGGTGGCTCACAGCTGTCTGTAACTGCAGTTCCAGGGGAACTGACACTGTCTTCTGGCTTCTGTGGACACCAAGCACACACATGTTACACATACATACATGCAGGCAGAACACTCATATACACAATTAAAATAAAATAAATCTTTAAAATAAAAGATCACGGTGGGAAATCACATCTAACCTCCAGTAATGTCCTGCACATAAAGGGACTTTAGTACTTACTGTCCTAGCAGTTCAGTTAGCGGGCATCTTTTACTGAAATGACTTAGTTATGGGTTTTCAGCACTTGTCTCTTCTCTCAATATACTTATAATCCTGGGAGCACATCCAGCACAATGTCGAAACAATTTGCTGCAGTTACATTGATGGAGGTGAGATTCAAACCTAGGCAATCTGACTCCCAGATCTATGGTACTGAACCCTGTACTACATCACTCTCCCTCACCACAGAATACCCATTACAGCTTCCCTCCCTACAAGTGTGTAACACTCGGCCTTGCACTATTTCTTTTGTATTCTTCTTTTTGTATTCTATTAGTAAGCAGCACAGTAATTGAAATGATGTTGTACAATAGAAATTTGATTAAAAATTTTAATGAGTTACTCAGATGAGTCAGATTTTTCCCTAATTTCTATCATTAGTATGATTCCCTCATTAGCCCCTCACCATGAACTTAATTTAATCCTAAAGATTGACAGTATAAAGGAAGAACCTACTGTTGGTCAATGAAGAAAGAGAAATTAAGATCCCAATAATGTGTAAAAGGCACAAAAAATGAATGCTCTGTAAAGAACAAGACATGTCATTTTTCACTAACATTTGTAACATAAACAAATGACAGCATGTTGTTCCTCTGTCTTTATCACAATAACTTCCAGGAATTCCCAGGCTGCTCCTGGGTAGCCTGGTAGATGACATCACAAATCGATAGGTTTCAGGCCTTCTTTGGAATCTACCAGAGTAGCTAAAGTGGGGAAAAAGAAACTATGGTTCAGGGTGTTTTTTTGTGGACTCAGTTATTTCATTTTTCTGACACTGGGGACAGAAGACAGGCCCTCACAACAAGCTCAACTACTAAACTACACTTCTTGCTCCAAATTGTCTTTTGCCTTCCTCCTGAACTGTAGTAAGGAAATAGGAAGAAGCAGGAGAGAACGATCTTCTACAGAGCCAAGCAAATTTATTAGAGGATAAAACCTGAGAAGGCACTCCTCCCACACAAAGCTGGGGCAGAGGAGGCAGGCACCTCATCACAGCCCGGATCCAGAGGACAGCGTCTCCTCCCTTAAAGACTCAGGGTTTTGTGTGTTTGTATTTCAGGGAGGGGGTAGGGGTTTGGGGCTGAGGTTGTGTCATATATGGCAAGTGCAGGGTGGGTTACCCCATTATAAGGAGACTCAGTCATGTCAGACTCTTGGTCTAGGGAGTGCCCTGTGTTTGGGATTGAGTCATATCAGGGGGGACAGTAGGGATGGTTGCTGCTCTCAGGAAAGGTAGCCAGAGGGTAGTGATCATTGAAGAAGCATTCAGGACCTAAGATTACTCCCTCATTCTTGACTTTTAAACGATTATAAGTGGGTGTGTGGAAGTAAGTCACTGTTGTTTATATCTGGCTGTTTCCTGCTGATTGATAGGTTGGAGGATAGTGCATATCCCTTAAGAGGATAGTTTTTTATTTTTTTTAATTTAATTTTATTTTTTGGTCTTTTTGAGACAGGGTCTCCCTGTAGCCCCAGCTGGCCTGGAACTCACTATGTAGACCAGGCTGGCCTTGAGCTCACAGAGATCTGCCTGCCTCTGCCTCCAGAATGCTGGGACTAAAGGTGTACCACCACCCCTGGGCCCAAGAGGAGGATAGTTTTTATTTGTTCCCGAGGGGTGGCTTGAAAACTTGCTGTGACCCAATTAAGCAAGAATTTCTGAAATAGACTTGAAAACATGAGAAAGGGTGAGTAGCAGGGCAATTACAGTCAGTGAGATGAGAGCAGGGAGTGGCCAAGGGGACAGGTGAGAGAAAACCCCCATGAAGTGTCCTCTCCCAACCAGCATGTTTATTCCTTAAATTTTCTTGGACCTTATGAACCATACCTGATCTGTTGATGCAAAAATAGTGATCCTTTCCTAGAAATCGTGGAGATGAGAGGGTGTCCTTTCTTTACCTTCACAGGCAAAGAAAATTTCCTGTTCTGGTTTCAGGCATCCCCCAAAGGTCTATGCCAATGAGTAGTTGGAGTTCTCCTTAGTACCTGGAGGAAGTGGCTAAGGCCATGGTCAGAGGCTGAAGGAGGACTGAGAATCAGACAGAAGGGCGTGTTCCTTGGGAACTCAAAAGGAATGCTGGGCATTTTAGGAGGAGGAGGTTTAGAGATGGGCACAGTAGTTGTTAAGCACAGAGGTAGGTGTTATGCCAAGTAGTGGGAGTGCACTAAGAAGGGGGCATCCTCGTCTGATGGCCAAGGTCATGCTAGTGGAATTGGGGGAGGTGAGGCTAGAGAGCAGGGTCAGCCTGACTGAATAGGTTGGAGGGTCATGAGGTTATCCAGGTGGCGGGCCCTCCCTGAGTCTGTGAAAGGAATTTTTATGATGAAAAATATTCAGTTCGTGGCTGTTAATCTAGCTCAGACTCATTTTCTGGATTAAGAATATGAATTAGGAGTAACCAGGTTAATTTATTATCTGTAAGTATGGTTGAACTCACAGCTGACACTTGGAAATGCCTTTATAAAACAATGTATCTGATTCTGTTCTCAGTGAAAACCATTCAGGAAGTTTAACTGAGGATGGCAGGCAAATTTAATTTAGAGTGCCAGGTGGCAGGTATAGATGGACTAGCCCCAATGCCAATCATAAACAGGAGAGCTGGACACTGTCTCAACAATCCTGGGTTCTGAGATTTGCTCTTTTGGATGGGGCTGAAGGCTGAGGGACCTCTGCCTTCACATTCCAGTAGGTGTAAGGGAAAAGCCTCAGTGAGGGTCAAAAGGACTGGACTGAGAGGGGAGAGCGTCTCTCCTGAGGACACTCACATTTCCAGTCTCTCCATTGACCACAGGAGGGGCAAGACTTGGCAGGAGGCCAACTGTGAGGGCATGCTTTTGCCCACAGCCTGTCAGGTACCAGGTGGGGGTCTGGGCTCACCTGAGGTTGCACAGTGGAGGCTAGCAGTTGGTATTTAACTCTGAAGTGTCTGACTGGCTAATACAGAGATCCAGCCTAATACATGTTAACTAGAGAGAAGGGGAAGTGAATTCTAATGGAATATTCCCTCTTCATCACCTTCCAAGGATAAGGGGACATGGGGAAAGGATAGGGGAACCAGGAATTATCAAAGCTTGTAAGGGCAGAATGTTTCAGATCAGTAAATTTACAGAGAATAACAAGAGACCCATGCAGTGAACCCATGCAAGGAACTTATGGGTTACTAATAAAAGTCAGGATGGCACTGGAACAAAGGATAGTAATTAGTAAAATTGCAGCAGCTAGGAGAGAGAAAATAATTTGAAAGAGTCTAAATGAAGCAGCCATACTTTCCAAGATCTGTTTACCACCAACAATTGGTGCTTGGGCCATTGGTGCCACAAGTGCTTGGCTTTGTAATTTAAAATATCCAATAAAGCATTATGAAAAGGATCAAGACTCAGTAAATGATTTTTTAACTTATTATCACTCATGTTCAGATTCATTATATGGAATACACATAATACAGAATTGTGTAACATTTAAATAACATTGCAATCAATGAAACCATCTCAAATCTTCCCCCTGTTCCCCTATCCACAAAACAATTTCTTAATTGGAATTTTAAGCTTTTCTTGGTGAGAGTTGAGAGATGCATTAATCTATAGGTATGACAAGAGTCATTAGGAGTCAATTTAATATTATGTTGATTTAGCAGAAAAAATAATACTAGGCTATTCCCTATGACCAGTGGCATATTTAGCCACAGGTTTCTAGGCCTCATATCTGTACAGGTATGGGCTCATCCTGTGAAGCAGACCTTAAATTTAGTCAGAAAGTGTTTGGCTACTCCTATCACATTTGTGTTAGTATTGTACCAGTGGGCATATTTTGCCAGGCCAGTTATTGTAACTTGTAGGATTCTCAACTGGGCAAGGTTGATGATGACTTTTCTCTTCTGGCGGTATGTATAGTACCTGCCAGTACTGTGAAAGCTATCCAGGAGAGATGAAGCTTTGAAGACAGTACTAGCCTGATTTCTCTGTTTCTTCTATAACTCATGTAAGTATCTATATCTTTAGAAATAGGGTCTTACCATCAAGTTCTGGTGGGTAACCAAGGGCAAGGGCAATGGCCAGCATTGTTTGAGAGTCAATGGGGCCCCTGGGCAACAGCTTCTAGAGAGGGGGTCCATTCCTGGCATTGGGCTTTTTCTTTGCTAGCCTATTGTATCTATTAGGGGTAATGTCCCCCTGTTATAAGGAATTCCTTTTAATCTCTTTTTATAGTGTATATATATTTACTTTAAGAAGTTTCTATAGTGGCAGGTTGAGTTTTGCACATGGAGAAAACCAGGGGTCTATTTTCATTAAAACAAGATAAAACAAACAAATAAGCTTTCCTATTTTCTGAACTGTTTTTAAAATGTCCTCAAGTTCGATATTTTTCTAATACATTCTGTTGTCAGACACTAAGGACGTCCACATAATCTCTCAAGGGAAGTGAAAGTCTTGTAATGTTTCAATTCAACCAACAGAATGGAACCAGAATAAATGTCTGGATTCAGAAGAATTAAGAAGTTAAAGCACTGCAAATTCTTGATTATTCCAATGCAGTCTGGCTGTATACTGCATGTGAAAATAGTATGGCAGACCTGCATAGGTTAGCTCTGAAATTGCATTGCTGACTGTTACATAGAATACTTATCACAAAGATCAAAGTTATTGATAAACATATATACACATGAAAAGGGCCTATTTCTTCAATAAAAACAATGAAGTAATGTCTAAATACAGAAAGAAGATCCTAAGTATTGTAATAAAACAGTAAATCTCCATATACAGTTACAGAAATCGTGTCAGGTCTGCATGCACAACAAAGACTGAATGCCTACTTACACACAGACACAAATACACAGACAAAAGGCACAACAATTGCAAGGCCTTACTGTCCACAAAATATAACCTATAGCTTAAGAGTGTGGTATTAATATAATTTGACAAACAATATTTTTTGAAATTGTGATAGAATTTAATTAGGAGACAAAAATCTGTAGCAAAAAAGAAACTAGAAAAAGAATGAATTTTGGTCAACTGGGATTTGGCTGGAGTAAGAAGAGAGCAATTATTTGCACTGGAGTCTGAAGGTCTTCCCTGGTAGGATCAGCTGTGGTGGGATCACCAGTGGTGGGGTCTCCTGTGGTGGGATCTCCAATGGTAGGTCCCATGGTGGGATCTCCTGTGGTGGAATCTCCTATGGTAGGATCACCTGTGGTAGAATATCCCATGATGGGATTACCCGTGGATATTGCAGAGGACCGGGACCTGATTCCCAGCACCCACATGGTGGTTAACAATCATCTGTAGCTCTAGTTCTAGGAGATCTGACACTTTCTTCTGACCTCCGTGGGCACTGCACAACATGGGTGCACTTATACACAAGCAGGCAATACACTCATACACATAAAATAAAAATAATAAACTATTAAAAAACTTTTACATATTTTCAATGCCTGATTGGTTATGTGACTATGAAGTCAAGGATACGGGAGCCAACTATACTTCTGAAGCATTGCATCCATTAATCTGGCTTCAGATATATTCAATATAGGCCTATTTTCCCCCTTCTGTTCCAGTGACTTTGAATGATTTCCAACTGCCAGTCCCTTATTTAGCAAAATGAAAAGTGAAACTCCTAACAACATTCAAGTCCCTTCTCCACAAGGAGCTATTCCTCAGCATACAACCACTTATCTGAGACCTTGACTATTCTAGGAATCCATCACATCTTCTCACCTCTGGCTTTGATCTCATTGCCCATCCCCTGTGAATGTCTTTCCCTCCCATCTCCTCCTTCATTAATCAGGTCTCATTTAGGAAGCTCCCTGGAGGTCCAGTCAGAATGCCACAACCTTCTGAATCCCACAACATTCCAGATGGGATGCTAATAGGGGACATGTTTCTTGTTTTATGACGCACCACATTCCAGTTACTACTGCTAATTTTTGTTTGGTGTTTGCCTACCCCTAAAGAAGCCAAAATAGATAATCAAAGAAATAAGTCAGTGTAGCCTCACCTTGGGCTAAAACTGCACATCATCTGTATAAAAGCATGCTGGTTACTTAGCACCACCCTTTTATGCTCTTTCCTGTGTGGTAGCTAGGAATTCAACAAAAGACTTTCTAGGACTTTTCTTTCAAACTGGCTTCCATCCAGTTAGATTCTGTTTTTCCTTCTCCCTCTCTCCTCTCCCCTCTCCGTCTTTCTTCCCTTCCATCTCTCCCTCCCTCTCCTTCCTCTTTCTTTTCCTGGCATTCGGGACTTGAACCATCCCTTATGCCTACTTTAGCTAAAGGGCAGCCTGTACGTGATCTGTGACCTTGGCCCTCACTGCCTACTGCTATGCAGGCAAGGCAAGATCTTGCATTGAGATTCCTTTAAAAAAAATTTTTTGATTTCTTTTTATTTTTAAGTGTATGAGTGTTAAACCTGCCTGTATGTAAGTACCCCTGTATCGTGTAGTGCCCATAGAGGACATAAAAGGGCATTAGAACCCTGGAACTGAAGTTACAGATGGATGTTAGCCATCTGTATGGGTGCTGGGATTCAAACTCAGGTCCTTTGAGAAAGCTGCCAGTGATCTTAACAAGAATGTTGGGCTTAGTGGAACACTGCCTTAGTCATAGATCAGAGAAAAACATCATAAATCTAAGTCATGGTACTGCAAAACATAGGATGATTGTTTAATGTTAAACATAACCACCAGCTGACTAGCCTTCCTGGAAATTGTTAAAATCTGTAGATTGTGTAAGAAACTAATATACTCTTTGTAGCCTACTCATTAACTTTAAATGTAAACCTGTAGAATGTGCTTTGTTCTTTGTGAAACTAATTCATGTTTTCTGGCACAAACACCAAGCTTGTAACTGTAGTTTTGAGAATATAAAAAAGCACTACTAAACAATTAAACTCACTCTTCCTCTCCATCAAAGGGTTAAGGCCTTAACCTTCACTCATTTCATCTGTCCACCAGCAGACCTGAGTCTCAACAGGGATAGAAGCATGTAGGTAAATGTAAGGAAAGGCAAATCAGTGTAGAAGGTTGCCAGGATTGGAAGAAGTGGGCTAATTCAAGCACGCCGTGTATGCCCATACAAGAGAACATTAAATTATTTTTAAATTTATTTTTAATCTTCTCATGTATTGTATTTTGAGCATACCACCCACTCCTTTTCCCTGTTGACCCTTGTCTCCTCTCCCTGCCCCCACCAGTCCTCTTGGTGCTCAATAATTTCACTTTTGCTTTCATTTAATATACATACTTGATTTTACATTTTACATGTCCTCATGAGATCCAGGTACCACAGTGGGAGAAAACATGTGTATGTCTTTCTCAGACTGGCTTAATTGGAGCAGTCTGATGGCCCCCAGTTGTATTCATTTTTCTGCCAATAACAAGGCTTCATTCTTCTGTAACAACTTGAGTCTTAAAGAGAGCCTGGGCTATTTAGGTTGGAATTGGCTTTAGTTGAACTACATCGAGATTTGTGTTACAATGGGCAGGATAGGAGCCAATATAACTCTGAAAAAATAGCAGGACAAACCAACTTCTCTTCACTCCAGTGTCAGCAATGAAAGAGACTTTTTTTTCAAAAGCCTATCAGTATAGACTAGGAAACTCAGGAGTGTACTTACATCATTAAAAATTTCTGTGCAGCTGAAGATATGTTATCAAAAGCTGTTGCCTTCCAATACCAGCTGTTGGCAAACTCCGGCTAATGCCTTTTCTCCCTAGGTAATAGCTTTTTTAAAAGACTGACTTTTTTTTTTTTTTTTTTTGGTCTTTTTGAGACAGGGTCTCCCTGTAGCCCCAGCTGGCCTGGAACTCACTATGTAGACCAGGCTAACCTTGAACTCACAGAGATCCGCCTGCCTCTGCCTCCCCAGTGCTGGAATTAAAGGTGTGTGCCAACAGGCCTGGCTAAGACTGACTTATTTTTATGTGTGCAAGTGTTTTGCTTGCATGTTTACGTATGTACCATCTGCAATCTGCATGCCTAGTGCCTGCAGAGGCCAGAGAGAGTGTTGGATCCCCTGATGCTAGAGTTACAGGTGGTTGTGAGCCTGCTAATTAGGTGCTAACAACCGGAAGAATTGGGGGAAATTTCTTCCCAAGAGGTAGGTATTCCTACTGACCTAACACTTCACACTTCATGTAGCACAGTTAGAAGGCTCCACTAAGTATTTCCTTCTTTTTTCTCTGCTCTCAGAAGGAACTTGACAAAAGCTTTTATTCTTCCTTAGAGTTAGCTGGTTGGGGCTTTTGCTTGTGTGCTGGGGGAGATGGATGAGAATTTATGAAAATTAACTTGAGAAGATGGACAGTCCATAAGAAAAACAAGAACTAAAATTACCATTATTTATGACTCCAGCTGTTTTGGAATTGTTAACTACCCCCCCCCCAAAAAAAAAAGATCTAACAACAACAGCAAACCTTAAAGGAGGATAAGAATGTAAAGTTATACCATTTAGAAAACCAAAATTATTAGGCTTCAGGTCAGAAGAACGTAAGGTCAAAGACATAAAGAAGACTGCAACACAAGGCCCAGGTTTAGCTCCTAATTCTAGTTATGTACCTAAGGAGAGATGCAAGCCTAGTGGCCATTCAAGTGCAGGAGCCACTTGGTGAGGGCTTCCTATTACCAGAACTTCAGCCAGCCCTTTCCCACTATTCCCAGTGAAATAACTTGCCAAAAGACAGACCATTGGCCTTAGAGAAATGTGGAGATGAAGTTAGAGTGACAAAAACATGGTGTGAGATGTAAGTATATGTTGTGTTGAACTGCCAGGCAGGGTACAGTGCCTGGCATATAGTAGGTATGGAGTGAGGGAATAGATGGTGGGTGGTCTCATGGAAGGTCAGGCCTTCCCAGTGGTGGTAATGGTCCTGTGGCACATGAAACCTGTGGCAGAATCCTGATTCACACACACACACACACACACACACACACACACACACACGCCTTGACAGTGTCATAGGTCTCAATTTCTTCCTATAAAAGATATGAAACTGCTTGGGGTTATGGCATGGATTAAATGAAAAGGTGCCTAGGTTAGTGCTTAGACCTGGTACTTGGAGACAACATGAAGCAGATGCCTTTAACAATATTTTTGTGTTATGTGTTTGTCTGCATGTAAGTATATGTGTAGTGATGGAATCCAGGAGAGAGCCTTGAATCCCCTGGAACTAGAATTAAAAGATTTGGAGTTAACAGAGGCTGTTAGTCACCATGTGGGTGCTGGGAACTGAACCCAGGTCCTCTGTAAGAACAGCTAGTGCTGTTAGACACCAAGCCATGCCAAGCAATTATGATGTGACCCTTCCCCATGTAGGCTGTCTGGAGACTTCAGGAACAAAAGAAGGCAGCCTGAGAGAAGCCAGATTTCCAGCAGATGGGACTGGGAGCGATTGCATAGTACTCTTGCTTAAAAACCGGGATTTATCAGAAGCAAAAATAATAGATACTGGCCATTTCCCAGTCCCTGTTCATTTCCAAGGTGGCAGAACACCAGTGTTCTTGACATCCTCTCACACCTCTTTCAGCTTGCAATTCCTTTCCTGTGACTCTACTAGTGAAGAAGGCAGCCTAAGATTTGTCTTTATGGAGAGAAAAAAACAAAAACAAGCCCTATGTCACCTGAAATGCAAATCCCTTGGCACTGCCCACCTCACAGGTACGGCCAGCTTGGCGTGGTGAGCCTACCCAGAGTCTGTAGGGGATTGCTCTTCTGTACATTTTATGCTCAAAGTACTGGCGACGGAACCTTGAGGCTGTTCCCTCAGGCTTTTGGCTCAAGCGAGCTCCTCAGGTTACAGACAGTTGTAGATTAAATTATGATTCACCAGTCAATGACCACCAATGGCGGAAACCACTAATTAGAATCTCTTTGAGATCCCCTCATGGCCCCTGACAATAGAGGCCTTAGATTAAGTACATCACCAGAATAGAACCTAGAGATCGCTGTAGCCCAAGAGTCTGATGTGGAGGACTGGACTTTTTTTTAAATAGAAGAAGCATTTCATTACAACAGCATTGACATAGTCAATAAATATTTCCAGAGCTAAGATGCATCTCTTTCAAAATTGGCTGTAAATTTTTAGGTTTACAGTTGAACTAATAGTTATACAATATTGTACTCAGTATAAACCCTATAAGACATAAAATTGAATGAGATTTTTAACCTTTAAAAGAGATCTCCATTTCATTATTAAAATGTTTCATACAGAAAAACTAATTTTTAATGCAACTAACAGATGTTTGCACAGGCGTCTCTAATCTCTATATATCTGATTATTACTAGTCACAGTTGTTACTTTTTGAGATCCTTGGCACCTGAGCATGGATATAAAGTGGACCAGACATTTTAAATAATCTATGCACTCCCAAGATTTTAAGGATTTGTGCACTGACATGGGGCTGAACTGGTGACTCTTAGAAGCTAACAAGCACCCATGTGCAGAAGATCTGGTTCGTTTCAGTAACTCAAGCCCTGCGCTTTTCCTTAACTGGGAGGCAAACTGGGGAAATAAAAGCTTTAAATGCCCATGTACAGTGTCTCTTTCGCCTTTCCCATATTTTCCTATTTTGATTAGTTTGGAGTAGCGTTCTCTTTGCTGTAACAGTTGTGCAATTTACAGTCGTCTGTGAAATGACCAAAAGTGTAGTGACAAGGACAGATTGCTGACGTCAGATAGGGTTGGGGGCAACATGCCTTCCAGGCTCCCAAGCCTGAGCCCCATGACTCCTTTTTCTTTCGGGTAAGGTGTCCCTGCATCCATCATCTAAAGCAAGCGCCCTCCCGCGGCGAGAGGAGAATCAAGACTCATATCAAACATCGTATCCCATCTTAGCAGTCAGTCTTCGCTTTACGGAGCCACGCAGGCTTGTCCTGGCAGGGTCGTCCCAGAGGCCTTTATCCGCTGAATTTAGTCATTTACATAATGCATTCGGGCGAACTCCTTGCGAGAGGAGACACCTCAGCCCAGCTTGGAGGGTCCGAGCCCAGCTCCCTTCCTCCGCCGCTCTCCCTCCTCCACCCGGAGGATGCTCGGGTCCTGCAACAGGCGCGCGGGCCAGGCATGCAGCGTCGCCAGCCAGCGTTCAGCTTTTCTTCATCTCCCCAGGGGTCGCGGCGAGGGCGCTTTACAGAAAGCCTCAACAGTTTGGTGTTTGAATCCAAGCTGGCATCTTAGGATCCTGACATCAGAGAACATTTGACCCAACTCCAGCTTTCCTGGCGGACGTTGGGACCTCGTGATGCTTCCGATGGCAGTTGGAAGGCGCGCGCTCAAGGGCCGCTGGCGCCTTGGAGCGCGTCCCGTTTGGGGTTCGGATCGTTGGCTCTGGGGAGACTCTACGCACAGGTAGCAATTCACTCTCCCGCGTGCCACCTGGAAGCACTGGAGCGCTGTGTATCTAAGGCAACAGGGAGTGTGTTTCGGTTGGAATCCGCAGGCATTCGGCGAGCACCCATTTGGCAGTCAGTGCAAACTCTTTAGTAAGCGGAGGTCCCCCAGGTGTCATCCTTTTAGAGGTCATCCCGCTAAGAAATCTTGCTTCAGGGGACTTCCGACCAAACAAGTTCCAGGAACTCGCCCAGTCCGGACAGGTGCAGGGCCTTTCGCGCTGTGGACCGACCTTTCCTCCATTGAGAAGCCCAAAGTCCTTAGGTTTTGAGTACTAAGCGGATCCCGCGAAGAGAGGGAGGTCACCATGCAGAACGTCCGCGCCCAATCAGGGCTCTCTCTGGTCCGTGACCGCTTTTAGCCCGCCCTCTACACTGCTATAAGAGCCACTGCTGAGCCCGCACCCCGAAGCGCCGCAAGCTGCCCGGCGCCCCACCGTCACCCCAAGCGTGCCACCTAGCCAGTGCTTCCCAGCGCGGGTACCACTGTCCTCTTGGTCAGCAGCCATTAGCTGTTCGATCCCCCAGTACCGGGGTGCTGAGCCGAGCTCCAGGCTTCTCTCACTTGCCTTCTTTTGCACTCCCCTCCAGGGCCGCCGCTGCACCTCGAGGTGGGGCGGGCAGGTGAGCTGTGCTGCAGCGCCGCTGTCTGGAGAGTTCACCTTGCACAGCCCAGCGGCAGTCGGTGCGCGGGCGAACTCTGGTCCCCTGAGGATGAAGAACCCGATGCTGGAGGTCGTGTCCCTCCTCCTGGAGAAGCTGCTTCTTATCTCCAATTTCAAGCTCTTCAGCGTGTGCGCCCCGGAAGAAGGCACAGGGAGGAACAGATCCTATGAAACCAACTCTTTTATCCGTGGCGACGTGCTGGAGGTGTCCCGGACCCATTTTACCCATTATGGCATTTACCTGGGGGACAACCGTGTCGCCCATCTAATGCCCGACATACTGTTGGCCCTGACCAACGACAAGGGCCGCACTCAGAAGGTGGTCTCCAACAAGCGTCTCCTCCCGGGTGTCGTTTGCAAGTTGGCCAGCATCCGCGTGGACACCGTAGAGGACTTCGCTTATGGAGCAGACATCCTAGTCAATCACCTGGACCAGACTCTCAAGAAGAAGGCACTACTCAACGAGGAAGTGGCACGCAGGGCTGAGGAGGAGCTGGGTCTGACTTCCTACAGCCTACTGTGGAACAACTGTGAGCACTTCGTGACCTACTGCAGATATGGCACTCCCATCAGCCCGCAGGCTGACAAGGTAGGAAGCTAGACTCCAGTAAGAGACGGGTGGGTGGAGACTCCCCCTTCCGCTCTGTCCCCTTCCTCAGCAGGGATCTTGGAAGCTTCCTGCATCACACCATTCTTAAGAATTCTAGATTCATTAAGGGTGCTCCTAAACAAATGACTATATGCCTTGCAGGATATCTCGAATTGTGCAGTAAAATGGTGTGGCCGCGTGGACCGCTTCCAGTGATTGCCAAATGCTCCCTGGTTAGTGCGGGAGAAATCATCTGGGTCTGCACACGATGTAGTTCAAATGACCAAGGGCAAGCGACGGAGGAGCTTTGTATCTTCCCCAAGAATTGCAACTGGCAGGAATGTATTCGGTTTTCTCCTCTGTAAACTGCGGAGTGAATTCCCTTAGCTTAAAACACTCAGTTTCTGGTAGGACCTCCATGGTAGACCTCCAATTCCTGTGTTCGATTCAAAGAAGTCTTTTCCTTGGTGTGAATCCTTTCCTTAGTTGGTTTAACACCATCTAACTTCCTCATTCATTTTTAAGCATTCTCCTAGTCATTAACCCCAAAGGTAAGTTGAATATTTTTTAAGTTCCCCAGAAATCAAAACAATTTATTTTGAAGAAAAGCTATTAAATTCTGTAAGGTAATTTTTATGGCAACTTAAAAAAAAAAGTATTAGAATTCAATTCTTAAATAAGCAAATAAACAAATTCTTAAACAAATGCAAAGGGAAACATTCTTTTCAGTAAAAACACTTGTAAAAGGTAGTCTACATTCTAAGCCTGCAACTTCATTTGTGATTGGAAGCTTCTCAACCTGCCTTAATTGTTGAGGAAGTACTGTTAACAGTTACTTTTCTTAATGGAAACCTGGGCAACCACACAATAAATAACCTCTGGTGTTATTCTTCACTTCTTTCTTTTCTTTCTTTCTCTTTTTTTGTCCAAAAGGATCTGAGTCTGTATAGCCGGACTCTATAGCTTAGATTTTAATCAAGCCTACAGCCTGATTAACTTTTTGACCAATATGGGAAAATCTCCTTCATAGAGCATGCGACTATTATGCTTTTATATGTTGGTATATGAAATTCCTTGTAAGTTTTTAATCGAAACAAAATATACTTACTCTATGAATTCTTCTGTTTGGGGAATAAAAATACAATTATAATACTGTACAGTGATCTAAGAGCCCCAGCTCCACTTCTGGCTTGTTTAGAAATGAACTTGCCCACATTGATAAACACTGGCTCTAAGAGTGAACAAAAGGAAACACATCAGACTCACTTAAGAAACAAGCAAATCATTTCTCCAAGGAAAAGTAGCTTTTTCTGTTCAGAGTTACCCTTTCATGGAACACATGTACCACTGTATTTACATATTTCTACAGAAAAAAGATACAAATGCTTTTTAAAACTAGAAAAATATTAAACCTCATAGAAAACTAGTTGGGTAATTTCTAATCTTTGGAAACTTTATCAAATTTTACAGCAGTGGAGAAGTGTTTTAGTTACTGGTGCTGCATAGCCTCTTATGAAACTGTTTTTGTCTTGCCTTAGAACCTTAGAATGGCTTAACAGATGGCCTCAGACTAGATTTTCTGAGGAAAATAAATCCTTATCCTAAATTCTCCAATTCTAAGAACTATTTTAAAAAATATTTTATTATTTTTATTTTATGTGTATATTGCCTGCATGTGTGGAAGTGCACCTGTGTCATGCAATGCCTTTGGAGGTCAGAAGAGGGCATCAGATCCCCTGGAACTGGAGTTATGGACAGTTGTTAGCTGCCATGTGTGTGCTGGGAATTTAACCCAAGTCTTCTGCAAGAACATTCAGTGTTCTTAACCGCTGAGCCATATCTCCAACCCCAGAACTATTTTTTTTAAAGATGGTTATTAATATTAAGCAGTCTCTACTTTTTTGAAACATAATCGATTATTTGATTCTGGATCTGATGGTTGAGGTCTTCATCTTCGTGACTATCATCTTATATGAGCAATGTAAAGGCATCTCTTCCTTAAATTCAAGTTTAAGCCAGGCATGGTGGCCCACACCTTTAATCCCAGCACTTGGGAGGCAGAGGATCTCTATGAGTTCAAGGCCAGCCTGGTCTACATAGTGAGTTCCGGGACAGTTGGGGCTACAGGGAGACCCTGCTTCAAAAAGACCAAAAAAAAAGGAAGAGACAAGGACAGACCAGTGAGATGACTCAGTGGGTAAAAGTGCTTGCTGCACAAACCTGATGAGCTAAGAATCCCATGGTGGTAGGAGAGAATCAATTCCCAAAAGTTGTCCTCTGACCCCATGCACATGCTGTGGCACTACACACACACACACACACACACACACACACACACACACACACATGCATGCACATGCACATATGCAAACACAAATAAAATAAAGTAAGTTAAAAAAAAAAGGAAATGTTAGAGGGCTGGAGAGGTGGCTCAGTGGTTAAGAGCACTGGCTGCTTTTGAAAACCAGGTTCATTTCATTAATGGCTACTGATGGGGTTTGGGGTGGAGCAATAGTGTTTTTAGTGGTTGCGATCACTGGTTAATTGCCCAAACTCCAATAAAATATCTGCTTGTGCAAACAGCACTAATTAAACTCAGTGTGTCAGACATAAGAAAGACAGGAGAGTTGAAGGGGAGCTTCTTGGGAAGCTGAAGGGGTTCGTGGGGATGGGGAGGGATGAAAGTAAGGCAAGGTATGTGATCAACATGAATCATACACATCTATGAAGTTGTCAAATAATACATCTTTTAAAAAAGAAAAACTTTGATTAAGGGGGAACTTTTGCACTGCATTTAAAAAAGTTTCATTTATTTGTTTGTTTGTTTTTATTTGTTGTGTATGAGTGTTTTGTCTGCATGTAAGTATTCATGTGTTATATAATACCATCGGAGGCCAGAGGAGGGCATCACATCAGATTCCCTGGAACTGGAGCTGAGGACTATTGTTAACCGTGTGGGTGTTGGGGACTGAAACTGGGTTCTCTGCAAGAGCAGCAAGTGCTCTCAGTTCCCGAGCCATCTCTCCAGCCCCAGATAATGCTCTTTTTAAAGACCAAATTCCAAAATCATAAAATTAAGGAATTTTTATACTACTGTTGAGCATCAGTATTTTGTAAATTACGAGTCCCTTTAGGTTTTAACTATTACAGTATTTTCTATTATGCATCTCTTTCTGACTTTTTATTACCAAACTGTGTACAAATGTCTCTTTTTGGGAGATTCAATGCTTACAAAAAAATGAATTTCTTGACACCTTCTAGAAATTTTAGACAGGGTCTCATGTGGCTCAGACTGTCCTCAAACTTCCTATGTAGCTGAGGATGACCTTGAACTTCTGATCCTACTTCCACCTCCTGAGTGCTGAGATTAGTATTACTGTATCTGGTTTATACAGTGCTGGGGCATTTCCTGCATGCTAGGCAAGCACTCTACCAACTGAATTAGAGCTCTAACCCTAGAAATTTCCCACTTCTGAGCTGCTCTAGAGATGCCTCCTGGGCTGATGGTCAAGTGGACAAAAAAGACATTATATATGAGGTGCTTCTTGAGGAAATATATTGTGTCGGGGGGGGCACAATGATTCTTTTTGCCTGAACTAAATGATTAGACAATAAAATGAGAATGACCATATGAAGACAACTTACTCATTTACCTTAACAGATGTCTTCAGCTCCTACCAAGCTCCTGTTTTTATTGTCCTGAAAGCTATATCAGCATGCCTGTTCATGTGTGTGCGAGTGTATATATGACAGGGTCTTATGTGTCCCAGATTGGCCTCTAACTCTCTAGAGAGCCAAGAATGGTCTTGAACTTCTGATCTTTCTGCCTCCATCTCCTAAGTGCTTGGATAACAGATATAGGCCACCATACGCTGTTTATACAGGGGTTGGGAATTGAACCTAGAGCTTAGTGTATGCTAGGCAAGCATTCTACCAGCTGAGTAAGCTATGTTCCCAGCTCCTTATTCAGTTTGATTACCACCCCTTTAAGATTGAGCACTTGTTACTCTGTTTTGTTTTTTAGGGAGTCAAATCAGATCTTTGTTCTATAAAGATATGTGGATTACTAATAGAGTGTAATCATTACAATTTTTTTTCAAAATATTTTATTATTTTTATTTTATTTGTATGTGTATTACCTGCATGTAGGTAAGTGCATCTGTGTTATACAATGCCCTCAGAGGACAGAAGAGCCTGTCAGATCCCCTGGAACTGCAGTTATGGACAGTTGTTTCTGCCATGTGGGTCCTGGGATTCAAATCTGGGTCTTCTGCAAGAACAGTCAGTGTGTTAACCACTGAGCCATCTCTCCAGCCCCATACAATTCTTTACATTCACATTGTACGCAGAAGAGTACTGACTACTTTTTTATTTTCCTTTTTTAAAATTTAATAACCACATGATTAGAAGAAGCACTTTATTATAGCTTTAACATATTCAATAACAATTTCCAGAGCAAGGATACATCTTTTTCAAAATGGCTGTAATTTTTAGGTTCACAGTTGAATTAATACAGTTATACAATATTGAACTCAGT
>NW_008356258.1:5584269-5584812 GCF_000622305.1 Nannospalax galili
CAAACTCATTTTTAATGCAACTAACACTTAGATGTCTGCACATGTGTCTCTACTCTCTATGCATCTGATTATTACTAGTCACAACCAGTTACATTCGGATCCTTGGCACCTGAGTAGGTACATAAAGTCATCAGGTAGATTTCACTGGTAATGTTTATCACCTCTACTAATTAACATGAAGTAAATTTTTTATGCTTCCTCCTCAAATATGTCATTTTTTTGTTGATTTTTTTTGTGTATATCATACAGAACATCCCAAACAATCTTATTCATCTATATACCCACTTCCCCCCTGCCCCTTACTGGAACCCATATACTCTGTTATCCCTGTTACTGTCCACTGTGTTGTTGGCGCTCCCAGCCACTCCCCAGTGCTTGTCCATCTGCTGAATCTGCTCAGCCTATCTAGAGTTCCTTGTTTTAGGAAGATCAGCTGTTCCCCATCTAGCAGCAATCAATTGTCAATATTCCTTTAGAAAAGATTGGGGTCTGCTGTTCATTTTCCCAGTTCTATGCTGGGTTACTGTCTGGGAGTCTTTTGGG
>NW_008356258.1:5585309-5603959 GCF_000622305.1 Nannospalax galili
CTAGGAGGGCAAGGAGCAAAAACTGCCCTTTATGTCCCTCTGACCAAATTATTATAGGCCTCAAAGTATGGCTGTTAAACATCCAAGAATGTTAGTTCCACCAGTCTGGTAATTTTAAGTACCATGTGCCATGTAGATAAAGCTTGGGCAAAGACCAAACGCTCTCAGATATACCTTGCCTAGACAAATATATTCTTTGATGTAGTTGTATGTATAATTTGTCAGTGGGTTGTTGGACTAATATGGTTCCTTCTGACTTTTAAAAACTAGCTAGGCATTATTTATCTCTCTCATTGTCTAATCCTTCCACCATGGTTTCCCCATTTAAGGTGCCCCCATTTTTCCCATTTCTCCCTTAATAATATCCTTCTCCTATGGTCCCACCTCTCTTGACCTCCTTCTTTCCCTTTATCCCCATAGGTTCCTTGTATACCCTTCCCTCCCTGCTCCCCTTAAACTAACCCCATTTTTATCCATATCTCCCCTATTAACACCTGTTTCCTACTCTTCTTCTCTCTCAGATTCTTTCTTTTCCTTTACCTCCCTGGTTCCTTTTCATTATCCTGGTTCCTGTAGCTATGTCTGGATACATACTCACTTACCAGGATTTGGTGCTAGGATCCACATATGAGGGAGAACTGACTACTCTTTTACATGAAAGATCTCATCGGATCTTCAGGTATAACATGAAGAAGAGGGGAGTCTAGACAGGTTAAGTGACTGGCTCGAGATCATACAACCAATACGAGATAGAACCAGGACACTTTGACATGGGACATTACTTCCAAGTACAATTGTTTTTGTAAGGAAAAAAAATGACACAGAAGAATGTCTCTGGGGAGTGGGGGATCATACTGAATTTCCCTCTATCTATGTGTCACATAATTGATGATGAATTCAGCCAGGGAAAGGGATATGACAATCCAGTGACATTGATTTTATGCACAAAACAATTGGGAAATGACTTAAACCTTTGGAATATGTGACTTTTTTTAAAGCCACCTTTCTTAATATTTTTAACTTTTATTTTCCAGTTTTATGAGATTGTGAAGATAATCATTCGTGATCAGAGAAGTTTTCTTGCTTCAGCTGTGTTGGGATTGGTATCCATCATCTACACAGGCCTCACATCATATATGACCCTTCCTGCAATCTGCATCCCATTCTGCCTATGGATGATGTCTGACTAGCTTCCTATCCCCACATCAATGTATATGTATTTTGCATGTAAATAGGTTTATATTTATAAAGCACAAATAATTATAAGAATTATTGAGAAAATATGACCTGAAACACTGTGTTCTGGATAAAAATGTGATTAAGAGTCATGCAAAATGCTTACCATGTAAGCCCAGGAACAAAGGCTCTCTGAGTCTTCTCAGGCAAGTTTGCTGCAAAGCACTATGCCAAAATTGGTAGTGTGACACCTTGTGACAGTGCTCAGCAGTACCAGAAACCATACCCTAAGCTGATAGCCACAAGAAATTATTTGGGCTATTTTTTTCTTCTATAATCAGTCTTCTGTCAACCCTAAATTTGAGGACTGAAAGACTTACCAATTGAGATCACTAACTTTCTTGTAAATCTATTCTGCTTACTAAATGATTGGTATTAATTTGAAAGGCTATTTCCCCATTACTACAAAAACATGTTTGATAATTAACCCAAAAGAAACCATAGCTCACATTCTATTATTCTGTAGTACATATTCCAAGTAAGTCAAGGATATTTTATTTTCATGTCTTTAAACCAGTATTACCAAATTTGAAGCTTAATGAAAAGAGGAACTGACCAGAAAGCATAGAAATCTGTTTTTCTGCAAAATAGCAACTATAACTATTCAGATTTATATACTGACTGGTCTGGTTGGCTTTTGTTCCCTTTTTGTATGCCAGTATGACTACTTTTAAAATTTCTGAGAGGTAAATAGGTATTGGATTGAAGTAATCCCAGTATTTATGTTTGTGTGTGTCAAATAAATATGAAGATATCTGAAATTGCATAGATATAATAGGCAAATTGTTTTTTGTGATTATTACTGAAAAAATTCAGATTTGAACATAAAAACAAGCCCAGTCTGTTTTCCTGTGCCCTTGAATGTCACTGGGTAGTTAGCTTTTGAACTTACCAATATCCTTTATAAGTCAACTCAGATTTGATTTATGGTCAACTTTTTTACTTTATTTCTAAGTATAGTTTATGAATTTAACAGAAGAATGCCACAGCAGTATATAAAGCCAAATACCAAAGGAAATTACTCTGACATAATTTTAGTAATACTAGGCCTGGAAGCCAATTTCACTGAACCCATTATAATCACAAAGTTGAGAGGTAACAATGTTGAAGATTTTGGCAAAAATTACTAAATTCTAAAAATGATGCCAAAGGCTAGAATTGCACTTTAAGTATTGGAACTGTTTTATCAGACATAATACATGCATATAATCCCAGCACTTAGAAGGCTTAGGCAGCAGATTTAGAGTTCCAGGATAGTATGGGCTGAAGAGGAAGACTCTGTCTCAAAAACATTTCTTTGTTATCAGAATCATAAAACAGACAAGCCTGGTGGTGCATGCCTTTAATCCAATGCTTAGGATATGGAGGCAAGAGGATTGGGCATTTAAGACCAGGCTCCACTACATAGGGAGTCTTCAAAGCCAGTCTGGGCTACATGAGACCCAATCTCACCAAATCAAAAAAGAATCATAAAACAACGATTCTTATAGGAGTGTGTCCCAAGTTTTCTCACTACAAACTTAATTGGAGTGTCATGATAATAAACTTCATGTTTAATTATTCAAACTAAACATTTACCTATTTAAATGTTTTACACCACTTAGCATTAAATAGCAACATCAAGGAATGCAGGTGTTCTATAGGTCTATTCTCAAAACTTAAGTCATCTTGTGTGTCTGTGCACTATGAGACCACTGTGTTAATGGCTTTTCACATCTCACCTTGTAGCAATTGTTTAACTGAAGTTATTTCTTAAAATATAATGGCCTCACAAAATAACTTTTATTTTAGATTTTAGTATTGCAGGTAGCAGAAAATTCTGTTTGAAATTAAATCTGTGTTGAAAGACGATGCCTCCTTAAACACTTAGAAAGTTCTTAGGGTTGGAATGAACATAAACTTGACTCACTTTGCATCATAAATCAAGAGTCAGTTCATCATTCACTGGGATGTTCACTCCATGTTAAGCACTGAACGGTTACAATTTTATTTTCTAGAATTGCAATTATTTTTCATCTAGTTATATAATAGTATGTATATAGTGCTATGGTCACCAGGGAGAGGGCCAAGTAAGCTTTCCTGAAGGGTCAGAGGCATTCTATTTGAAAGAGGCAGCGCAAGTCCAAAGGTAAGAAACCGTGTGAGGTGGTTCTGTCACACTGCTGTATTCAGCTGCCATTGGGAAGAGGGAACAGGAAAGGAGGTTTGGCTTGTTAAATGTTCCACAACACCAGAATTGCTCAGCCCCTTTAGAAGCCCCTTTAGAAGAGAGGATATCTGTTTTGTTGTTTCAGTTTGATTAGTTGCTTAGCAAGGTAGAAAGAAAAACATACCTTCTTGATGGTGGTTATGGAAGAAACCCTGGGCCAATAATTTGTCTTCTAACTTGAGGCAGGCAGGTCACAAATTTCTGTGGACTTTATTAGTCAAGTTCATCCTTATGACCCCAAATCCTTATATTACAGTATTTCTAGCCCATCTTATATAGTGATAGCCAAGTTGTATCTGACAAAGTTGTTCATTGCTTATTTTGTTCTTTGCCATAGATGAAGGCCAAAAGAACTAGATGGGTTTAAGATGAGCTAATGCATGTCTCAAGAAGTAGTCTATGGTAAGGAATGAAGAGCTATAAGACACAGACCTCCATGAAAGTATATGACCTCATAGACATAGATGTATTAAAGTTCAGTGACTGGCATCTGACTAGAGCTAATTGAAGGCACAGATTTAAATGATATGACAAGTCAGAGTAGGTACTAAGACATGAAGGATAGGACAGATTTGAGGCAGGTCATTCTGCAGGTAGGGGGTAGCGTGGACAAACGCATGGACACAGACTACAGCCCCTTGTATCATGAATACAAGGGAATCTATGTCAGGTAAATGCAAGTGGTTTAGGGGCCAGAGCAGTGCAAGGGCAGTGAGTAGGCATGCGGACTGGAAGGCAATGTTGAAGTGGTGCAAGTCTTGCATAGACCACTGGAATTGTGGGGTGTAGAAAGGCAGCTTCCAAAAATATGGCAGAAAAGTGGGGCTTTGAGAAAGATGGGGTACAGGGACCTGTTCAGACATTTAGCTAAGGTTCTTACTCTCAAATAAGGGTCTAGCCAGTGAGACGGCTCAGTGGGTGAAGGCATCTGCTGCTAATGCTAAGCCTGACCAACTTGAGCTCAAATGAGGATCTGTAATTGTGAGAAGAGAAGGCAAACATGTCAAAGAAGTGCCAACCAAACGGGGCCACATCCTTACATTTGACAGATGAATAACCCTTTGTGGAGAATCAGTGCGTATCATGCACTTTTCTTCTGATGATTCCTACAAAATTAAATTCATTTGATGAGTGTGTGTCTGTACACTCCTGATCTTTGTCCTGGCTAGACATGCATTCTTCTAAGGACAAGCAAGTAAGTATGGATTTGTTGTATTCGTTTGTTTTTTTGAATCTATTTTTTATTTTTATATTGTTAGTGTCAAAGATTTCAAACTTTTTCAGCAACATCAAGTTACAGCAATGGCAAAAGTCTTGTTATGGATGAGAAACATGGGAAGTAGTGGCCACTCTTTGTTTTATGTGGTCTGTTTTGGGTTTTAACCAGTTTAGATCCATCAGTCAAACTCATTTTATATTGATATACATGCATTTTGAATAAAACTCAATTCTACATGTTGTTCTCTTGTCTTTGAATTTATTTTAAGTAGCTAAGAGTAAACCGCAAACATTTGTTCTAAGGTTTGGCGCCTGAAGAATATTGCCTCTATAAGCTAATTTACTATTTATTTGAATGTAATTTTATATTTTTGAAAATTTTATGTGGATTGGCCTGCAGACTGATATGATCTGTGTTACATCTTCAAGCCTGCCTTGATTATGAGGGAATTTTGAGTAACAAATCCATCCTCCATCCTACAAAATTAAACAATGAATTAGAGCTGTGCTGTGCTCTATAACCAGATCTATAATGTTACCAGAACAACCTGCACCTGTGTTTTGGCTGTGAGTGGGATGGGAATGGGGTCTGAGTGATAGCAAGTCCCTCTAGGGTCTGTCTTAAAACATACTTAAGGGCTGGAGAGATAGCTTAGTGATTAGGAGCCCTTGTTGCCCTTCCAGAAGACACAGGTTCAGGTCTCAGCAAAACAGAGAGAGAGAGAGAGAGAGAGAGAGAGAGAGAGAGAGAGAGAGAGACAGAGAGAGAGAGAGAGACAGAGACAGAGAGGAGAGAGAGACAGAGGAGAAAGACAGAGACAGAGACAGAGACAGAGAAACAAACAAAAAATACACAGTTACGCCAAGGATACAGGCTTTCTGAGTCAAATCCTTAAAACTCCCAAATATTCAACATTTGTAGATATAGAAAATAGGACACAGAAGGCTTAAAGTGCTTCAAAATCAGGCCTGGAACTTGGCTCTGAATTGTTTTCCATTTTACCAAGTAGTTCCTTGAGATCTCTCAGAAATTGGGCAAGCTGTCCTCCAATGGATATAGTAGCTTCTTGGATTCCTTTTGGGTACTCTAAGCATGAACACATGGGGGTAAACTAGTTAGAATCTTTGTCCTGTAGCTTCTGGGCCAAATGAGAAAGAATGGCATGCAGATTTTAAAACACTGATAAGCTTGTTTTAGTGTCAGAGAAGCAGAGCCCAAACATTTACTTGCCTGTTGGGTGAAACAGAAAGAGAGGGATGTTAAAGAATATTGTTATCCTAAGTACTGCCTAGATGGCCTAACGGAATGTCTATCCAACCCTAGTGTTTATCCTTAAGGACAGGATGCCTGTAGGCCAGAAGTCTCTCTTAGGTCAGCCAATCAAAATCCATTAGCTCTAACATAGCTGCCAGAGTGACCCCCAGACAACCTCTAACTTCATTTAATCTCATTTACATGTTAAATGACATCTCCAGTAATAATACAGCTGAAAAAAGAGGGGCTCAAAATGTCCAGAAAATCTCCACATTCCCGAAAAAGTCACTAGAATTCCTTCTCTTTCCTGGCCCATCCTTCCTTGTTTCTTTTACCCTATGTGTATAATCTCCCAACCCCTAAGGGCTGAGATGTTTCGTTCAAATAAACTTGACTTCCAAGTTTATTTCTCACCTCTAATATTCTTAGTGAAGAATCAAAGTCTCCTATACTGTATTATGAACTCTACAGTTCCGAAAGGGAAAAAAGGTTACTGTTTGAGGGCAAAATGAATAACTTTTGTTAGGTAAAAATTAGAAGGCTAGGAGCTGGAGAGATGGCTCAGCAGTTAAAGGGAACTTGCTGCTTTTGACTAGGACCTGGGTTCGGTTCCCAACACCCACACCCTGGCTCACAATGCCTGGAACTCCAATTCCGGGGGATTCAGCACCCTCTTCTGACCTTCATGGGCACCAAGCATGAGTGTGCTACACATACATGTAGGTACTTACACATACACATAAAAAATAAATATTTTTTTTTAATGAAAGAAAAAAGGCTTGAAGGTCATTGAGAACCAACTCCTCCCTCATAATGCACTTTGGACCCCACTTTTGGTGTCCCTGGTAACACATTAATTTTAAGGAAAGAGAAAGCATCACAGTGGCTTTCCATAGAGTTTGAAACATGAAAGGGAGGGAGATGGAGGAAACAAGGATTTGCTGAGGCCTATGAAAGGAAGGCTGTGTTCCTCTGGAAAAGCATGGATATTTTAACAGCTTTTTTTCTTTAGTTAAAAAAACTCTACTGTGTTATATGATTTTTGCACAAAAGAATGAGGCATATCTCTGGTCCTGGGAAGAGATACAGCTTGCTGTTAAACAACATACACATACTATTGTCTTCTCTCTCAAAGAAGAGTAAATCCAAATGGGCCTGTCAATCACCTGGGCAGGAAAATGCCCTCAGGAAAGCTCTCTGTTCCAAAGAGTTTAGAAGTTTGTATAAGGCCTTCCTGAATACGCAGGTCTACGTACTGGCCTCTCTGGCTGTCGTCCACACTGTCTGTGGAGTGCTTCCTCTGCAACGGTCCCTTTGGTTAGTGCCCATGCTCGCCACTCTTTACTCTGCCTATCTGCTATACCATGTTCTATGTATTATAGCATCAGAATTCATCCAGTGAGGAAGACAGATTAGGGAGCCAAGGGGAGGCCAGAGTGAGGTCTCTCGAACACCATCAATATTGAGAGTAAAAAGACCTCCCTTTTCTAGGGAATTTCAGGCACAGGGCACAGTAAACAGAAAGGCACTGTCATGTAAGAACAATGATCACAACGGAGTCTATACAGGTCATTAAGGAAAAAAGTGCTCATTCTTTCCTTTGGGCAGAACTACAACTCAGCAGTGTTACAAGCAAGAAACAACATGAGGGCTTTGGTAAGTAGGCAAGGGTCCGGAGAGGTGGCCCATGTCTTTAATCCCAACACTCAAGAAAAAGACTGATGTCAAAAGAAACCATTGCCTAAAATGTCCCAAAGCCTCAGATGAATATTAGGAATGAGTGATTTTTGGCTACGTTGTAAGAGAAATATAAGCATTATAAGTAGGGGTTTATTTAAGGGTACCCGGGGAAGTGAGAAGTACGGGCATCAACATCCAGAGTGCTTGCTCTTCCCTGTTCAGTTCCCAATTGCTCTGCTGTTCCAACAACAATCTTGGCACCCCATCCTCTTATTGATTCTAGATTCTAGTATTACAGTAGTCTTAAAAAAGCCTTATGTGCTTGAGTGTGTTGCTTGCATATATGTAAGTGTACCTCTGTATTACAATGCCTGCGGAGGTCAGAAGAGGGCATTGGTTCCCTGGAACTGGAGTTATGGACAGTTGTTAGTCACCATATCGCTGCTGGGAATAAGTCTGTCCACTTTTCAGTACAAAGTGCCTTTCCTTCTGCTTTTGTTGTAAGCATGTTTTCCCTAACACTTTACTCTTCGCCCTTTCTCTAAAGCGCCCCTCTCTGCTGTATGGTTGACTCCATGTGCCTGGCTCCATGCTGACTTAAACAGGCTACCCTACCTCTTGGACTACTGGTGCCTGGCATAGCCTTTGGGTCTAGTATTTAGTGCCATCCTTGTGCTAATCAGGTATTGCCAAGTCTCACTATGGTGTGTTCCATGATGCCATGATCTATCCATAAAGACCTGTTTATAACTGATCTTCCTTTAAAGATGTATGCCTTATTTTAAATGGGGAGATGATATCTGCTTCTCATTCTGAAACAGTGTAGAGAATGGGTTGACTGAGGTGACACGAAGTCCCAAAAGACTTTATACTTTTCTTAGGACATATGTAAGTAAAGATTTTTTTGGTCTTTTTGAGGCAGAGTCTCCTTGTAGCCCCAACTGGCCTGGAACTCACTTTGTAGACCAGGCTGGCTTTGAACTCACAGAGATTCACCTGCCTCTACCTCCCAAGTGCGGGGATTAAAGGTGCATGCAACCATGCCTGGTTATAAGTAAATATTTGTTGAAATTTGAGGAAGACAAATGATGGAAGACAGGGTGTAAGTCATCTGTAGTGGAGATGGTGGAGTGTCAAGAATGGATGAAATTTCTCTGGGAAAAAAGAGGGTGAAGTGTTTGATACAGAGTTCACATATAAAACAGCAAGCTCTTGGCTATCATGTGGTGGCCTGTGTGTACATGTGTGCATGTAAAGTCCTGGTTTCTCCTTTCCCCTTGCTCTATAATCTTCTACGTGGGCTTCGTATTGGTCACTAAACCTGACATCAACTGGCACAGCAGCCTGGGAACAAGCCTGTTGAAAAGGCAAAAAAAAAAAAAAAATGTATCTGAGGGATACTAGGCTAAGGTGGGCACTGGGTAAGTGTGGCGAAATGACTGCATCAGGTACAGGGGCTAATTGAGGAGATTCTAGGGGAAATGTGCCTCAGGAAAAGTAGGATGAACCTGAATTGGGCTTTATAAGTAGCCTAAAGTCTCACAGAAACATAGAAGAGACAGGCAGAAATTGGAGTCTCATATTCAAAATAGAGGTTGGGAATATATTTGGGAGTTGCAGTACCAGTCAGTGGTGGTTGAGGCTGGGGGTGTGACCATCTGAGGGAACATATAAACATTTTTTTAAAATACTTGGATGGAAGAATAGGGTCATAAATGAGGGAAGGAAGAAAGATCAAGAGTAGTTCCAGAAGGAGACTGAGGAATGATGGTACAAGATGTTAGACCAGGAGACACTGTAAGGAAGCCAAGGGGGACCGCTGAAGGTACGAGTATGCATGGCATCAAGCACAGGTGAGTCTCCTATACACTGAGCAGTGTTCACACTTGAAAAATAAGGAGATTGCAAGTCACCTTGATTAGTAAGCACTTCCTTAATGCTAGGTACGGGGTGTTTAGGAAGTCAAGGGGAGAAGGTAGATTGTGAATTGCAATGGAAAATAACCTTGGACTTTTGAAACAAAAGTTTGTTAAGGGAAGTTTAATAAAATAGAAAAATGCAAAAAGACTCAGAAAATAGAGTTCTGTACCTCCTTCACCTCTTCTCATTCCTGTGTGATATAGAACAAAATGCTGAGATTTTAAATTAAAAAGTATAAATCAGTGCCTAGGGAGATGGTTCAGAGGATAAGAGTACCTGTTGTTCTTCCAGAGGACTGGGCTTGGTTCCCAGCACTGGTGACAGGAGGCGTACAACTGCCTGTAACTCAGGTTCCAGAAGATCTGACACCCTCTTCAACTTCCACAGGCAGCTGCATGCACGTGACGTACACTCACAGACACACACATCTTCAGCTCATACACATGTACACACATTCACACATGCAGGCACACATCATGAGTTAATGTTTGGTATTCTTATGAGGAGCAAATATTTAGTGATATTAACAGAACAGATTGCTGTTAGAGGCTCAGTGAAATCAACAAACATTCCTATTTTTATGGGTCTCTCTAAAAAGAACATGTTTTCTGAATCAAGTTTTATTGGGTAGAGAAATTGGGGAGGTATTGAAATAAAAGCCATGCCACACGGAACTCTGGACTCAGGACTTGGGTTGTCATTTAAACAATCTGTTGGGTGAATTCTTTATTTCCTCACTGTCATACAGAGATGGAAACAGTACAAGACTCAAGTCCAGCTCTTCTGGCAATTTTGAGCAGCATGATCTTATAAATATTCAGACTGCCTACAATATCTATATTTTATACATTAAAATATTCCTAGAAAACTTACTGGAAGATTAAGGAATCCAAGTGGCTAATGGGTTCCCAAACTGGACAGAGTAAAGGTTTCTTTTTCCTTTGTTCTACTCTGACCCAAAACATGTAAATTTTTTTGAAAGCACCTTTATCGGATGCCTGGCTGAATCACCTCTCCATTGAAGAAGAATGTTTTAGTGTTCCCGACAAAATCTCCTTGTTTATGTTGAGCTACACAATAAGCCCAAATTGCAAAATTTATCAGATAAACAGTTCTTGTCTGGTTAACTGTGGCTCAACCTGCAGCCACTCAGAGGATCTGCTCAGGCAAAAGGACTGTAGAGCTTGTCTCCACTGCTGGTTCAGACACCTTAGGTGACCAGGTGTCTCACTGCTGGGTGAAAACCAGACATGAAGCAGCTGCTACATCAGCTAAGGGAGCAGCTGCTTACTCAGCACTGAGATGTCTGTTCTCGACAAGCCTCCCGACTCCCTTCACCACACAAATCTCTCTGCCTTTGACACATCACACACAGATGATTGCCAGAGAACTTGATGATGGCAGATTCTTTTCCTCTCATATAATTGTTCTGGGTGGGAATTTATAAAGACAGTAAACTTTGTAAAAGCAAAGTAAGGCATAAGACGAAACAGGGGGAACATCAGAAAGTGAGATCGAAGGGATGGGATAAGATTTTTGTATGTCACCTCAGTGTGTTTGAATGCCAGGTCCTCTGATGAGTGGCACCTCATGTGGCCATCAGGGCAGCTGCTCTTGGTATATCTTCTTCTCGAGTCCAGTCACATTTCTTTACTTTGCGAGTTATTCTTCTGACTATGTGGAATTATGTATTGTGGGCATCTTTTCTCAAAAGATTGGGTGTGTGTGTGTTTGTGTGTGTGTGTGTGTGTGTGTGTGTGTGTGTGTGTGTGCTGGGAATGGAATGTTGGGATAGTGCATGCTAAGCATGCATTCATCCACTGAGCTATACCTCAGCCTGAGAGACTTTTGAGCAAGTGCTCTTCTAGCATTTATTCACTATAGTTTGAAATTTACCCACCTAGCCAGGTTGTAAACTGGACAAGTTCCTCTTTATGCTTAACTACTATCATTGTTATCTCAATAGAAAAACACAAGATAACAGGCGTGATCCATTACTGTAACGAACACTCCAGACAGTCAACTTGAAAGGGGAGGTTTATTTTGGCTCACAGTTTTGGAGTTTTCAGTCTGTCTTTGAATGACTGGCTCCATTGCTTTTAACCTATTGTGGCATATTATGATGGGGTGCGTGGCAAGGCAAAGCTGTTCACCTTCTGGCAGAAAGGAGGAAGAAGAGACCAAGGCTCACCATTTATAATGTCTACCACCTCCCAATATCCACAAGCTGGGGACTGAGGCTTTAATACCTGTTTTTACAGACCATTTCAGGTCTCCTGTTAGGGTTATGAGGTGTACAAAAATAAAAGGAGACCATACCTGACCTCAGATAAGACTGAGTTTATTGAAGCACCTCAGTGAGGGACAGCAGCCTTCTCGCATGCTGGAATCAACTGCTGCCCCAGGGAAGGGGCCGTTGGGGCTCATATAGGACATAGATGTGGCTGGTTGACTATATGCAGAACAGGGGAATTCTTAAGATGTTTATGGCCCCATATGGCCCCCCTTCTTTCTGTCACTGTTTGCTCTGGTTTATCTTGAGAAACAGATCTCTTCTTGGGACCATTTGCTCAAGGAGACAGGCTATCTTGGGAAACAGGCTGTCTCAACAAGCAGTCTTCCAAGGAGAGAGGAAAGTGGCTGATTGATAATTTAGCTTTCTGCAATGGGGCATTCTATCATCTACACTACAGCAACCCAGGACTTCTGCAGGAGTAGCCAGTGCTCTTAACCCCTGAGCCATCTCTCCAGGCCAAATGTCTGCTTCCTGATGTCCCAGTTTATGGTACCTTGCCATAGTGATAGGGATATAGAGAAAAAGTGAATGAAAAAGGTCATTTGCACAGGAAACTGCCTCCCAGGTGCCATTCGAGATATTTTAAAAAATATTTTATTTTTATTTTATGCATAGGAGTGTATTGTCTGCACATATGTAGGTGCACTGTATTCCTGTGTTGTGCAATGCCCACAGAGGGCAGAAGAGGGCATCGGATCCCCTGGAAGTGGAGTTACAGATGTTTGTTAGTTGCCATGTGGGTGTTGGGAATTGAACCTGGGTTCTCTGCCAGAGCAGCCAGTGCTCTTAACTGCTGAGCCATTTCTTGAGCCCCTTGAGACATATGTTTATCAATATCATTTTCCTCCAGTACAGATAGCATGATCCATGGCTGATAACATCCTTTCAATGTAGACAGTGGATGCTTCCCATGTTGGAGTCTTTTTTTTTGAGACATCTGAATACTAACATCTTTTGATGGTAGATCTTTTGATGCAAAAGTATGATTGATGGTCGGTAACTCCTTTTATAATTGGCTTGCTCAGTGTTTGGTAATACCATCCTCTGGTGGGGGTGCTGCGGGCAGACAGTAGGAGCTTTCCTGGTCTAAGCAAGGAAGGAAATTTCCTGCAATAAGGGAAATATATCTGACAACCTAAAGAAGGCCATCCTAAAGCCAGAAGGTGGAAAGAAATATGACACACATAACATACAACAGGAAAACAGGAAGACTATCCCCTGAGAGATATCTACTTACTTACCCAGAAGCTTTACACTCAGAACTCGGCCAAGCCTGCTCACTCCCTTGACCTCTAGCTCAGAAAGCTTATCCTTGCCTTGTCTTTCTTTCTTTTATTCTTTTTTTTTTTTTTTTTTTTTGAGACAAGGTCTCACTTTGTATCTGTACCTTAGAACTCATTATGCAGATCAGGTTGTCTTAGAACTCACAAGAATCCTCCTGCCTCTGTTTCCCAAATGCTGTAATTACAGGTATGCATCACCACTTGTGGTTTTCTTTCTTTTTTTTTAAATTTTAAATCTCTCCTCCCAGTAGCTGCCAAGGTCTTTGGATTCCTTTTTCTGTTGTTTTCTCTTGAACTTCAATAAAATTGTCCTTCAGGGTCCTTCTGATTCCCTTTTAAAATTATTTTATCTATAAGACCAAGAACATACCAAAGGGACCCTGTGTCCTCCAGCAACAATAGTAATCCAAGTCAAGGCAGCTTCCATGAAACTGTACCCAGTTACACAAGATACTACTTGTTCACCTGTGGGGATCACTTTTGGGACATTTATCTCAGCTTGTTTATGTAAGCAAGTGTATTAGTTATTTCTGTTGCTGTGATAGAAACACTGCCCCAAAGCAACTTATAGAAGGAAGAATTTATTTGAGCTCACAGTTCCAGGGGAATTACAGTCCGTCTTGGCAGGGAGGCATGGTGGCAGAGGGGGCTGGAGGAGGAGTGGAAGCTGGGCTCTACATCTTCCAGCAGGCACAGGAAGCAAGAGAGAGACTGGAGATCTGGCAAGGCTTAAGAACTCTTTAAGCCCGCCCCCAGTTACATGCTTCCTCCAGGACAGCCACACCTTCTAAGACCTCCCAAAACAGTGCCACCAACTGGGGACAAAATGTCCAAGTACTTGGAGCCTATGGGGGACATTTTCATTAAAGCCACCACAGCAAGCTTTTCACACCTTGGGCTCCTCTTGTAACCTAAACATATAGCTTCAATTCCTCATGACCCTTCCTTGCCCTTGACCCAGAAGTGTGTGTGTGTGTGTGTGTGTGTGTGTGTGTGTGTGTGTTGCAAATATGAAGCACTGAAAGCATTGCACATTGATTGGAAGCAACAAATTATCCCATTTGTGTTGCAAACAACAGGTGAGACAGATTGATAATATGTTTATGGTTGTGTGTGCGCTTCTAGGTCAGTAGGGGTCAAAGGGGCATAATCCTCTGATAAGAAAAGTTCTTTTTGTCTCATATCTGTCATGCTGGATAGACTGCTTCTACAAAGGCAGAACAAGGTCTCTGTTTGACAAAACAGTTCTGAGAGCACAGTACGCAAAGGAATCTGAAGAAACAAGTCTCAAAACAGATTAGGCCCCACTCTTTGTTTTAAAGGATGCTGGAGTCAGGATGTTTTTGTTTAGGCATTGCTGTGATATAGCATCACACTGCCTTACTCAGCTGCCCTGTGGTGGATGTAATAAGTTTATGAACTGAGTGAACTTTGAACATTCTATGTTCCACAGTGAACAGTATCAAAGCAGCTTCCTCTTGGGAAGCAATGCCTTTGGTAACGGTCACAGATGCACTCTCCTAACAGCTATGTGTTGGTATTCATGGAGATAAATATACACTTCCCTAAACTAAGTATCTTGGAACTTAGGACTCAGCCTCTAGGGATGTGAAATAAGCTCACACTATGTATTACATAACAGACACTGGGAAGGTGAGATGGTATGATGGCAACTGAACCATTCTGGTTCTCCATTCATGAGGAGTGGTACACACATTCCTAAGGTCTCCAGTCTGATTGAATTGGCAGGTCTAGGTTACAAATCAAAAAACATTAGTCAGAAGGAAGATGGCAGACAACATCCATGCACTGACTTCTAGAATGAGAGAGAGAAAGAGAGGAAAGAGAGAACCATTCTAGCAGGAAATCCTCAGCCCCAAGAGCAGAGTGAATAAACTTCAGAGGACTGGAACCATGCACATTGTACTTTCAGAACCAGATAATCTACAGAGAGAAAAAAGAGAGGGAGAGAGATGGAGGTGGGTAATGCAAAGGATGAAAGCCATGCTACAGAGGCTCAAGAGGCAGAATGTATGCATGTGTGTGTGTGGGGATTGTGAGTACAGAGATTAAAAAGCACAATTAAAACTGAATACATCACTAAGCAGACCGGAGGTCTAACTGGACTTGTGGTCTGTACACCATATAGGTATTAGGCAAAGCCTCTCTTCACTCCGGAAATTCACCAGAGCACTGGTGTAAAGTCATTTCTGAAAAATGCCCACTGAGGTGGCAGCTGGGTACCCTCCCTGAGTGTCCCACTCTGGGAACCTAGGGAAAGTGTCAGGGGACTGTACTCTGAGAGCTTATCTGTGGAATTCCTCTAGTTAGAGGGTAAAAAAAAAACCACGGACAGTTGGAAAGATGGCTCAGCAGTTAAGAACACTGACTGTTCTTGCAGAAGACCTGGGTTCGAATCCCACACCCACATGGCAGCTAACAACTGTCCCTAACTCCAGTTCCAGGAGATCTGATAGCTTCTTCTGTCCTCCATTGGCATTCATTGCATGACAGGGGTGCACTTACCTACATGCAGGCAATACACACATACACATAAAAGAAAATATTTTAAAAAAATGGAAGTTTCCATGTAATGGACATACCAACTGAGCAACAGACCTGAGATTCACTAGCTCCGTGGGAGAGGGACCAACACAGTTGTTAAGTGCTTAAAGGTGCCAGGGTCTAAGGGTCATCAGTGGGAAGCTTGCTCACAGTCCCATCGAGGACCAAGAAACAGACCACTTAGAGTAATAGCAACCACTGTTGGCCCACAAACCACACCGTCTGATTGTGGGGTGGTCAACGCATGAAGTAAAATATCCCGAAGGTTCTGCTCACCAGCAGACATCAACCTAAGAAGCCAGAGAAGGAAAAGGCAGACAACAGAAAGAGACTGCGCTTTTGCCTGGGCAAGAAACCCCCCAGGGGACAGGAGTCAGTGCTTTTTGTTTTCTCTAGTTCCTGTCGTTGACATTTAATCTGCTAACGAAAAATTGTTATTTCCGTCTTTATTCCATCCATCACCCTCCCCACCTTTTCCCTCTTTTCCCTTTCTCTGGTTATAGTTCTTCTATAGAGACTTTTAAGTCAGGTTGACTAAATCAGACAGAGAAGTTCAAATAGTTACACAGAAATTTTTATTATTTTTTCCCTTTGTTATTCTCATTCCTTCATTTTATACTTCACTTATTTAATTTTTCTTTTGAGACAGGGTCTCCTGTGGCACAGGTAGGGGCTCACTTTGTAGGTAAGGTAGGTAAGGATAGCACACAGCATTAGATGTTTTTGCTGGGTGTGTGCCAGCTTTGTTCAGTCCTGCTCCTTCTCTCCCCATTTTTTCCCTCTCTTGGAGACCAGCTCCACAGTGTTTGTCTTAAGGCATCTAATTGTATTTGCTTTTCTCTCTAAGTTTAGCTGGAGCTGCCTTGTCTCCTCACTTTTTTATTATTGACCCCTTCTATTTACTTTTTCCTCTTCTGGATTTTTATCTGTTGCCCCAATAACTTATATAGCTATAATAAGACATATATAGTGTATTATAAGACATTTTTCATTCCTATCATCAGTAACTAATATCCTAATATGTGTTCCTTGTTCCTTTGTTTTGAAAGTCACTAGCATTGAAGGGGTGATTGTTTTTAATTGGCTATTACTTTATTTTCTAGTGGGCTTATTCATCAGTTGTGGTTGTTTCTGCAATTAGTATTCTATGCTTGCGGTGGTACAAAGCATTGTCCAGTGCCTTGAGTGGAAGGATTTAACTACTGAGCCCCAGTCTAGCATGGAAAAATCTTCACCTTAACTTGACTACAACCTAGCCCCATTTAAACATTACAAATGCTTCAATTGAAAGAACATGGTATATGATGGGTAATCTTGACTGTCAACCTGACAAGATTTAGAAATACTATGGAAACAAATTTCTGGGCATGTCCATGAGGGATTATTGCTATTAGATTATTTGAGGTGGGAAGACCTACCTGAAATGTGGATGATACCATTCCATGAGCTGGCATCCATGGCTGAATAAAAAGAAGAAAGTGAGCTGAGCACAGAGCATCTATTGTTCTCTATTTCTTGAACATGGAGGTGATGTGACCAGCTACCTCCTGTTCCTGCTGCCACGCATTCCTTGCCATGATAAAGTGCATTCCATGTAACTGTAAGATAAATAACCCTTCATTTCTTAAGTTTCTAATTTAGGTATTTTGTCATAGAAATGACAGAAGTAACTAATAAATAGAGATTTAAAAAAATACAACCAATGAACTAATGCCAGATGCACAAACGTCAATGCAGAAAAACAAGAGACACAAAAAATGAAGGCAAAGTAACTCATCCAACAGTGACTAACTCCACAGTAAAATTTCCCAGCAAGAATGAAATGAATGAAATCACCAACAGAAATTCAGAAGAACCGACTATAATAATGTTCAACAAAATAAAAGAGGACATGAATGAACTCCTGAATGAATTCAAAGAAAGCACAAATAGCTGGATGACATAAAACAATACGGATTATGAAATATGAACTCAGTAGAGATGTAAGCACTGAAATTTTGAAATTTTAAAGACAAAAAGCTCAGTAAGTAAAATAAAAAGTAGCAGAAATCTTCACCATTAGATGAATGAAGTAGAAGACAGAATATGAGGGTTTTCAGATAAAGCATATGAATAGCACTTTAAGACAAAACCAGAGATGAATTCATAAGAAAGTATAAGCAGAATATGCAAGATCTATGAGGCACCATCAAAAGAGCAAGCTTATAAAGCGTGAGCACAGGAGCTGGAGCCAAAGACACAGAAAATATGCTCCATAAAATCATAGCCCCAAATTTACCAAATCTAGGGTAAGAGGTAGGCTTCCAAATACAGGAGGCATTTAGAATACCAAGGAGACAAGCCTAGAAAAGATATATTTCCCACATGGTGTTATATTTAAAACAACATAAGCAACAAAAACATTGAGAGCTACGAGAGAAACATCAAGCCTCATGTAAAGATGACCCCATCAGCAGAGTTTTCAACAGAAACTCTGAAAGCTTTCAGGGCATGGAATGATGTATTTCAAGCTTAGCATGGCAATAACTCTCATCTCAGATTACTACTCAACAAAGCTATCCTTCACAAAGGGGAAAAAAATATCCTTCCATGATAAACACAAACTAAAGAACTTCATGACCACTGTATTGGTCAGGGTTCTCTAACGAAACAGAACCGGTAGAATGAATATATATGTATAGAGATTTATCAGCTTAGCTCACAGGATAGAGTCTGAGTAGTCCAAACAATGGCTGCACCACACTGGAGAGGCTGAGAATCCGTAGTTGCTCAGTCCACAAGGCTGGATGTCTCAGTAATCCTGATCTGGTGCTGAAGGTCTGACAAATTCCAAAAGATCAGCTAGTCTTCAGTCTACAGCAGCAAGACGAACTCACCAGCGAGAGAGAGGGCAAGCAGCAAGAAGCCTGGCATTCTCCTCTGCCTTGGCCTTTTATATGGGCTGCCATCAGAAGGTAGCACCCACATTTAGGGTGTGTCTTCTGGCTT
>NW_008356258.1:5603981-5613382 GCF_000622305.1 Nannospalax galili
TTTTATTTCAGTTAATACCAGATCCAATCAAGTTGACACCCAGGATTAGCCATCACAACCACTAAGCTAACACAACAAAAGATACCACCCCCCCAATTCTACATACTGGAGAAAGAAAAACACATCCATGAGGTTATGACAAAGAACAGAGGATAACTGAATGAGGATTTTAAAAGTCCCAAATATTACAAAACAACAAAATGACAAGTTAATATGTATTTTTCAATAATAACTCTGAATGCTAATGGCCTCAATTCTTCAATGATAAGGCACAGACCAGCAGACTGGATTAAAAATCAGTCTCCAACAGCTGGGAGGCAGAGACAGGTGGAACTCTGTGAATTGTAGGTCAGCCTGGTCTACACAGAGTTCCAGGCCATCCAGGGTTACACAGTTAGACCTTGTCTCAAAAACAAAAATAAAAACAAAAACAAAACAAAAAAACAGGCTCCATCTGTTTGTTGCCTATAAGAAACACAACTTGTCAGACGTGTCGAATGCCTTTAATCCCAGCATTTGGGAAACAGAGGCAGGTGGAGCTCTGTGAGACTGAGGTCAGCCTGATCTACCTAAGAGAGTGCCAGGCCAGATGGAGCTTCAGGAAGACACTTCTAAAGACAAAACAAAAAAATTACAACTTAATATCAAAGACAAACACAACTATTACTACTTAGGATGAAAGATATTCCAGTCAAAAGGAATTTGAAAGCAGGGAGATGTAGCTATACTAAAATCTTATAAAGTAGCTACAAATCAAAATTACAGATTTCATATTGATTAAGGGAACAATACACCAAGAGAATTTAACAATCCAAACATACCAAACATCAGCACGCTGGGTGGTATCCATAAAACAAACACTACCGGATAGAAATGCACATACTGACTTCAAAACAGTAACAATAGGTGATTCAATATTTCATTCTTATCCAGAGCAGAAAATTAAACATCACAGTTAAGTGACATTACTAGTCAAACAAACTTAACAGACATCTAAGGAATATACCACCCAACAACCATAAAATTCACTCTTCTTAGCAGCCTATGGAATTTTCTCCAAAATATTTTCAGATGTAATGTAAGTCTTAGCAAATACCAAAATCTGAGATGGCTTCTTTTACTCTATCTGATCACAAGGGAATAAAACTAGACATCAAGAGCAAGTGAAAGTACAGAAAATACACAGACTAATGGAGACTGACAGATACACACTGAGTGATGAATGGGCCACTGAAAAGAACCAGGAAGGAAATTAAAAGTTTCCCAGGATAGAATAAAAATGAAAACAGAACAATGTGGGATACACTGAGTTCTATGATACAAGCTCTAAGTTATAAGTTTATAAGTATAAATGCTTACATTAAAAGGCAGGGATATCTCACTGTGGGCACTGTGGCACTGATCTTTAATCTCAGCACTTGGGAGGTAGAGGCAGAAGGAATCTCTGTGAGAGGGAGGCCAGACTGATCCGCACAGTGAGTTTCAGGTCAGCTGGTGCTACAGCAAGACTCTGTCTTAAAAACAAACACAGTAGCAAACAAACAAACCAATAAATTCAACAACCTAGGGATACCTCAAATAACAACTTAATGTTTTTCCAAATTAAATTTAAATACATAATCAGTAGATTAAAAAAATCAGGGCAGAAATTAGTGAAATGGAAACATTTAAACAATACATACAACTAATGAAACAAAGAGCTGGTTCTTTAAATAAATGAACAAGATTAACAAACCCTTAGGCAATGTACCTAAAATAAAGAGAGAAGACCTAAAGTAATAAAGTTAGAGATGTAAAAGAGAGATTACAATAGATATCAACGGAATTCACATGATCATCAGGGCACACTTTGAAAACCTATATTCCAATAAATTGGAAAATGCAAAAGAACAGGATAAATTTCTAGACACTTATGACCTACAATATTTTAACCAAGAGGATATATAGAAATTAAACAGATCTATGATGAGCAATAAGATTGGAACAGAAAGAAAAAAAATTCACAACTAGAATATCCTAGGCCCAGATGCACTCAGTGATGAATCACAGACCTTTAAAGAAGACCTAGCACTAACTGTTCTCAAACTATCCATATACTGGAAAGGGAAAGAATACCAATAGACTCATTTTTTGAAATCAGTATTACTCTGATGACAAAACTGGATAAGGACACAAAGAAGAAATACTAAACAAATAAAAAGATGAATAAAGATGCAAGGAATTCATAGGTCAGTTTTACTAATTAACATGAACACAATGCTTTACTAATTAACATTCTCAAGAAAATACTTGAAAACTGAATTCAATAATACATTAATAAAGATCACTTACCATTATCAAGTTAGCTTCATTCCAGAGAAGGAAATATGGTTCAGTATATACAAATCAATAAATGCAATAACATAGACTCAAAGACAGAATTCACAGGGTTATCTCACTTGGATACAAAAAAAGATTTTGATGGAGTGCCACATCTCTTCATGATAAAAACACTCAACATATTGAAGACTATATGACAGATCTCTAGCCAACATTATATTACATGGGAAAACTCCAACCACCTCCTCTGAAATCTGGAAGAAGACATGTTGTCTCACCAAATTTTCCCCTCCCCATTGGGAGACCTGCTCTCACTCAGGGTCCTCCAGTCCTGACATGGATTGACAAAACTGACACAATATATTCCATCTGGCCTTTGCATAGTTTATATGGCATCGAGGAAAGGGGGTGACTTACAAAAACAGGGATTCACATAGGTTTTTCTTTCCTGTTTGAGGTGTGCGCTGTCCATCCGCCTGCCTGCAGTCTCCACCAGCTTTTCCCACGCAGCCCAGACGCTCATGGTTCATCCTGGTTCACCACCCTACAGGGTCCTCAAGGAGCCCACTCTCCCTTCTCACCAGTTCCCCACTCAATATAGCCGTGGCTCCACCCCCATTCCCCAATGTGCCCTGTGTCACCCATGCTTGCTGTGGATCAACTCCAGCTGTTCGGAGGAACATCTGGGTTACACAAGTGTTCACTATCCTCACTCTTATTCAATATAGTACTTGAAGTATTAACAAGAAGAAAAATATAAGGAGTATCTATAGAGAAGCATAAGAGATCCTACACACTCCAGCAGAAAACTCTTGCTGTGATAAATATTTCCATCTCAAACTTAGCAGGATCAACATACAAAAATGAGAAGCCATCATATACATGAATAATGAACATACTGAGAAAGAAATCACAAAGAAAATTCCATTCATAATAACTTTAAAACAACAACCCACCCTAGGGGCTGGGAGATGGCTCAGTGGTTAAAGTACTTGCTGTGCAAGCATGAGAATACTCGTTTGGGTTAATTGAGAACTCCTAGGGAGAGATGGGAGGTGGAGACAGAATTCTTAGACGGTCACTGGTCAGCTAGCCTGGTATACATAACGGCGAACAAGAAGGTGAGGACTGACACTGAGATTGTCCTCTGACCTCCACAAGCACATCATGGCACACATGCATATGCACGTGTATGGACACACACACACACACACACACACACACACACACACACACACACGCACATATCCCACAACATACTTAGAGCAAAATACTACTGTTATCTATACCTGCAGGTATAATAATGGAAGCCACCTGCCTGTGTTAAATAAACTGAGCTCATGTGACACTATTTTAACATTTAATAAGTGCATATCTCTAAGAGGTTTTCACAGAAAAAATCAAGAGTATCTAGGAAATAAATCTAACCAAGAAGGTGAAAAGTTTCCACTAGGGAAACTCTAAAACACTGAAAAAAATTAGAGGACACTACAAGATGGAATGGCTTCCCATTCTCATGAATTGGAAAAATTAATACCATAAAATGGCTGTATTACCAAAAATGTCCTACAGTGTCAATGCAATCCTTATCAAATTACAATGCCATTGTTCTTAGAAATAGAAAAACAGCCAAAGCAATCCTGAGCAAAAAGAATAATTCTAGAGGTATCACAAAACCTGATTCCAAATACTACAGAACCATAGTAAGAAAGTTAGCATGGCACTGGCCCAAAATGAGATAAAAAGGCCAATGGAAGGACCCAGAGGACCCAGAAACAAACGCATGCAACTAGTGCTTCCTGGCTTTTGACAAAAATGCCAAAAACAAATACATGAAGAAAAAAAAACTTCAACTGATGCTGCTGGGAAACAGGAAATCCATATGTAGAAAAATGAAACTAGGTCCTTTTCTCGTACCTTGTATAAAATTTGATTCAAATGGATCAAAGACTTTAATGTAAATCCTAAACCATGAAAATCTCAGAGAAAAGCACTGGGGAAACACATATAAACAAAAGGAAAGACTTTCTGAAAATAACTCAGGAAATAATTCCAAGAATTGATAAATGGGAAATGTGTAAATTAAAAAGCTACATAGCTAGGAAAACAATTTATTGACTGAGAAGACAGAATGGGAGAAAAATCTCTATTGGACATATTATATATACTACAGGAACAATTAAAAAACCCGAATTCCAAAAACTCAATCCAATCAATAACTGGGGTGAATGAAATGAGTAGAGATACAAATAGCTAATAAAAAAATGAAATGTTCGATATCTTTAACTATCAGAGGACTGTAAATCAAACTACAATGAGATTATATCTTTAATCAGAAAATAAATAACAAAATTTAAGATGAATAATAACAAATGCTGGCAAGATGCAGGGGAAGGGAACCCTTCTGTTGCTAGTGAGAATCTGAAATGATGTAGCAACTATGGAAAACAATATGGTCACGCCTCAAAAAGTAAAAATGGGGGGCAGGGGATGTAGCTCAGTTGGTAGAATTGCATCGCATCCATCAAGCACTGGGTTGAACTCTCAGCACTGCACAAACTGGGTGTGGTGGTATAGGCCTGCAATCCCACTCTTGGGGGCAGAGTAGAGGATAAGAAATTTGAGACCATCTGTCATTACAGAGCAAGGCTGAAGCAACAGGGATACAAGAGATTCTGTCTACAAAAAGAACTACCATAGATCCAAGTGCCACACTCCTGGAAATATACCCAAAAGAATATACCCAGAGACATGTGAATATCCATGCTTATTGTAGCCCTGTTCATAATAGTCAAGTTATAGGTGTCCATCAATAGAATGGATAAAGAAAATATGATATGTAAAGAAGAATGAAATTATTTTGTTTGCAGGATAATGTATGCAGTTGAAGATCATCCTATCAAGCAAAATAAGCCAGACTACAAAAAGACAAATATTATAGCCTGGTGTGGTGGTTCACCCCTTTAGCCCCAGCACTCGGGGGCAGAGGCAGATAGATCTCTGTGAGTTCAAGCAGGCCAGCTGAGGCTACAGAGAGCCCCTGTCTCAAAATGACCAAAAAAAAGACAAATAGTACATGTTTTCTCATATGTAGACCCTAGATTTTATATGTGTGTGTGTGTGTGTGTGTGTATGTGTGTGTGTGATGAAATAAGACTATGTGGGAAAAGGAAGGATCCCAGTCATAGGGGTGAATATGGCAATAGTACATAATAGTTCAAAGAAAGTGCCTTGATAACCATTACTATGTACGATGAACATATAGAAATAAAAAATAAATTTAAAGATATCAGTCATCTGTGTAAAGTACCTAATCATGCTGAAACAGCAGAATTCTGTAGTGGCCATTGTATAAGGGCAGAGCAGTCACAACACAATCTTGCAGATCTGCTCACATGGCAAGTGTTAGTGCTGCTGATGCTGCTGAGAAGTCCACATAGAGAGGTCATGGTTAGGTCTATAGGGTGAGGCACTAAAGAAGAAATTAGCTTAGACTATGGGAAATGTGTCAGAATGCAGAGTAGAAGACAGGTTGGGTAAATCACTTCGGATGATCCTGTTGGAAGGCCACATGAACCAGCCTATCCTTGTGAAGACAGGCCTTTCTGTTTCATGTGGATCCTCTAGGCCTCTTAAGTACCAGCTATGAGAAAATAAGACAGACCAAGACTGGTGACATCCTACCCTCTGGAGAGAGCAATGGACTTGGCATCTAGACATAAGGGGTCATAGGTGGTGCCCTTCTCCATATCCTGAGCAATAGTTTTAGATTAACAGTCCCTCTTTTTACCTACACATCAGTATTTTTTCTGTTAATACTTATTGTGGAGGTTTATTATGGGTTGAGTATGAAATATACCCAACAGGCTCATTTGTTGAACTATTGTTGGAGGTGGGCCTAGGTGAGGAAATTAGGTTACTGGAGGTGCGCCTTTGAAGATCATATTTGGTCCTTGGCGTTTTCCTCTGACTCTCACAAAGTGAGAAGCCTCTCTAGCATGTTCCTGATATTAACTGATAACTAATACCAAGAAGAAAAGGCCTGGCTTCATCAAAACTTCCTTCAAATTGCAGTTAGGTTCACTGAGGCCTTGGACATGGGTTTGATTCTTATTTCTGACATTAAGCTATATCTGCATACAAAGATCTTGATTTATGCTTTGCTGCCTTAAAAGTGAAGTTGTCAATCATAGGACATGTACAGACAGGCTACAAAGATGGCTCATTACTAGCATTAGTAAAGGACTGATAAAGCACCTGTCCTTACAGTCATCTTGGTGCTGGCTCCTGATTCAGAGTAATGAGATGTTCCAATAATTCTGTTGCAAAAGTACCAAAACAAGGACAGACAAAAAGAAAAGGCCAGTGGGCTGGAAGATACATATGTGCCATTGGCATAAAAATTTAAAAAAAAATACACACATTTTTGAAGGGGTATGGTGATGACATCTTGACTGAAGGAGAGCTGTTTCCCCAAAGGAGAGCTGTTTCCTATGCCAGAGTTCTGTACTGGTGATCATTAATTCTATAAATACATGGGTAGTTGCCATATTTTTGGAACAGACAGAGATAGGGGAAGGTCCAACATGTAGAAAACATGTCAGACCACTACACACTGATCTTTTATATAGAAAACTTACCATTATTTCTATTAGACCTAAAGCTGGAGCACAAACGTGTATAAGGATTTCCCATTGCTTTTCTTACATTTTGAGGGTTTATAGTTTACAGAAAGCATGTGAAACTAACTTCTAAATAATCTAAAAACCTTGTACTTCATATGAGGAAAACATACCTACATATATCCAAACTATAGCCAACTGCATTTGGCAATCCTCTTTATTTTTAAATGAACTTTTCTTTCCATGCCGCATAGAATCATTTTCCTTTGTGCTGCTGGAAGTTCTCTTCTGTTTTCTCCTTCGCCGGCAGCTCCTGACTTCTTTCTAGTCAAAAGCATATTTACATTGCCTACCTGTCTTCATTTGGATCACCTTTCCCCTTAAGCTCTGTAACATATCCTAATCTGGAATCTAGTCTTGAAGAATTCTAGTGGCAAAAGCGTTTCAGATACATTTCTTTTTCTAGAAACCTTGAGAAATAAAGGGTATTCCTGTATTTTTGCTAACAGTTTTTATAGCATCTGAAAAATAATAAATGTTGCTTAATAAGTTCAGAAGAATTCTAAAAGGTCACATCTTCTAACTGTGAGAAGCACCGTTAATATTGTCTTATCTAAAGCAAATTTCTATGTCCCAAAGAAACCCTTGTTTAATTGCTTTCCTTTATACTGGAGGTGGGATGTGAAAAGAAAATTCAAAACTGGAAATGTTAACAACTCTTTAGGCTTCCTCCAATTACCCTTTGAGACTTCACAATGAAGCATCGCCACCTAGTGACTCTTTAAGGATCCTACAGCAACTCTTGAATTTGTTTTATAACCGTTTGAGCTAGTCTAACCATTCTGTCAGTCCAGTTGTGGTGCTTCCCTTTAATCAGAACACTCCCACACTCCGGAGGTAGAGGCAGGTGGATTTCTGTGAGATCTAGGCCAGCCTGGTCTACATATTGACTTCCAGACCAGGTGGGGCTATAGGGAGACTGTCTCAAAAACAACACACCAACCAACCAACCAACCAACCAAAAAATATAACAAAAAACCAAAACCAAAACCAAAAACCCCAAACAAACAGAAAAATCAGCTAATCTAACCTTAAACATACTTGTATATACAATTAACTATTCGACAATTGAGAAGGCATCATCATGAAAATGAAGAATGTGGATAGCTTTTTCTTCCCAGAGAAATGAAAAGGCTGTTAGTAGTAATTAATATAATAACCATTTTTGCAGTTCTTTAGGTTAAAAAAAATCTTAAAAGAGCAAAAACAAACCCAAGAGTTGCTTTGAATGCACACAGCCTACAGAAAATGAGTATGGTACTCACTGTATAAAGAGCAGAGTTTAAGGACTATTTGCCGAGTTGCCAGTGTGCCTAGCATTCTCTTTATCACAGTGGTTTTGCCTGCAGTTTTCCCAGCAAAACTGGGGCCACAAACCACATATGTTTGCTCAAACCGCTTAAGCATACTGTAATAATTAATGAATACGGATATGAAAACCGCTTGGGATTGTTCCTGGCACACAAAAGTATTAAATGTTTGCTACTATCTCTATCATTTACTTCTCTCTCACAATCTCCATTTTAACTGAGGCTCAGGGGGTTAAGCTTTATAAACCACCCTCTCCTGCTCTTCTGTATAAATGTCCACAGTTGGGAAATGTGGCTGTTTTGCATCAAGGTAGTAGTTCAAGGCTGCTTGCAGATTTTGTCAGGACAAAAATTCTTCACGATGCAGCTACATTTTCCTTTAAGAAAAGCACACAAGTTCAAACTTAAACTTATCTTGTAACGCCTGAAAGTTAGCCCCACTCCAAACTCAACTACACGCCCCAATTCACTTTTCTCATCCTAATTGGCCAGGGTGCCTGTCACTCCACGTCTTTTCCGCCCCTCGTAGGCGCCTTCTCCGGATTTAAGTCTTGGTCCCGCCCACTCGCCTGCACGCGCTCCTCCCAGAACGGCCGCTGATTGGCCGATGGGCCAGTCCGCGTGAAGCTCGCTAGGCCTCGACGCGGCGCACGCCGGGAGCCCACGAGGCGCGAGGCCCAGCGTGAGCCCCTAGCGGCCCCGCCCCGCCACGCCCCGCGGGCTGCTACCTCCCGGAAGCCGTGGCCGGAAGCACTGGCTGGTGGCGGTTTGTGGTCGTTTGTCCCAAGGATTTAGAGCCACCTTCTGAAGACCAGACGGGGTGAGGCTGGGATGGGGGCCTCGGGGTGATGGGGAAACCGGCCTCGAGGGCCTTGGGTGGTGGGAGCCGCGGGTGGCGTCCTCGGCCTGGCCGGCGCGGTGGAGGGGAGCCGGCGTCCGGGACGGTGTCCAGCCCGAGACTGCCGCTCTGTGAGGCCCGAGGGTCAGGCCTTTAGGACCTCGGCTGCACTTCGTCTGCCTTCTGCCTTCTGGCTGGGGACCACCTTCCAGGCCCTTCTGGACCCTTCCAGGACCTTCCCGATTCCCCCCC
>NW_008356258.1:5613740-5665593 GCF_000622305.1 Nannospalax galili
CTCCACCCCCCCACCTCCGCTGGGTCACTCCAAATTGAAGTTCCTTCCTGCTGTAGCTACGCTCGTGGTAAATAACTTTGTGTTATATGCCAACTTTGATATAGCCAGTATCAGAGGATCTGCATGGCAGGTTTCAGGTCTTGGCTTTTCTTAATTCCACCCCACCTTGGGGAGCAAGCATCAGGAACCATGGTTTATTGCGTACGTTAAGTGCACACCGTTATTCACATGCATGTATAAAGTTACTTGTTTGTAGCTACGCTCGTGGTAAATAACTTTGTGTTATATGCCAACTTTGATATAGCCAGTATCAGAGGATCTGCATGGCAGGTTTCAGGTCTTGGCTTTTCTTAATTCCACCCCACCTTGGGGAGCAAGCATCAGGAACCATGGTTTATTGCGTACGTTAAGTGCACACCGTTATTCACATGCATGTATAAAGTTACTTGTTTAAATAATATTTTCAAGAATCACCATAAAGGTATGCCTGAGGAGTTTGAGAAATGACCCTTTGTAGGCTTTTAGAATTAAATTTAGCAATTTAATGGGTAGATTCATTGAAATCTATTGTAATAGTTGCAACTGTAGATTGCAACTTATGCCATTAAGACAAAGATGCTGGATTTGACAAATATTAGCAATACCTTATTTTCTGCTTGTGGCCATGTTTTAAATAACTTTTAAAACGTTATTTTATGTACATGAGTGTTTTGCCTGCATGTATGTAACTGCACCATATTGGTGTAGTGCTAGAGGTCAGAAGAGGGTGTCAGATCCCCTGGAACTGGAGTTACAGGTGGTTGTGAGGTGCCATGTGGTGCTGGAAACCAAACCCTGGTGTCTTAACCCCCAAGCCATTTCTCAGCCCCTTACAGGTGAATTTTTATAGCAGTCTTAGACTTGAACATTAATACCAAAATTATAATAGCTCGTATAAAATGTAAACATCTTGGATTGTTGATAGCAAGACTGTACACAGTATGTTGTGTGGCTGAAGTTAAACCTTAAATGTTCAGTGGTGTCATTTTTGCTGAAACCTAACATTCCAGTTTAAGAAAAGGTTGCAAATAAAAACCAAATAATTTGTGTAAAAACAATTTTAATGCTTGATATCATTTTAGTTTCTGGTGTTTGGTGAGGGAAGAATGTGAGGGAAGAAAATGGGATGTCATTGACAGGATTTCAAAGAACAGGTTAGACAAGACTATGTAAGAAATAGTGTGGTTAGTCGTAAATTCAATGAATATAGGTGCTTTTGTGTTAAATATTTTAAAATTATTGTTTGTTAAATGACTTAAAATGTTGTTAAGCATGTGTGTATGATGTGTGTGAGACTGCGGGTACTTGTGTGGAGGTCAGCCTTGAGGAGCTGGTTCTCTCCATGTTGGGTCCAGGGATCAAACTCAAGTTCTCAGGTTTCAGTGGTCAGTGCCATCACTCTGAGCCATCAATCCCCAAATGACTTTTTTAAAATGATTCATTTTTGTATCATCCTAAATTTAAATTTGCTCTACATGTGTGAAATACCTAGTGCTGAAACTTGAAACACATTTTAAACTTCAGCAAAAAAAAAAAAAAATGCAGTAGTGAATAGAAGTTAAATTTTAAAGTGGAATTGAGTTGATCCATCTGCACTTTTATTTAGAAAAGAAATAGTTTTGAATGTATATGATCATACTTCTAATGAATCCTGTTTATTTTTCAAACATGTTGCTGTAGTGCACTGTGTCACTAAAATGTTGCTCAAACCTCCACTGGTGCAGCAGCTGTGGACTCAGTATACTAGGCTCAGCAACATCTGAGCCAACAGATCAGGAACTATATAATAAAAGGAATGTCACAAAGATAAAATGTGCTTTGTAGAAAAGGTTTTTTTCTATCTTAAATTTATTTTATTACATTAACTTTCAAGATTCAGTAATCTTTATATAATGTTCATATTTGTAATCTTAGAAGTTTTAATAGTACTGTAGAAGATGCAGTTTGAGTTAGAATATAGATAGAACAAATTCTTTTAGGCAAATAATTAATTTTCATGTATTTTTCAGAAGTTGTGCTTGTCGTTTTTTCATTAATAGAATTTATTTGAAAGAACAAATCTGAAATTTTATATTTTGTAGTTTGTTAACATGCCATAAGTTAAAGATACATTAGTAATTAATACTTAAAGATTTGTTCAAATTATTGCTTGATTATTTTCCCTCTGATTAGCTATGCTATCTTAGTCTTCTTGTAGCTTATTGAGTTTTGGAAATTTTGTTTTGAGAGGAATCTTTGTAATGTTCAAGATTTAGGAAAAAAGATTTTTATCTGTGAAAGCGGTGAAATGCAAACATGGTATACAAACAATATTTTTGCTTTGCTTTGCTTTTTTTCCCCCTTTTTACAGACCACATTTTTTTCTTACTCAGGAACCGGTCCTTCTTCTTTTGTTTCATTCTTGGGTTAGTGGGGTAAAGAAAAAGTCTGTGGAACACTGGAATTGGAGTGCATACCTGAAATTGCTGAAGACTGAGCCTTGAAGCTGAGGTGTGGGGAGGGTGGGGGGTCGGGGGTCAGGCAATGCCGTCTTCTTTGGAGGTTTGAGTAACTCAAGTGGGTTCTGGAATGTTTTATGGTGAATTTAAACATACTTTGTGCTTGTTTTACATTTGATTGTAGTTCTGTGGCTCAGATTCTTGAATTCTGGTTTTAGTTATGCATTAGTTAATAATATGGAAGTTGGGTCATTTTAAAAGTTTTTAGTTGTGCATTATATGTGTTTATGTGAATTTTCTTTTGAATAAGAACTCATTACTTTTTTATGAAAGAGACAGTCGGATTGCTGGTCCTTTGTGTTTTATACATGTGTGATTTCAAGTTTTCATATTTTGAGATTTAAGATGTTCAATGTCTTGAATATGTTTCTAGTCACCCTGTAGTAAAAGTAGTGCTTTAAAAGTGGACTGGCCTATTAATTTAGCATAATTAGTCTTTTTAGCAATACAGTTTAGGAACAAGATTAACCCAAAATATATGTCTGTAAAGTAACTGAAGGCATGAACTGGATAGTAGAATTTGGCTCTTTGGAATTAGTTGTGCTTACGGTAAAAACAAAAGTCATGGTTTTTAGATTGAGTTCTACATTTTGGGTAAAATGAGAACAGAAGCTAGCTATATTTATGTTGTTTTTATAGTCAGTAAGTTGCCTTTGTAAGGTAGCATATCAGATGTATGTATTTTTTATTTTATTTTTTTGAGAGAGGGTTTCATTTTGCAGTCCTGGTTGCCTTGGAGTGCACTATGTAGACCAGGCTGGCCTCGAACTCACAGAGATCTGCTTACCTTTGCCTCTCAAGTGCTGGGACTATCATACTTCGCCTTTTTTCCCCCCTCATAAAACAGTTTTCCTAGTCTCCATATTGTTTCAATATGATCTTTTGTGTTTGATGTTCAGGTCAGTATTCCTCTAGACTAAATTGTGGGCTTTGAACTTAGGAGTTCATATGAGACTGGAGTTTGAGCCCAAGGTCCTTTCAATTGCTAATTGGGTGATCTTAAGCAAACCCTTTAATTATAAACTTTGGGTTTTCTTAATTATATTGGAGGTGGTTTAAGGGCCACAGAGTTCTGGTATTTTCTTCCTGCAGAATCTTCAGTGATGATACAAAGGCAAGCCCTAGAGTAAAAAATACTCTTAAATGGATAAAGGTTGTTATAACTTTTAATATCCAATATACCTAACAGAATCTGAAATATTCCAAAATTGGAAACTTTGAGCACCATTGTGGAACTCCCAAGTATCAAAGTCATGTGATAGGTTGCAGTCAAAACACAGGTGCAGTAAAAGTTTATTTAAAATTGTCTTCAGGTTCTGTGTGTAACTTGTGTCCTTAGATCCAGCTCCTGTCTCCAAGATCTCATCATATCAGATTCCAGAACCTACAATTACTGGAAATCTGAAACACTTTGTAGTCCAAGCATATTGGATAAAGAGGTACTAAACCCTGTCAAAAGTATTTTAATTTTAAAGAAATGAAGAAGGTAAATATTGTATTGATAAAAGGCTTAAATGTTGGTCAGTTACTCTTCTCTCATTAATATTTTTATTAAGAATTAATAATTCATTTATCAGAATATACTAATATTTATCTTGTTTGATGCCACATAAAATTTATGCCTTAAGGGGCTAGAGAGATGGCTCAGCTGTTACAAAGCACCTGCAGCTCTGGCAGAGGACCTGGTTTTGATTCCTAGCACCCACATGGTGGCTAATAACTATAACTCCAGTTACAGGGGATCCAATGCTCTCTTCTGACTTTGTGTGCATTGCACGACACAGGTGCACTTACAGACATGCAGGCAATGCACTCATACATATAAAAATAATAAATATTTTAAAAATTGCCCCAAAGAATAGTGAAGGTTACCACAGTTAGCAGATAATGTCAGCTTAGAACCCTCCTCTTGACAAGAATTCATCCCTACCTCGTATTTCTGCGTGTTAATATTGGGGGCCAGTAAATTAGAAGAACCTAAAAATGAGATAGTATCTGTTGTGTTGAAATGGGGGTGGGTGGAGAATAAACAGAGTGGAAAGCTGAAAAGCTGAACAGCCTTTTACTTATTTTTTTTAACCTTTGGAGATGGGTCTTTGCAATGTAGCTTAATTATTTAAATAATTCTGAATTTGAGAAGACTGAGGCAGGAATATGTGTTCAAGGCCAGTCTGGGTTATATAGCAAGATCTTTTCTCAAAAACAACAAAAACTACTGTCCCTCCCCAGAGTTCTCACACACACCTTTAAAAATGAAATTTCAGGTTCAAATAGTGTTCATGGGTTGGATATTCTGTGTCACTGATGACCACAGAGTTCTGTTTTTAATCCTTGGTCAGACTAAGGGATTTTAAAGATGTTTTCTGATTATATTTGGACAGGTGACTGTTAATTTCTGTGTGTCTTTCTGTTTGTTTCCTCAGTATCACCCATATTTTATTTATTTTGACATGGAACTGAAGCTGATTGGCCAGAGAGCCCCAGAAATCAACCTTACATGTCTATTATGCCTGTTTTGTTGCGTTGTTGATTTAAAACATGGGCTCAGGGTTTGAACTCAGGTCCTTGTGCTTGCAAACTGATTGAGCTATTCCCCTAGATGGTAATTACATTTTTAAATACGAAAAGTAGTGTCTTGGGAAAAGTGGGCTAAATTAGGCCATTCCATGGATGGGACACAAATGGGTAAAAGATCAGCTGGCAGACTGAATGTGAGAGGTTGAAATTCAGTTAATTCCAAAATAGTTTTACCCTGTATAAGCCATGGCGAATTTGGAATTTTTGGTGATAGAATGCTTAATTTGAACCAAGAATGTCATGCAGTTGCACAGGACACTGATGAGCTTGTTTCCAAATACTAGCAGAGTTGTCAGTTTGGCCACTCTACTTTTCAGAGGAAAAGAAGGCAGGATAGTGAGAGCTTGAAAGGATAGCATATAAGAAGCAGTTGAAGTAGCATTTTTCAAATGATTCCATAGAACCATGATAGGCATGTCAAGAAAGATTAGAGTGCCCTGCTGAGGGACTGGGGAGGTGGCTCAGCAGTTAAAGAATACTTGCTGCTCTTTCAGAGGATCCAGATTTGATTCCCAGCATTAATACAGTGGCTCACAATTGCCTGTATCTCCAGTTTCAGAGGATTCAACAGCTTCCTGGGTACCTGCATGCACATGGGTGCACATACCACACAGTAAACCAATCTTAAAAATAGTGTTTTGCCTGCAAGTATGTGAATGTATCACATGCATGCAGTGCTCCCAGAGGTGAAAATAGGGTATCAGATTCCCTTGGAACTGCAGTTACTGACAGTTGTTAGTCACCATGGGGGCACTAGGAACAAACCTGGCTTCTCTTAAAAAGTTGGTGAATTTTGTATAACTAGGTGTCTTAGTTTCTTTGCCTGATGCTGTGGTAAAATATACTGACAACAGCAACATGTAGGAGAGTATGTTTGACTTACAGTTTAAGGGTACAGTCCATCATTTCAGGGAAGTTAGGGAGACAGGAGTTTAAGACAGAAGTTGGTTACATTCCATCCACAGTCAGGAAGCAGAAAGAGCAATCCATGTGTAGTAGAGCTTAGCTTATTTTCTCTGTTTTAGTCCAGGATCCCTTCCTTTGGGAGTGGTTCAACTCACAATTAAGATTGGTCTTCCCACTAACATATGTGAGGCATAGAACATGGAGAAGTCAAGCTGGTATTGACATAGAAGCTTCAGTTCTACCAGCTAGCTTTAGCTGGAAGGTGCCATGCACACTACTGGAAGAGAAAAGTAATCATGAGTCTTACCTGTGAACTGTGTAAACTATAATAATGATTGGCCAGACAAGATATTCCCACTGGTTCAACAGTGGTATGAGTGTTATGGGAGTAACCAACCACCTTCTGGATTTAAGGCCTACTTCACAAAATGGAGCCCTGCCATTGTTATTGGGGCCACGAACCTGTGGCTAGACAGGTCACAGGCCATAGGAGAGAATCCACTACTATTCTATTAAATGAACATAGCTTTAAACTGTCCTAATGACTTTAGATTACCCTTAGATTAGTACATCTCTCAACTCTCATTAAAGAAACTTCTTTTTGCAGCAGATGGTGATTAACACAGAGACCCACAACTGGTCATTGTACAGAGAAACTAAGAGACTATGTATTGCTCATCCTTAAATGAGACATCTATATCATAACCCCCACCCCCCAGAAAAACAAAAGGCCCAGGGAGCATTGTGGAAGAGGAGGCAGAAAGACTGTAAGAGCCAGAGGTATTAGATGAATAGGAAACAGTCTCTTCTGGACACTTCAGGGCAGTTACACAACCACAATAGTTTGACAGCATGCACAAGATCTATGCCATCCCAAGCCAGACAAAAATTCCAGCATAGAGTGGGGAGTGGGCATGAAGCCCCACCCCTAGCTGAAGTCTACTCAGTACACAAGTAAAGGAGGCAGATGACGTGTCAGCATAATTTTCTTGATGGGGCAGGTGCTTGAGATCAAGTTGATCTAGTTTTGAATTCTGTGTATACTGGTAACTTTCTGGCTCTAGGGTATTAGGTATTATAATTTCTCTAGGTCTGTTTGTTTTTCTGCTAGTTGGAAATAACTTCCTTTTAAATATTTTATATATTATTTTTATTTTATGTGTATGTGTGTATTGCCAGCATGTATGTGAGTGCACCCATGTCGTGCAATGCCACGAAGGTCAGAAGAGGGCTTCAGATTCCCTGGGACTAGAGTCAAAGGACGGTTCGTAGCCACCATGTGGGTGCTGAGAATCGAAAACGGGTCCTCTGCAAGAGCAGTCAGTGCTCTTAACTGCTGAGCCATGTCTCCAGCCCCCCGAAATAACTTCGTTTTAATAAGGTTAATTTTTATAAGTTATAGAAATTACTTATATTCTTATATTTATAATACACTAGTGAAAATAAACCTCTTAATGTTCTAAGCTGGGAATTGCAGTTTTGTTTTGAGGCCAGTTACTGTACAGATAAATTGAATAGATCATTTCTATAGTTTTTCAAATGGTTTGAAATGTTCCAAAACATGCATAAAAATTGGTATTTCATAATTACTTTAAGGTCAAAAAATGAGTCCTATTTTTTAACATCAGCCAGTTTATTCATCACAAATTTCTTTTTTTTAAAATTATTTATTTAATAACCACATGATTAGAAGAAGCCTTTCACTGCAGCATTAACATATTCAATAACAATTTCCAGAGCAAAGTGGATCTCTTTGAAAATTGGCTATAAATTTTTAGATTTACAGTTGAATTAACACAGTTATACAATATTGAACTCAGGGTAAACCCTATAAGACATAAAATTGACAGAGGTTTTAACCTTTAACAAAGATCTCCATTTCATTTTAAAATACACTGTTTCATACAGAAAAACTCATTTTTAATGCTACTAACATGTTTGTACATGCATCTCTAGTCATTGTGTATCTGATTATTGCTAGTCACCGTCAGTTACTTTCTGAGCTCTTTGGCACCTGAGCATGGATATAAAATCATCAGGTAGATTTCAATGGTAATGTGTTTCACCTCTACTAAATTAATATGAAGCAAATTTTTATGCTTCTTCCTCAAATATTACTTTTTTTATTTGTTAATTTTTTGTATTTCATACAGAACATTCCAAACAATCTTATTCATCTATATACCCCCATCCTAAATGGAACCCTCCCATAGCCCCCCTGCCCCAGCCCTCCACTGTGTTGTTGGCACCCCCAGCCATTCTCCAGTGCTTGTCCATCTGCTGAATCTTACTCAGCCTCTCTAGAATTCCTTGTTTTAGGAAGATCAGCACTTCCTAATCTAGCAGCAATCAGTTGCCAGTATTCCTGTAGATAAGATTGGAGTCTGCTGTTCATTTTCCCAGTTCTATGCTGGGTTACTGTCTGGAAGTCTCTTGGGCCACCCTGGCCAACAACTCTAAGAAATGTATCTCCTGTGTGGCATTGTTTCCTGTTATGTAGCTTTTAGGTATACACATGGACTCTTAAAGAATTAATTTCATCCCTTTAATATTTGGTTTTACTTTCCTTTTTGGTGTTTAAGACCACACAGTTGGCCCAGATAAACCAATTTATTTTTACTCTTAATTAAGGCCATTTGAGGATCTGTCCTCAGGGGTCATGGGCTTGGGAGGAGCCCCTGGCTTCTTTCTTTTACCAGTTCCATCTATGTGAAGATAAGTCAAGGGCTCTGTTCAACCATGGCTGGCTTTACTTGGAAGCATGGAGGAAATGCTTCCTCTGTGTTGACCCTTCTCTTTTCAGACTGGATGCTGGTTCAAGTCCATTGGGTGGGGTCTCCATGGCTTCCTTGATAAAGAGGGTGGTTGATGCACTTCAGTTACAGAACATTTTGAGAGATGCTCAGAGGCCCATGGAGCTTAGTCAGCCTAGGAGGGAAAGGAGCAAAAACTGTCCCTTATGTCCCTCTGACCAAATTAGTGCAGGCCTCAATGTATGGCTGTTAGACATCCAATAAGGTTAGTTCCACCAGTTTGGTAGTTTTAATTACCATGTGATATGTAGATAAAGCATTGGTAAAAACCAAACATTCTCAGATAAACCTTGCCTAGACATGTATTACATTCCTTGAGCTATTTGTATGTATAATTTGTCAGTAGGTTGTTCGATTAATAGGGTTCCCTCTGGATTTTTTAAAAAAACTAGCTAGGCGTTATTTATCTCTTACATTGTCTAATCATTCCACCATGGTTTCTCCATTTAAAGTGCCCCCTTTTACCCCATTTCTCCCTTAATAATATGCATCTCCTAATGTCCCACCTCTCTTGGGCTCCTTTCCCTTTATCCTCAAGGGTCTATGTTTAACCATCCCTCCCCCTCCCCTTAAAATAATCACATTTTTATCCATATCCCTTATTAATGCCTGTTACCTACTGTTCTTCTCTTTCAGAGTGTTTTTCTTTACCACCCTGGTTCCTTTTCATTATCCTGGTTCCCATAGTTATGTCTAGATACATACTGACAGGGATTTGGTGCTAGGATCCACATATGAGGGAAAACATACGTTGTCTTTTTTTTTCTCTGAGTCTGTGTTACTTAGTATAACAGTTTCTAGTTCCATTTACCTGCAGATTTCACGATTTCATCTTTCTTTACTGCTGAGTAAAACTCCATCGTATAAATGAACCACGTTTTCATTGACCACTCGTCAGTTGAGGGACGCTTAGGTTGCTTCCATCTCTTAGCTAGTGTGAAATGAGCAGCAACAAACATGGATGTACAAGTGTCTCTGCAATAGGATGAGTTCTTTAGGTATATGCCAAGGAGGGGTCAAATGGTAGGTTCATTTGTAGTTTTTTATGAGTTCTCCACATTGCTTTCCATAAGGGTTGAACAAGTTTGCAATCCTACCAGCAGTGAATGAGAGTTCCCCTTTCTCCATATCCTCACCAGCATTTGGTATCATTTGTTCTCTTGATTTTAGCCAGTCTGACTGGGGTAAGATGAAATCTTAAGGTGGTGTTTTAATTTGCATTTCCCTTATTACTAATGATGTGTTGAACACCTTTTAAGATGCTTCTTAGCCATCTTTATTTCTTCTTTTGAGAACTCTCTGTTCAGCTCCTTAGCCCAGGAGTTTTTTGAGCTCGTTATATATTCTGGATGCTAAACCTATGTCAGATGTGTCGCTGGTGAAGATTTTCTCCCATTCTGGGTTTTCTCTTCACTTCCTTGGTTGCTTCTTTTGATGGACAGAAGCTTTTTAGTTCAATAGGTCCCATTTGTTGATTGTTGACCTTGTTTCCTGAGCAATTGATGTCCAGTTTAAAAAATCCTTTCCTACACCTGTATCTTGTAGGTTATTGCCATTGTTTTCTTCTAACAATTTCAGAGTTACAGGCTTCACATTGAGGTCTTTGATCCACTTGGAGTTGACTTTTGTGCAAACTGAAAGATAGGGGTTTAGTTTCATTCTTCTACAGGTGGAGTTTGCCAGCACCATTTGCTGAACATGCTGTCTTTCCTCCAGTGAATGTTCTTTGCCCCTTTGTCAAATCTCAGGTAGCTGAATTGCATGTGATCATATTTGGGTCTTCAGTTTTGTTCCATGGATCTGTGGGTCTATTTTTGTGCTAGTATCATGTTGTTTTTATGACTATAGCCCTGTAATACAGTTAAAATCTGGTATAGTAATCCCCTCAGCATTGCTCTTAGTGCTCCGGGTTGCTTTGGCTATCCGAGGTCTTTTGTGCTTCCATATGAATCTCAGGATGGATTTTCCCAATTCTGTGAAGAATGTCATGGGGATTTTGATTGGCATTGCATTAAATCTATAAATGGCTTTTGGTAAGATGGTCATTTTCTCAATATTAATTCTTCCAATCCATTCAAATTTAGTAGTGTATAGGTTTTTAAAGTATTCCCTTATAGTGTTCTGGATCTTTTTGGTGTCTGTTGTGATGTTTCCCCTTTCATCTCTGATTTTGTTGATTTGGAGGTTCTCTTTCTTTGTTTAGGTTAACTGGGCTAGTGGTCTATCAAATCTTGCTAATCTTTTCAAAGAACCAGCTCTTAGATTTGTTGATTCTTTGTACTGTTTTCTTTGTTTCTATTTCATTAGTTTCTATTCTGATTTTTGTATTTTTTCTTGTCTGCTGGCTTTGGTTTTCATTTGCTGTTGCTTTTGAAGTGTCTTGAGTTGCAGTGTTATATCATTTATTTGTGTTCTTTCTGATTTTTTAATGTAGGCACTTAGAGCTATAAAATTCCCTCTAAGGACCGCTTTCCAGCGTGTCCCAGAGGTTTTGTTTTGTTCTCTTGTCCTTTTCATTTAGTTCCAGGAATACTTTTCTTTCTTAATTTCTGCTTTGACCCATTCATCATTCAGAAGTGTGTTGTTTAGTCTCCATGTGTTCGTGTTGTTACTAGGGTTTCTTCCGTTGTTAATTTTATGCTTTATTGCATTGTGGTCTGATAGAATGTATGGAATTATTTCAGTCTTTTTGTATTTGTTGAGGTTTGTTTTGTGCCCCAGTATATGGTTGACCTTCATATGTCCTTTGAAGTGCTTGGGTGGAATATTCGGTAGATGTCTGTTAGGCCCATTTGATGTATGGTATTGTTTAATTCAAATGTCTGTTAATTTTCTGCCCTGTTGACCTATCTCATGGAGACAATGGGGTATTGAAGTCCCCTGCTATTAATGAGTTGGGATTAATCTGGGTCTTAAAGTCCTGTAGTACTGTTTTTATGAAGTTGGGTGCACCAGAGTTTGGTGAATATATGTTCATGATTATAATATCTACTTGGTCAATTGTTCCTTTGATCAGAATGAAGTGACCCTCCTTATCTCTTCTGATTAGTTTTACTTTGAGGTCTATTTTGTCAGATATTAGAATTGCAACCCCTGCTTATTTCTTATTGCCATTTGCTTAGAGTATTCTTTTCCATCCATTTACCTTAAGGTAGTGCCTGTCCATCAGATGAGTTTCTTGCAGACAACAAAAAGATGAGCTTTGTTTCTTAATCCATTCAACTAGTCTGTGTCTTTTGAATGGGGAGTTCAGTCCATTTATATTTAAAGTTATTAATGAAAGATGTGTATTGATTCCTGTCATTTTTATTTCTGTTCACATTCTTGGTGTAGCCGTGCATTTGCATAGTTATACCTTCATTAAGTTTCTTTCCATAACCCCTTGGGTATAGTTGTTTCTTTCTTCAGATCTTTTTATTGCTTCAAGAACTCTCTGAAAGGCTGGTTTTGTGGACATGTATTGTTTCAGCCTATTTATATCATGGAAGATTTTTCTTTCTCCTTCGAATATAATAGACATTTTGGCTAGGTAAATAATCTGGGTTGCCATCTGTGGTCAGTTAAAACTGGAAATACTTTGGTCCAGGCTCTTCTGGCTTTCGTAGTTTGCACTGAAATGTCAGCTCTAATTCTGATGGGTTTTTCCTTTATATGTGACTTGTTGTTTTTCTTTTTCAGCCTTCAGTATTCTCTCTTTGTTCTGTACTTTTAGTGTTTTTACCGTGATGTGCCATGGAGAGTTTCTTTTCTGGTCCTGTCTATTTGGTGTTCTGTGTGCTTCTTGTATTTGTATGGGCATGTCTTTCTTTAATTTGGGGGAATTTTCTTCTACAATCCTGTTGAAGATCTGGTCCATACCATTATGCTGAGATTCTTCTCCTTCCTATATGCCTATGATGTGTTAAGTTTGGTCTTTTTATGGTGTCACACAATTCCTACATACTCTTGTGTTTTCTTAAATTTTTCATAATCTTTGCTTGAGTGGTCTAATTTGTCTACTTTATCTTCCAGTCTTGATATTCTGTTTTCCATTTCATTAATCCTATTGGTGAGGTTTTATCCTGTCATTTCCAATTGGCTTACTGAGTATTTCACTTCTTCATTTCAGCCTGAGTTTTCTTCAATATTTCTAACTCTTTTCTGAATTCATTCAGAAGTTTATCCCTGTCTCCTTTGAGATTTTGATTTCTTCCTGTGTTCTTTAAATTCACCGAATTCTTTTATCATCTTTATAATTGTTCTTTTGAGTTCCATATCCTGTGTTATCTCTAGGGAGTTCTCATTGTACTCCTCTATAGGACTGTTGGTACTTGGGTAGGGATATATTATTTTGGTTTTTCTTGTTATTTTTTCTCTGTGACTTTGACATGTGGATTTCTTTTGTAGTTTCTGGTTCTTGTGTGAGACTCAAGCCTGCCTTTGTTGAGTTTAGCTGCCTCTTTTTGTAAACTTTATGTGCCTTTGTGATTTGCTTGTTGGGCATGAAAAGCTGGTTGGTCTAGGCTTCAGGTTCTCTCTTGATTTTATATTGGAGAGGCCAAATTGCTTTGGTCTTGCCGCTCAGGTTCCCATAGAGGCCCAAGTCGGATGAGGATCAGATGCTCTCAGGCTTTCTCCTGAAGTCTGGATTCCTCCAGGAAAGATGCTGGTCTCAGGAATTTGAGGGCTGGGCTGGCCTGGGAGCAGGGCCCAGGGAAGATGCTGGCCCCCAGGGACGCAAAGGGAGATGAGGACAAGAAGAGGCCTGAGGGCTCCTGGGGACTACAGGGAGGAACTGGGTTGGTCTAGATGCAAAGGATCAGGAAGCAGTGGGGATTCTGGGCAGTCCACAGGTCTGGTGTGTGCCACAACAAGAAATGGGCCAGTGCCCCTGCTAGGAGGAGAGATGGGGTTGGGGAGCTAGAAGGGTGAATGAGGCTAGGGAGGTCAAGGCACAGTGGGTGCAACAAGACTTACCCAGGAAATCTGCTGGCTCCAGGAATCTGTGGGGCTGGGCTGCCTAGTGATGGCAAGGGAGGTAGGGACTAAAGGGATGAATTGGGTTGGTCTGGATGCCAAGGATCAGGAAGCAGTGGGGAGTTTGGGCCAAGAGGTCAGTCCAGAGGTGTGGGGTGCCAGGACAAGTAAAGTGCCAGTCCCCCTGCTAGGAGGAAAGATGGAGTGAGGGAGCTGGGAGGGTGAATGAGGCTTGGGAGTCAAGGCACAGTGGGCCCCCCAGCAGCCAAACTTACCCATGCAAGCTGCTGGCTCTCCACACATTTCTTTTTATTATTCATAAAATAGTTGTGAGAATAGGCAGTTGTTATATTAATATTGCAGATAAAGAAATTGAGATACAGTGTAACTAATTTACAGCTAGTAAGTGAAGAGAAAGTTGTGAATCCAAGCTGTTTGGCTCCAGAGTCCCTCTCAGCTCTGAAACACTAGTGGAGAACTGCAGTGGTAGTTTCCCTTGCTCTAGAGAAAACTCTCTGATGACATCCCCTCCACTCCCACTTATACTAGAAAAGCTACTCTGAAGTGGTGAACTAGTGTTTATAGTTGGTCTGAGTATCTCCTGTATCACACTTACCCCACCTTTGAGAAATGAAGGATGTTTCTAAAATGAAGTGCTGCGTGTGCCAGCAAGCAGTTGTATAAAAAATACTGCCATTCTGGTATTTATCAAAACTAATCTTTATTTGGTACTTACGAAATTTTTTTTTTTGAATTTTTAATAGCCTTTTACAAATACAGTCTTTCAGTCAATATTAAAAGCAATCCTGTGAGAACTTATATCAGTATTCCTGTTTTTAAATGAATGAGGTGTAAAGAAATTAAGTTTTCCAAGGTTGTATATAGCTTGAAAGGCTGAAATTGAGGTGCTCTGGCTCAAAATTTCATATTTCTCCTATCCCAGTACTAACCAAGCCTGACTGCTTAGCCTCCCAGATCAGACAAGATTGGTTGTGTTCAGGGTGTTATACCCTTAGACAAAATTTAATAATTCTAACAGTGCTGTGCCATAGTAACTTGGTTTCCATTTTATAATTAGGATGATTTTATTTGAAGACAAAATAGTTTTCACAAATGCATTTTTCATATTATGAATTTCAATTTTTATACTTATTTATACTGAGATACAAAGTTACAATGTTGAACTTCAGAAAAAACCCAATATGGTAATTAAGTTCATTTTAAAAATTAAAACAGGGCTGGGACGGTAACCCAGTTGGTAAAGTGCTTGCCGTGTAAACATGAGAAACTAAGTTTGATCCTGGTAAAAAAAAAAAACAAAAACCGAATGTGGTGGCATGTACTTGTGATCCCAGCACTGGGGACTCAGAGACAGGCAGCTCCTTGGGCTCACAGGCCAGCAAATCAATCATAATCAGTGAGTTCCAGGCCAAGTGAGAGACCCTGTCTCCAAAAACAAGGTGGAGGGCACCTGAGGAACCTCTGGCTTCCTCATGTGCACATATGGTGGGGACATGCTCGTTCTTCTTCCTTCCACTCTTGCCCTCCTTTCTCACAGCTCAGTCTTTCTAAAGGTGCTGTTCAATTGATGAGCAACACTAAAAGCAGTTTCCAGTTTTTACTATAGGGAAGAGCTTTGGGGAAGATCCTAAAGGGGAACAGTGAAGTGTAATCACCATACCTGTCCGCCACAGGTGTCCTTGGTTTCATTCAATCCAAAAAATGCTCTACAGACTCCTGGTACTCTGCTACAAACTTAAAGTTATTTAACTCTGTTTTAGGAATTGCAGCCATGAATGAAGAAAACATAGATGGAACAAATGGATGCAGTAAAGTTCGAACTGGTACTCAGAATGAAGCTGCACTACTGGCTTTAATGGAAAAGACTGGTTACAACATGGTTCAAGAAAATGGGCAAAGGAAATTTGGGGGTCCTCCTCCAGGTGCGGATTTGTTTGTAGGCATTTAAATCTAGCATAATCATTTACATTAGGTGTGTATCCCCACAATTATCCCAACCAATCTCAGCAGTGACCTTGAAGGGAAAGATGGTACATTTTTAAAAACTTGCTCTTGTTTCAAGAAGTGACTGAGAAATACTTGGTTTGAATTTAGAAAGAAATCAAGATTTAGGGAAACAAGGGAAAGTTTATTCTTGGCACTAAAGGGGAGTCAGTTGGAGAGGAATTTGAAAGCAATGAGTGGAGGAATAGTATTTATGTTACTGTTCTACCAATAGCCTTTGCATTTCCTTTGCTCAAACTTTCAATTGCCTTGAACAATTATTCTTTAAATAAAATTCTGAGCTCTGGTTACTTCAGTGGCTACTTCACTACTCTGCTCCACCCTTTAGTACACTTGAGGCCTATAGGCCTCCATATTCTGTTTTGTTTTTGATTTCTCTTCTTCCCGAATGCCCTTCTCCCACATAATCCATTTACTTCACGGCCTTGTTTCACTCAGGTAATCATTTAAACCTTGTGCTCTGAGATTTTACCTGACTGTGTTGTTGAAGATAATACCTCTTACTTTCTTCACAGTGCTTGATCATTTGCTTACTATCTCTTAGGGCTTTGTTAAAATAAGTTTCACAAGGGAGAGAACTTTATTAGTATATCTCCAGCACCTAGAATAAGGCATGCTGCATAGGAGGCTGGTGGGCAATTTGATGAATGAATAAAAGATTCACTAATCATTTATTGTTTTAGAATTTAATTTTTAAGTGTGTTCATATTCATCTTTCAGGTTGGGAAGGTCCACCTCCACCTAGAGGCTGTGAAGTTTTTGTAGGAAAAATACCTCGTGATATGTATGAAGATGAATTAGTTCCTGTATTTGAAAAAGCAGGGAAGATATATGAATTTCGACTTATGATGGAATTTAGTGGTGAAAATCGAGGTTATGCTTTTGTGATGTATACTACAAAAGAAGAAGCCCAATTAGCCATCAGAATTCTTAATAATTATGAGATTCGGCCAGGGAAGTTTATTGGTGTGTGTGTAAGCTTGGATAATTGCAGGTTATTTATTGGCGCCATTCCCAAAGAAAAGAAAAAAGAAGAAATTTTGGATGAAATGAAGAAAGTTACAGAAGGAGTTGTAGATGTTATTGTTTATCCAAGTGCAACTGATAAGACCAAAAATCGTGGTTTTGCATTTGTGGAATATGAATCTCACAGAGCTGCTGCTATGGCTAGGAGAAAACTAATTCCAGGTAAATTAATCCTCTTGAGGTGATTTTTACACATTAACCCCCATTGTAAATATGGAAAAATAACAGTACATGATATATCATTATTAGCAAAACAAGTGATGCCACTTAGAGAGGAATAAAGAATTGTTTTAGTGAGGAAGTAATGACTATAAAAGACAAACTGTTCCTAACAAAATGAGTTATGTTTACTAATTACTGAATATTGCTTTAACTGAGCTGTTACTGTTTAACAAAAATCCAGAGTATTATTTTCCAATTATCAATCCTCCAAGTTTGTTTGGTGTATTTACTCTTAAATCCTGTCATACATGCTGATTAGTTTTGCTTTGGTACAGACTTTTGTGTGAGTAGGATATAAGTGCTTAGGCAAATACAGTGATACATGTTTGAAAGATAGTTCTGTGTACTTTGGAGAAACAATTTTATGTAGCACTTTATACTTAAATCCTTTGATTTAGCTACCTGCAATCAATTTGCTCACTTTTCTTCTAGGAACATTTCAACTGTGGGGCCATACTATTCAGGTAGATTGGGCTGATCCTGAGAAAGAAGTTGATGAGGAAACCATGCAGAGAGTTAAAGTTCTCTATGTAAGAAATTTAATGATCTCAACGACAGAGGAAACAATTAAAGCAGAATTCAATAAATTCAAGCCTGGAGCAGTTGAACGAGTAAAGAAACTTAGAGATTATGCTTTTGTTCACTTTTTCAACCGAGAAGATGCAGTGGCTGCAATGTCTGTTATGAATGGAAAATGCATCGATGGAGCAGGCATTGAGGTAACACTGGCAAAACCTGTAAATAAAGAAAATACCTGGCGACAGCAGCTTAATGGTCAGATTAGCCCCAATTCTGAAAACCTGCTTGTATATGCTAACAAAGAAGAAAGTCATTCCAAAACTCTAGGCAAGCCACCAGCTCTTCCCACTCGGCTCAATGGTCAGCATAGCCCAAGCCCCCCTGAAATTGAAAGATGCACTTATCCCTTTTATCCTGGGACAAAGCTTACTCCAATTAGTATGTATTCTTTAAAATCCAGTCATTTTAATTCTGCAGTAATGCATCTGGATTATTACTGCAACAAAAATAATTGGGCCCCACCAGAATATTATTTATATTCAACTACCAGCCAGGATGGAAAAGTGCTCTTGGTATATAAGATAGTCATTCCTGCCATCGCAAATGGATCCCAGAGTTACTTCATGCCAGACAAGCTCTGTACTACCCTGGAAGATGCAAAGGAACTTGCAGCCCAATTTACATTGCTTCATTTGGGTAAGTTTAAAGATACTTTAAATATTGAAATTAGAGAATTCTGTGATAGACTATAAAATGCATTTACTTTGAACACTTAACATTAATGATAAGTATTTAAAGTGAATTTTATCTCATTTTTTATGAGATAGGAGCAGGAAGATCACTCAGAAGTTTGAAATCCATAATTTTGTTGAAATGGGGCTTCTTTATAATTTTCCTACATTTAGCTTTTCAGCATTACTTACCTAGAGGGAAGTTCAGTTTTGGTCAATTAATGGAGTTCAGACTCTCTTTCATTATTTTTTTGTAATGAGGATTAAATCATTTGATAAAAATTTTTGTGTAACTTAAGAGATTTGTTAGGCGAACCAGTTTTTAGGACTGTTCTGTATCTTTGGTGAAGTCTACACAAAATTTTTGATGGGAAGGGGTGGAGATTCATAAAATCAAACGTCTCATATGGGTCATGTGTAGACACAGCCTTATGCTCACCAGTCTGGAAATTTGTCATTATTACTCATGAAAGACACAGAGCACATTAAGAGATGTTGAGGATGGTTCTCTTTTCAAATTTTATGCTTTTAAGGAACTAAGCTTTCTTAAATGTTGGAGGGATGATTAAGGATTAGGGCACAGGAAAAATTCACTAACTTTGATATTAAAAATAAAAAGACATCATAATCCCCTGGCATTTATTATGCTAGCCTCTTTGTACACCAGTAAATCGCACATTCTCATGCACCTGTAGGGTTTAGTTGGTGATTACTCTGTGTCCCCAATAATTTTTATCAGAAGAGATTTCTTGAGAATAGAGTCAATTAAAAGGAAAGGCCTCCTAAGAATTATAGTTGCCAACTGTTAGCTTAAAATTGATTTTTATTTGGTTTGAGGGTCATATTACTGATGCTTATATCTATTTATAAAAAGATATTCTCAACATTTTTCAAGAGAAGTAGTCAAAAAGGAAAAGTACTGTCAAAAGGGAAAGTAGCTGGATGTGGTGGTGCCTACCTGTAATCCTAGGATTCAGGAGACAGAGTCAGGAGGGTCACTATAAGTTTAAGACAAGCTTGGTTTACATAGTGAGTTTCTGACTAGCCAGGGCTATATAGAAAGACCATCTGAACCCCTCCCACCAAGAGAAAAAGGAAAGTAACCTTTATATATTCTATGCTGCTTGTCTATCATAGCCACTCCCATGGTATTATGAGTATTTTAAGGGAATTTGGATTTGAAAACTATCAAAATTTGGGGGTGACTATAGAGTGTCCTTGGAAGAAGATTTTCACTAGTGTCTTTTTAAAATAGTTTAGAAATATTTGAGAATTTAGCAATCATCTAAATTCATAAACTCATAGGTAAGGATTTTTTGATGCACAAACAGAAGACTTCCATTTTTTATTTTAATAAAGAGCATTTAAGTTAAAGGATAAAATAAATGGAGAACAAATGATTTTACTTATAGTTCTTAAAGAAAAATAGTAAAGTACTCTTTTTCCAGTGGCAAATAGGTAGTTTCCGATGAGATTTTCCCATACCACTTATGTGTCTGAATCACCTTGGTGATGCTGAAACAGTTTTATTTCAAGTTTTGCTTACAGCAAACATGACTGTTTTAGTCTGTTTTACAGCAGACTTTTATGTAGACTGTTTTTACCCACCTGATCATTATAGATTACATACAAAGCCAAAACCTTTCCTTAATAACCCTTTAAACTCCCCTGTGAAGAAGCATTTAACTTCAGTCCTAGGGCTGTAGTTCATTATTACTGACCTAAGAAAAGAAAAAACATTCCCAATTTGTTTTAGGGATGCAATTAGATATGTTTAACCTTTTGACATTGTGGCACAACATTGTCATATAGAGTTCACGCTTGAGAACTGCACAATCAGTTACAAAATTGCAAAACAAATCTCATGTTTAGAGTAGTTTTATAGTTTTGTGTTGGAATGCATTCATAGCCACACTAGAGTACATGCATTCCACGAGTAGGACGCACCTGATAAGGGTGCATGCAGATTGCCTTAGTCAACTTATTTTAGATATTTTAAATCCTGTATTGGAGCTTCTTTGAATGAAAAAATTTGAGCAGTTTATATTTTGTATATTTTCTCTGTTTCTATTCATCACTAGGGAGAATATAAATAGTAGCTAAATACAAAGAAAAAAAAAACCTGGGGACTGGGATGTAATGTAGCCCTAGCAAGTGCTCGGCCCTGTGTTCAGTCCTTATCCTCTGCCCCCAAATAGATTAAATGCTACAGCTTATTTGGGCATAGCACATCAGACTAGATGCCTTGAATAGAGAGTAACACACACACAAAAAAAATTGACTAGAAATGTGCTTGACTAGAAATTAATTGGAGGCTGTTAAAATATTGTTTAGGCAACTGAGGAATAGGAGAGGGAGGGAATTCAAGGAAGCAGAGAAGCCCAAGATCAGGAATTTAAGAAATTTTGATCAGAAAACAAGTGTGATACCTTTAAGAATCATTAAAGCCAGGTCAAGAGCCATGTATAGAGAGGAGGCTTTGTGTTGCTAAATGGGAGGTTGAGGGTAGATTGAATACTGCTGGTAGCAATGTTCTAGCTTATTTTCTTTCCTGTAATAATATTGGATCTTCTAATGACAGATCTTAAAGTGTTGATATCTTTTAGGCACATCTCTCCTGTAGGTAAAGATTGTAGAGTTTTATGGGATAATTCATGCTTGGGGTCAGTTGAGTGTAGGGTGAGTTCTTAAAGGACACACTAGCATATTGTTCTATCTTGCTAAGTCTTTGAAACATTGATTATTATTATTTTTTTCCTGAGGTTTTGGGAGGTTGTCTGCTTAAGAGTTCTGCAAACAGACTTCTCTAAGTATTACATCATCTTTTGGTTATATATATTTATTATTTTTATTTTATGTGTATGAGTGTATTGCCTGCATGTATGTGAGTGCACCTGTGTTGTGCAATGCTGCGGAGGTCAGAAGAGGGTGTCGGACTCCCCTGGAACTGGAGTTAAGGACGGTTCATAGCCGCCATGTGGGTGCTGGGAATTGAATCTGGGTCTTCTGCAAGAGCAGTCAGTGCTCTTAACCACTGTGCCGTCTCTCCTGTCCCCTTTTGGTTATATATTTTTTAAAGAAGAATTTCATAAATGAATTTTGTGACTAGTAAATTAAATTTAAAGATATTTTCTTTGGTTATAGTAATTTTACCTGAAAAATTTTTGCTTTGGTACTCTATGAACCCTATCATTTTTGTGGTTCTTTTTAACCATTATTATCCAGTTTCACTTTATGGTCCTTTTCTTTGTAAACAATGACAGTGTTATGCCAGCTCTTTACCACCAAGCTATTCCCCAACCTGACCTTGATGATCTTTGATTATTTTTATGCACTAAAACAATCAGCTATTTTGGATCTCTTGAAGAATATACTCTTAATACCACATAATTTTGGATTTTGATGTCCTCATTTTTCAAGTTAAAAACGTGAAGAGGATAGAAAAGTTGTTGCATACCTAAATGGCCATCTTTGTGTTTTGAAGAAAAAAATAAGAGTCCCTAAGGGATGATAGACATCTTAAATGAAGATTAGAAATCAGCTCAGTTACTTCTAGTGACTCTTGATTTAAAGTACCTTATAATCAATTTAAAATATATGGTTTTGTTCCATCTAATGAAAACTGTATTTTAATTAAAATATCTATAATAGAAAGAAGACTGAAAGCTGCGGTTAATGCCAGAATTGAACTCTCTTTCTTCAGAATTAGAGATTATCTTCATTATTTCAGAATTAACCTTCCCTATCTCATCCATCCAGCAGAATAAGCAGTGCTTATTTTTAGGAACCTGAAATAAGGAGGATATACGCAGTGAGTTTATACAAGACAGAATCTTGCTATATTTGCCCAAACTGGCTTTGAACTTGACATCTTCCTGACTCAGCCTCCTGAAATCAGTAAATTCAGTGAGTAGAATGCAGACTTGGTTAGGAGAGATAAGTTCTATACTCAGTGTTTGATAAATAGGAGACATTTTAGATTATTCAGTATCACTTCTTTATAAATGTCTTTTCTGTTTCATAATTTTGTGTTTGTTTAGTAATGAGCCACTATTAGTGTGAATAATCCAGCCTTTCCTGAATGTTTGAACATATTTTGAGTATGGGCATTTCAGTATTGCCTTTGCTTTTTTAGATATTTAGACTTTTTCTTGAAAAAAGTCTTAGAGAATTTCAAGTGGAAGGAGAGAGTCTGCGTATGTGTTGATGTGAGTTGAACTTCTAAATAATTAACAATTGTAGGGAAGGCATCTCTTCTTGTTTCTGTATGTAATTCTGATACCAGTAGTAGTTTTTTGCTTGTATGACCACCTAATATGAAAACAGGGATGAGACTCTCTAACAGACTAGCTTGTGTAACTGATTTAATTTCATCTGAGTTGTGTACTGTTCTTTCCATGACCAGTGAAGCTTTAATTCAAGACAGGTCTCTTTTATGTATTTCTTATGTCCTAAATATACTTTTCCAAGCATTTGGTGGTTAAAGGTACACAAAACATTTTTTCCCTTAAGGAATCAGAGTCTAAGGGAGAAGACATAAGCACAAAATCTGTGCATATGCTGTTTTGGGAAGTCAAGGGAAGGGTGCGCCTTCCCCTGATCTCACTTCTAAATCTTAAGTTTGTGGGCACAGCGAACTTCAAAATGAATAGTTTCCTGTTGGAAAAATAGCATGGTGGTGGATTGAGGGCAAGCAGTCCTGATAGTGTTTACTTTGATGATTTCTGGGTGATTTTAAAGAGAAGAATTGAAGAAATTGAAAAGATGTGGTCATTAGTGAACTGAGCTTTCATTAGTTTTCTGTTTAAAACTGTAGTATTTTCAGTACAACTAAGAGACTGTACTTGCTTTTCCTCTGAGCAAGTAATTTTTCTAGACAATCTGTTCTGATTTGTGTGGATTATTTTATGTGAAATGCTCATGTTTTTAGCCTTGCTACTTTTTTTAGTGTTTTAACTTGTAACTGATAGTTTTCCTTCTTGTATTTTATTTGAAATGATATAAGATTTTAATTTTTTCCTAGTCATTGAATAGGATTTAGTGAATGTTTTGCTTTCCCCTTAATATTTAAATTTGAATTTGGTTTCTGCTATGCCTTAGAGTTTCAGTTAAAAGTTATGAAATAAATACCAAGGTAAAAGCATCACTGTTGTGAGAAGTTTTTATCTGAAAGATAATTTGTACTTTTTTTCTCATGAGTTATTTCCAGATTGACGGGCAGAGTGCAAAAATAAAAGCAGAATTTTAGATTTAGAAAATTTGTCAATAAATTGCTTTGAAATGAAGAAAAACTTCCTAGTTTTTTGATTAAAATAATTTTAATATAAAATAATGGTTATATTACAGTGGAAGTTTTAATTATAAACAGAAGAAAATATTTTGAGACAGGTATACCTTCTAGATTTAAGTATAGATATTTCAAACTATCTCAAGCTGATATTTAAAAGAATAAAACAAATTGTCAAATTTACTTTAAAATTCATCTAGTTACATGAGAAGTAGGCATCAGTATCAACATTTTACACATTCATTTTCACATGACCAAATGATAAGACCAAAATTCCATTAACTCAACTATGTGTTTTTGACCCTTGGAAAGGGTTTTTGAAAATTTATTTAAAAATATTCCTAGTGGAATTTTTCTTTAAGACTCATTGATGAAGGCCTAGTATCATAATTTTCATCTTGCTTACTTACTAGTAATTATACTAATTAATGGGCCACGAATACTATGATGTTAATATGAATGAAGCAGCTTAATAGAGCACTAAAATCAAGCACAAGAATCTAGCAATGTGATCTCTGAGTGGGAAATGAGTGATATTCCTTCTCTTAGACTTCTAAAATATCAGGGTTATTTGGTGAGCTCTAAGGATTCTTTTAGCTCACAAATATATAGTTTTGTTACTAAAGTACATGTTTAGGTATCTGCATAGGACCAAAAACAATACTTTAAAATACTTATATCTATCAGTATATTTGAGTTTTGATAATTTAAAACCATGAATTTCTTTTCTTAGAATTAACCTTTTATCAGTGTACTATTTCTTTCTTTATAGAATTCAAAGCTTATGTATATCTTTTTTTTTTTTTGAGACAGACTGATTGTGTATCACTGTCTGGTGCTTGCTATGTAGACCAGGCTGGCCTTGAACTCACAGAGCTCTGCCTGCCTCTGCCTCCCAAGTATGGGATTTATATATATCTTTTGCATAGTGGAACAACAGTAAAAAAAGTAGAAGAGTCAGTCACCCAGCTCTTTTCTAGTAGGATGGTGCATCCTTTGGATGCTTTCTTCTCCTAATTTGCCTGTACATTGTCAAAACCAAGTTTAGGAATATTTCATAAAACAGTTTTAGAATTTTTTTGTAACAGAGGATCTGGAATAATACTTATATGTGTAATAATGTATGAAGCCAATATTTGTTCCATAATTACATTTATTTAGGAGTTTCTTTATGAATTAAATAAGCTTGAGCCTTTATTGTATAATTTCTTAATATCTTTGGCTAATACATTCTTTAAAACTTGCTTTAATATATTAATTTTTAATGTTATTTCTGTATTAGTGGTTCATTTTCTAGTTTTATCATTCAATTCATATTTTAAAATGGTTTTAATTCTTTCCCTCATAAGAAATGTTACGGTATATTTTACCACATAGATTTCATTCTTGGATGTCAGCAGCAATTCATAATTCTGCCACATGGTGTCGCCTAAATACATTTTTTTTAAAAGTGTGGCTTTAAAACGCGTTTGTTTCATGTTATATTGATTTTTTTTCTTTTCCTCTTTCCTCTTTGGTTTTGAATCTGGAATATTGGTATGAGACACAGCAGCTAGACTTCTTCAACTTATTGTGCTTTATTTTGCTTCTTGGTATTTAACACAACAGTTTATGTTGAAGCAGTATAATCTAGTGAATGGGCTAGTGACCGGTGACATGTTTAAAGTAAGGGTTTTACTGCGATGAATTTATTTTGTGCTGCTTTTCTCTTCTTGAGACAGGGTCTCATGGAGCCCAGCTGGCCTCATACTTGCTGTGTAGCTAGGGCTGGGCTTGAACACCTGATCCTTCGGCCGCCACCTCGCAAATGCTGAGATTGCAGGTGTTCTCCACTATCTTCAGACATTTTGTGCTTCTAATCATCCTAAAATTATTCCATGTTAGTTGCTTACAGACCTTTTGTTTAAAGTCAGAGCTACTCTTAGAAGCTCATTATGTGATGTCTGATCAAGCCTAGAGCAAGTCAACCTTTGTTCCAGAGAAGTACACCCTTAGTCCTAACCCCTGGTAGCATATTACCTCCAAGAATGCTACACTTGCCTATGAGCGCAAAACAAAACACAATTATAAATATTGTTCCCAACCAATTACAAGTTTTAAACCAACAGACTATTAATGCTGTCTGGATGTTTTTGCTCCTAAAAGTGTTGTTATTTGGTCAGAATTGTATTAGTTACACGTTGGGTCTTACTTGTCTCATAGCAAGTGGTGCTTGAACTATAAACTTATCTGGATTTGGATTTTTATATAAGTAGTAGCTCATATTTTAAGGGAATAAGTAGTTGGGTATCTAAATATAATATATTTATATATTGATTTGATTCAGCACTTAAAATATTTATGCCATCCTGGTAGCATACAATTTATATTATAATCGTGTCTATAACTTAGACTAAAATGTATATAAGACTTGGTCTAGGTGTATAGCTCAATTGTGGCCTTCACTCTTAGTATCATTATATGCTGGGCTCTATCCTCCCAGTCCCCCCAAAAAGTGTAGCGTTCCACAATCATTACAAACCATCAACATATGGGGATTATATTGCCTGATAATTTGGTGAGTAAACTCTGGAACTATCTTTTGTTGTGTCTTTAAATGATACAACTTGATCTTTGTATACAAACAATCATGGAGTTGACAAACATGAATTAATAAAAATATAAACAAGGATATAAAGCTTCAGGTTTTTTGTTTGATTTGTTCTGTTTTTGAGACTGGTTCTCTTTGTAGCCCCAGCTGGCCTGAAACCTTGCTGCATAGACCAGGCTAGTCTTGATCTCACAGAGATAGACCTGCCTCTGCCTCCAAGTGCTAGGATTAAAGGGATGTGCCACCACACTCAGTTAAGCTTCAGTTTTTAAAATAGAATAGGTATCTATGTTTATCTTTCCTTTATCTGTGTTTTGATTGTGCTTTATTATTTTTTAAGTATATTGTTTCTGTTTTTGTTATTGAACAGGATGACCAAAAGCAGCTTGAGGAAGGAAAGGATTTATTTGGCTTGTAGGTTATAGTCCATCGTCAAGAAGGCCAAGGCAAGATCCTGGAGGCAGGAACTGAATTAGAGACCAGGGAGAAATGCTGCTTACTGGCTTGCTACCCCTGACTTGCTCAGCTAGCTTTCATATACAGCCTAGGCCCACTTGCTTAGGCTAGGATGGCACTGGCCGCAGTGGGCTGGGCTCTCCTACATCAATTAGTAATCAAGAAAAGATGTCACAGACATGTCCACAAGCAGAAATTCCTCAGTTGTGATTTCCTCATCCCAGGTGTGTCAAGTTGACAACAAAACTAAGCAGGACAGTAATAGAATTATTTTTCCTTTTTAAAATTTTTTTCTTATAATCCTATTTTGCTTATGGATTACTGTAAGACCACGAGCCTGTTAATTTTTCATGTTAACTTTGTTTCAGCAGTACGTGTTCATGCCTGCTTGTTTACTGGTCCAGAATATAGGAGAAATGAATGTCATAAAACTGGAAGCAAGTGTGCCATATATTGGATGACTTTTCCCCCCTTTTTTCTGCTGCCTTAACATTTGGTTCAAGAGTCAAACAGATCTGGGGCTGAAGAGATGGCTCAACGGTTAAGAGTAGTGGTTGCTCATGCAAAGGACCCGGGTTCAGTTCCCAGCACCCACCTAGTGGCTAACAACTATCTGGAACTCCAGTTTTAGGGAATCCAAAGGCTTCTTCTGACCACTGCGGGCATTGTACAACACAGGTGCACTTACAGGCATGTAGGCAGTACAGTCATATGCATAACATAGGCTGGCCGTGGTGGTGCGCACCTTTAATCCTAGCACTGGGGAGGCAGAGTCAGGCGGATCTCTGTGAGTTCAAGGCCAGCCTGGTCTATGTAGTAAGTTCCAGGACAGCTGGGGCTACAGGGAGACCCTGTCTCAAAAGTACCAAACAAAAAATAATAAAGTATATTTTAAGAGTGACCAGTGGATTTATGTATTTAGTGGATTTATGAAATTCTAGATTATTTGGGAACACAAGATTTATAGGGTTCCAAATGAACCATTAAGAATATATAGCAAACATATTTGAAATTGTGTATGACATTAAAAAGTTAACTTTTAAACAAAAGTTAGGAATGATCAACGCGAAGAATATCCATTAATTTAATGGGATCTTACCTTTGTGTATCTGTGTATTTCACAGAGAGATAAAGAATCCTTTGAGGAATTCCTTTGCATGAAATTTAGCTGCACAAAGTATAGATATGATGATTTCAGAGCATTGGAAAGTTACTTTTTTCTTGTAAAGATCAGAGAAGAGGAGAGTCTAAGAAATATAATTACCTACTCAATGTAAAGTACTCCTAGTTCTTAGGGGAATTTGCAAATAGAAAAGTTTTTCTTTTATTTTTTGTTTTTGCTGTGATTTACTTGTTTTTTAGCTCTTACAGTGAAATACAGGCAGGCATCTGTAACTTTTCTTATTTATGCACCAGCATTGAAAAAAAAACCCTCACTTCTTGATGCTGGAGAGATGACTCAGATGTTAGGTGTGTTTGGGTAGTCAAGAGGACTAGAATAATTGGGATCTCAGCACCCCTATAACATGCCAGGCACCCTGCAAGTGCCTGTAATTGTAGCCTGAAGGGATCCAACACCCTCTTCTGTCATCTCTTTGTGCACACGCACCTGTGTACACTTACATAGAGACATACATGCACATAAATAAAACAAAATTTTAAACATCTTCATTTTTCCTTGTTTCTTTCTTATGCTTTATTGCTTTATGCTGTAGTAAGGGAGTTGCTACATAAACTAACATAGGGGTGGGGAGGCAAATTGCCAGGCTTGGGATAAACTTTTTTTTTTTTTTTCGGTCCTTTTGAGACAGGGTCTCCTTGTAGCTCCAGCTGTCCTGGATTCACCATGGAGACCAGGCTGGCCTTGAACTCACAGAGATCCACCTGCCTCTGCCTCCCGAGTGCTGTGATTAAAGGTGTGCGCCACCACACCCAGCCTAATTTTTAATTTTTGAGAATTTTATAGTTGAGTATTGTCTACATTATTTCCATTCTTCCCAGCCCCCCACCAACTCCTCCCATGTACTCCCACTCTCTCCAATTTCTTGCCATCTTCTTTATTATTGTTATATATACATGCATTTGTAAATTGTGCATTATGAAATATATGAATTATGAAATATATATAATGCACTGAGTCCATTTAGTGGTGCTTGAGTGTACCTGTGTGCGTGTTTAAGTGCTTTTCAGGGTTGGTGCTAGGAATCCAACTAAGTCATGCTAGGACAGCAAGTGCTCTTGTCCACTGAGCCATCTGCCCAGCCCATTTTATCCACCATTTATTGAAGATAACCATTTCCCTCATGACTTTGCAGTGTCATGTTAGCATTAATCAGTAGTATATGTGCACATGGTCCCCGTGAATATGTTTATATAAGATACACGATTGATTCTGCATTTTTATATTGATTTGTTTGTACTTGCACCAGTGCTACACTGTCTTCATTGCATAACTTTCTGAAAACTTATTTGGCAGAGACTATTTTCTTTAATTTATTTTCTTCACAATTCTCTTAGCTCTACTCAGACTTCACATCTTGGTTGGATCATGCAGCTTTAGGATCATGCAGCTTTCTCTGAAAAAAGTCTTGCTGAGATTTAGAGTGAAATTGAATTGACTCTGTAGACTAGTTTGGGAATTGGTAACATTTTTATACTTTTGTGCCTTCAGCTTCATGAGCATGGTTCATCTTCCTTGGTTTAGGATTTAATTTCTTTCACATATTTAGCAGTTTATTTTTTATCTTTTACATCTTTCATTGACTTATTTCTTAGCATTAATTATTTTCAGTGTCATTGTAAAAGGTGCCTTTTAATCTTGATTTCTAATTCATATTTTCTGTAAATATAAACAATCGTTTGATTCTTACAGTTTGACTATAGTACCTCTTATATATTTATAGTATGTGTCAACTACTTTAAACTTTTTTAAAAAAAACTATACTTTGTCTCATTGCATTGGCTGGAGCTGTTTGCTTATCATTGAATACAGACGTTAATGGAAGGCGTCCATGTAAATTTTCACTCTTTTTACATTAAGGTAAGCTGCTTTGTATAGCTTTTATTTGTCCAAGTCATTTATGACTTAAGGATATTCGTTCCTGATGGCTGGAGAAATGTCTCAACCATTAAGAGCACATACTTGCAGAGGACTTGGGTTGGGTTTCCAATACCCACATCAGATCACTCACAACTACCTGTAACTCCAATTCTAGGGGCTCTAAACACCCTCTTCTGGCCTCTGGATGTTCATACACATGGGGCATACAGACATACATACATACATACATATAAATAAATAAAAACAGATTTTTTTTGTTCTATAGGGAATTTTGTCAAATACTTTTCTATTTAGGTAGTTGTATAATTTTTGTTTTTTATTTTAATGTGGCACATTGCATTGATATCTTAAATATTACATAATTTTTTTTTATTTCTGAAAGTATCCTAGTTTGGTCATGTTACAGTATAGTTAGTTGTTTTTGAGACAGGGTCTCCCTGTAGCCCCAGCTGGCCTGGAACTCACTATGTAGACCAGGCTGACCTTGACCTCACAGAGATCCAGCTGTCTCTGCCTAGTGCTGGGACTAAAGGCATGTGTCACCATGCCTGGCTTTATTTTTTATTTTTTTTTTTAAGAATTTTACATCTCTATTCATTAGTACAATGGACTTGTATCGTTTCTTCATGAAAAAACAATTGAAAAATTGCTTTGTATTCTTGAGAGGTTTGTATAACATGCATAATATGTATAAAATGTCATATGAAAAGAAATCCCAGTTTAGAGTTTCCAACTTTTTTATTGCATATAAAGCTATAAATTTCTCTCAAAGGTATGGTTATAGCTGTTTCCTTATATTTTGATATTTTTCATTTTTATCATTTATTTCAAAATATTACCTATTTTGATTTCTCTTTAAACTATTAGTATTAATTTCTAATACCATATTGAAAATTTTGTAATCATTTTATTGTTGATAAAAATTCTTCTATTAAATGAACCAACTAAAGAAAATATTCTGTGCCTACCTAAAAATTGTGTTTGCACTCGTTAAGTACAATGTGTTAGTTCCCAAAGGGTCACTATAGCAAAGTAGTACAAATTGGGTGGCTTAAATAACAGAAGTCTGTTTTCCCATATTCTGGAGGGTACCACCATAAATTAAGATAGCAGGGCTTCCTTCTGAGACCTGTAGGGGACAGTCCTTCCTGGCCTTTTGAGTCTTCTGATATTTGTCACAAATCCTTCAAGTTCTTTTGTTTATAGATGCATCATTACAATTTCTACCTCTGTTATATTATAGCTGTCTTTAAACTTTGTATCTTTGTGGTTGCACATGGTGTTCTGCTATGTCTCCTACCCTTAAGGGTACCAGTCACATGAGATTATGGTGTGCCCTTCTCTAGTATGACATTATTTCACATCTGTAATGGTCACGATTCCTAATAGAGAGTCAAGTCATTTTCTGAGGTAATACTGCTTAAGACTTCAACATATCAGTGAGGGGAGGGGCACAATCCAACCCACATAGAAATAACTTATACCAATTAGGTCAAGTTTCTTACTATTCTTCCAATTTCTGTCTCTTTCGTTGCTTTAACCAAAAATCATAGTTATTCTATTAACTTAGAGATGCTAGAATTATCCAATAAAGAACAGAGATTTAGATATTTCTCCCTTTGCTTCTTTTTATTCTTTTTTTTAGAAATTAGAAAGCTTTTAGGTACACTGAAATTTAGAATGTTTTCATTTTCTGTTGAAATGAACCTTATTCTGTGCCACCCTATCTCTATATTGCATTTCTGCCTTAAAAGGGCTACTTCCTTTGGTATTGTATAAACATAAACTTTACAAGCTTTCTTTTGATTAGCATTTGTGTGCTATATATTTTCCTGTATTTTTACTTTTAGTTTTCCTAGCCTTAAGCCCAATATATAGTTAGGTCTTTGTTCAAATTTTGATCAGGTTGCATTTAGTGTACTTATGTCCTTGGGATTAAGTGTCTCATCTTGCTAATTTTTTTTCTATCTAATTTTAATTTTCTCACTTCTTACATTTTTTAAATTATTTCACTTGGATTTTAAAAAACTCTCTAACTATATTACTGTATTAATTCCACAGTCTTTACTATTCCTTTAGCAGTTATCCTGTGAACTAAAGCATGCATTTTTATTGAAGGATAATGTAAGTTCCTCTACTCTGGATGTGGTCACTCTGTGGATGGTGGTAGGTAATCCCAGTGCTTGGGAGTCTGAGGTGGGAGATTGCCACAAATTTGAGGACAGCCTGGGCTACATAGTAAGTTCCAGGTCAGCCTGGCCTAGACAAAGCAAACACTTTCTGTCACATCCTAGACAATATAGAGATCCTATTACACATTAAGTACTGTATCCTTCCAATTCCTTGATACTTCTTTACAGTTTAAACCTTATAACACCTAATTATAAATTTGTTTAAATAAATGTTGTATTACTATTTTACTGATATGTTATACTAGTTACTTTATTTTGTCTTATAGTTCCACGTGGTACAGTCTTGTCATGGCAGGAGCTGGTCACATTGCATCCAAGAAGCAAAGAGTGATGAATGTTAGTGCTCAGCTCACTTCCTCCTTTTTCTTCAGTCCAGGATCCTAGACCATGGAATTGTGCCCCCGCATGGTTAGGGTTGGTCTTCCCACCTCATTTATCCTAGTATCTTGAGAAGCCCTCATAGCCGTGGTTAGAGTTTGATGTCCTTGGTGACTCTAGAACCTGTCAAGTTGACAATATTAATCATCATAGTTATTTACTGTATTTCACTTAAAATATATATACATTCATTTGCACATTTACTGTGTACTTTGCCCTTTGTTTCATCCTGGTTTTATCGGGATCATTTATTCTGTCAAAAAGAACTTTTTTCTTCTATGTGTTTTTACATGAATATACTAGTTACAGATTATTTCAGATTTATCATTCATATACTTTGTATTTGAAAGAGTATTTTTGCTACATTAGCAGGCTTTATTTTTTGTTTTAGAAATGTCTAGTTGTTCTGTTTCAAACACTACTCTTGTTCCATTTTCTCCTTTGTGGCATTATACTTGGACGCATTAGACCTTTTCACTCTGGCCCCTTCATGGCTATTTTCCTTCAGTATTTTCTGTCCTTTTGTATGATCAATCTGTGTATTTTCTTAATTTGGTTTTTAACATGCTGATAACTGTTTATTTGAATTTCTCAGTTTGGGAATTTTATATGACTATTTATTTTGACCCTGAAGTTCTGTTTTATAACTCAGGCTGGTGTGGAACTTGCAGTCTTCCTCTGCCTCCTAAGAACGGGGACTCCAGGCCTCTGCCACTATGCCTACTCACTATGCCTAGCTTCACTTTTTATGAATTTTAGTTTTCTTCTGAAAATTTTAGCCTTTTTAATACTTAAGCATATTAGGCATAATTAATTTCTTTCCACTCATTTTTATTAGCATATTTGCATATATACACATTATATAAGCACATATTTTATGTGTGTATATGGTCTGTGTGTGGTCTTAGTACATGTATGTATGGGCGTTTTCATTGTGTGAACACACATATGTGCAGTCACCACCAGCGGGTGGCCGCTCCTCCGTTCTCACGGGCACCGCTTCTTCATTCTCACAGGCGTCAAGGCTGCTCCTCTGCTCGCCCTGGGCTGAGGCTGGTCTTCTGCCTGGCTGGTGCCATCTTCTGTCATCATTGCTTCTGCCTGGTCCCGGACCCCAGGGCTGGTGAGGAGACTGTGTCAGCGGAGCCGCATTCAGACACAGGAGACTAGGTTCAGTGACACAGATCTGGTTTATTGCAGGAAGGCACAAGCTTATATAGGGGTAGTGGTCCAGTCACAGCACAGCAAGTAGGATACCTTATTAGCATAATAGGTTTAGCATCCTATCACAGTGCAACAAGTAGGTTACCTTATTAGCATCATCCTTTTAGGATAACAGACTTAACGTCCTATCACAGAATAGCGGGTAGGATGCCTCATTAGCATACTGGGTTTCAGATTACAGAGCCCAGTGGTTGGGCTGTTGCCTCAGGCCTGCTGTATGGCTGTCAATAAGACTTTCACCTTAGGCTCAAGCCTGTCTCCCACACATATGTAAGTGTAAATGGAGGCCAGAGGTTGACTTCTGGCATCTTCCTCCACAGTCTACTGAGACAGGGTCTCCTGTTGAACATAGAACTCTGCTGATTTGTCTGGTCTCACAAGCTAGTTTGCCTGGGGAGCCCATCTCACGCCTCCCAGGGGATTACAGCCTCCTAGGTTTTGATGTGGGTGCTGGGGATCCCAACTCCAGTCTTCATGCTTGTGCAGCAAGTACTTTATCCACTGAGCTATCTCCCTATCCCCTCTTAGTGTATATTAATTGTTAAAAGATATTAAGTTTTATTCTGACATCTTTGTAACATTTAAATATACTTTGATCATACTTACCTCTCATTTTCCTCTTTTGTTCCACCTTGGCCTCCCACTGATCCCCACTGATCCCCTTTTCCCAAATAGTTTTACTTTAATAAAGCTTTGTTTTTACATATAGAGTCTGCATATGAGAGAAAATGTAGTTATCTTTCTGAGTTTGACTTCGCTTAGCATGGTGATCTCCAATTCTATCCATTTTCCTGTAGACGTCATAATTTAATATAAAATTTTTTAACATTTTTCATGTGTGTATGTATGTGTATATGTGCACATATGGCACACATATGGCACACATGGTCAGAGGAACATCTTGTTGGAATCAGTTCTTTTTTTCCATCATGTATGTTTCAGGGATTGAACTCATGTTGTCTGGCTTGGTGGCAAGCATATTTTTTTAAGAATATTTTTATTATTCCAAAGAGAGGAAATTTTTAACTCATTTTCCCAGAAATAACTTGAAGCAGGTTACATAAAAATGTATATACAATGAAGTTTAAGGGTGGAAAAGTAGGGCTATGAAATCAAAGACTAAAGCCAGGTGTGGTGGCAAATGTCCTCAGGCCCAGCAGATCTCAGTGAGTTTGAGGCCAGCTGGTCCACTCAGTGAGCTCCAGGCCAGTTGGGGTCACAGGGAGACCCTGTCCCAAAAATAATGAAAGAAAAAATAAAAAGAAAAGAAAAAAGTCAAAGACTAAAAGATTTGGTAGCAAGCATCTTTACCCACTGAGCCATCTCATCTGCCCCGTAATTTCATTTATGACTGAAGACAGCTCCACTGTTTATATTATGCTACATTTTCTTTATTCATCTTTGATGGGCACCTGGGCTGGCTCCATTGTCTTGGCTAATGTGAATATTGCTGCAATAAACATGGATATACAAATATCTCTGTGGTATGCTGACTTAGAATACTTTGCATGTATACCCAGAAGTTTGGTATACTTGGATCATGTGGTCATTTTTTCTTTTTTCTTTTTAGTTTTTTGAGGAACGTCTATACTGATTTCTGTAGTAGCTGTACTAATTTACATTCCCACTAACAGTAAATAAGGATTCCTGCCCCTTGCCAGCATTTGCATTTCCCTAATGGCTAAATATTAACAATGTTCATAAATTTATTGGCCATTTGTGTTTGAGAATTGTCTCATCAATTCTTTTGATATTTAATTTTTTTGTTCTGCATATGTTCTGAATAGTAATTCCCAGTCAGATGAATGGTTGGCAGAGATTTCCTCTCATCCTGTGGGCCCTCACTTCTTCCTCTTGTTTGTTGCCTTTGTTTTTAGTTTGTTGGACTCTTAATTTTTCAGTTCTCACCATTATGTACTGCGCTATTAGAGTCATATTCAGAATGTCATTTCCTATTCTAATATCTTGAAGTACTTTCTCTGTTTTCCTCTGTAGTTTGGACATTTCAGATACTTAAGTGTTGATTCATTTTAAAATGATTTTCTATAGGGTGGAAAATCGAAGTCTAGTTTCACCTTTTACGATGCAGATTTCCAGTTTCTCATCACCATTTGCTAAAGAAGTTGTCTTTCTCTGTCATATGTTACTAGCATCTCTGTTAAGAATGAGATTTATTTCTGAGTTAATTCTTTTCCTTTGTAGTTTTTATGCCGATATCAAGATAAAGTTATTTTAATATTCAGTTTTGAAATTATTATCTAAATATCATAGAGATCTGTTTCTGTTGACTGCTGCTTCTGTCGATTTTAGGTGATCTTTTTTTATTTTTCATATTACCAGTTATTTTTGAGTAAATGTCAGATATTGAATATGAAGAATTGCTGAGAGTTTGAAGTCTAGCATGATGTTTCTTTACTCAGAGAGGATTTATTTTGGTATTACAGAGGTACCAAAGGACTGAGATTCCTTAGATTGCATTAGTCCAACAGTAATTAAGATGGTTTCCAAGTTCACTTAAATTGTTAGTCTACTATGGGTTAAGTTTCACCAGTTCATCCTGGTCACCAGTAGCTCCCCATCTCTTAGTTCTTGAAAATTTTCTTGTCATCTTCCCTTGTTTCTCATGTCCCTTTTGAGAATTGACCAACCCTTACAGGGACAAAGGTACTTTTCAAAGAGTACTATATCTCTTTGGATTTTCAGCTTGTCCCAGATCAAGACCTTATAATTTGTTATGATCTTGACTGTTGTCAATACTTTCAGGCAGATGCTTTTGACTTTTAATGTTTAAAACCAATGTTGATTAATATTACCTAGTTCATCATATGGTAATAGGTTACTGTGATATTTTTCTATTGAATTATCTTCAAAGTGTTATTTAAAAATCTCTACAATGTTTTTGGAAATCATCAAACATTTTTTACCTGTGTATATTTTTATGTAGTTTCTTAGCATGGAGTTAGATATACATTCTTGATGGAAAGGTTTAAGACATACAAAGAAATAAGAGCTAAAATGGAAGTTCATAGTGGAACTATAAATGGTTATATTAGGTTTCAGGTTTTTTAGCTTAGTATTATTTTGGTCATCTATTTCTTCTTAAGGCAGGAAGGAAATGATAATTTATATGTAAATCACTATGCCTATAGAATATTTAAATTTCCTAAATTTGCTTAGATTCTTTGGTTCTACCTTTCTGAAATTATGCAATCTCATTTTGAAAATCCTTTCTTTATCTTAATAGGGTAGTATTTGCCACTTGTCTGTTTTTCTCTAAAGTTTATTTTCCAAATTACTGATCAAAACATTTTAAAGTTATCAAGGATTCCATGCACTTCCAAGATAGGCCTAACATCAATCTAAAGACTCAATTCTTTTCTGTCTTCACTGCTTACAGATAGGGAACACAGTCTCTTCAGCCTGGACCTGTGTAGAAGAATTTGGAGGAAATAAGCAGGTAAGAAAACATCTTTTAGGAATTTTGTGGTATACTTTCTTTTCAGAAAGCAGTTCTAGGTTAACCCTGTGACTATAGGAGGTGTTTAGAACTGTCGAATAAAAACACTGGGCACTGTTTTGTTTATAGTAGCTTTGCTAGATATACCCATTAAGCAAAATTTTTAAAGTTAAATGGTTTCCATATTTCAGGTCCTTTCAGAACTTTGAGCATGATAATGTACATTGAACCACTGAGATGGAAAACAGTAGTATATAAGTCAGGTATACTTAGAGTGAATGCTGTCTTTCAGTTACCCAGTATTTCTCAAACTTACCTAGAATAAGAATCAATTTTTCCTACCTTAGTAAACCAATATATTTTTTGAACTCAATTTTGTGTTCTCATGAGAGTACTAAGAAAGATAACTTTCAGAGAAATTAAAAGGTAGTTTATGATTTGAGTGAAGGTTATTACAAGCTCTTTTTTATATGTAAAAACAAAGACAGTGCTATGGTTTCTGGGGATCAATCCATATATAACCCAGTGTTCTTGGGTAGGTTACTTTACCATTTTGTGTCTTGATTTCCACAATATCAAAGGGAATAATATGAGTACTTGCAAAACTGTCAGGGTTTCAGTTGTAACTGATCTTATATGGTTATTTGTGGCATGTACTAAGTATTCAAGAAACATGACCTATTATTAATATAATACATTCTTTAGATAAAAAGAGGAATATGGTGGCGAATGCTTTTAATTTCAGCACTTGGGAGGCAGAGGCCAGCCTGGTCTACATAGCGAGTTCCAGGCCAGCTGGGGCTACAAGGGAGTCCCTGTCTCGGGGGCAGGGAGAGAGAGAGAGAGAGGGAGAGGGAGAGGGAGAGGAATAGGCTTATTATTCTTGACACTTAACAGACTTTAAACTTATACTTGAAGATCTTAGCAAATTTGTAGGTCCAAATCTTAAATCTTAGAATAAAACTAGAAATATGTGGTACCAGTTTGGGAACTAGCTTCTAACTAGCTTCTTTATGTCTTTAATAATTTAAAGTTTGAATTATGAGTTCAAACTTTATGGGGACTGATTTTTATTGACAGAAATGAAAGTTGAAAAGAGTTGCCATCTTTAAGCCTAAGCCTTTCTCTTCACTGTGGCCCAGGTAGTTTATCTAGTGCTACACTTTTTGACCTGTTCTGAAGCCTAGAGTGTTACAACTCTAGCTGTAAGTTTTGCTCTGAGAAACTACTATCCTATTGCTCTTTCTCAGATGGTTAGAAACTAGCATTAAGAGGAGTCTGTTATAATTATATCAGCATAAAGTGGGCAAATTGGGAGCTCTAGATAGGGTTTGTTTGGTCTCTTTACTTTAGAAGGAAAACAATTGGACTAATTTCAGTTAGAGTCACTTTATATTTGGTCCTTCTTCATTCTTTAGTTTGTGTGTTCAGTCTTGGTCCTAAAGGCATGTGTTTGTAACTGTTGATTTTACATACTAGGTGATGTTTTTTCTATTTTGTTGTCAGTGTTTGGTTTCCTATTATGTCATTAAAATTGTCAAATTGATTTGCAAAGGTGTTCCCTGAAGAAACTATTTCTACATCAAACACATTTTGGGGAAAACTTTGTACTGCATGCTCTTGATTTTTTTAACGTAACATGCACATATATATATGCATGTTATGTTAAAAAAATCAAGGAAGCAACTTGTCAGATTTTCTTCTAACTTTTCTAAACCTTTCCCACAATGACTGCTAAGGGATTCCTGTAGACATGCTTGCGCTTGAATCATCTGGGATATCGTTTGGGAAACACTGAAACTAACCCAAAGAATTTTATTTGTGTGTTTATAACTTGGTTGAGGGCTAATTAAAACATATTTAAATGCACCTAATTAAATTGCACCCTTAATCTATTTTGATTTATGTGTATATCTGAAGTGATATCATAGTCAAGAAAACAAACATTCCAGTCACCCCTAAAAGTGACATTGTGCTCTTGTGTAATCTCTTCTTCTTTCTGCTTTCTTTCTCAGACTTGAGTTGCATCTTTCTAGAATTTCACTCTTAGCTTGGTGTGGTTGCTCATACCTGTAATCCCAATACTTGGGAGGCTCAGGCAGGAGGATTCAGAGTTCAGTTGTTCAGTGTCAGACTTGGCTACATAGCAGAGTTGAGAGCTTAGCTCAATAAACTGAAACAGGCCAGCAAGGTGTCTTGACGGTAAAGGCACTTGCTGACAAGACCAGCAAACTTAAGTTTGATCCTCAGAACCCACATGGTGGGAGGAGAGAACTGATTGTTGTACACATTGTCCTCTGATCCCCCCATGCACTCTGTGACACAACACAACACAACACACACACAACTCTCTCTCTCTCTCTCTCTCTCTCTCTCTCTCTCTCAACAAAATGGTTCTTTAAATAAAATTGCAACTTTTTTAGCACATTAAGTGAGGAAATGAGGAGTCCCATGCACTGTATAGAGGCTGTGGAAATAAAGAGGTACAGGTCAAATACAGGTATCTTAGAGAGAAGCACCATTGACCGGTTTTCTGTTCTTTAGCCCGTAGTTTAACTTTTGAGATGCTTTCTGTCAAATATCCTGCTCAAGAAGATTGTTCCAAAAGGCTGGTCAAGTGGAAATGATACCCTCCTAAGAACCAAGAGACCTAATTATTGACTTATTCTTTTTCCACTTAGCTGTGGAAATACAGGTCTGCTTTACCCAAATCAGTGGTCTTGTGTCTTTGTCATTTATATGAATGAGGTCATTTGAATTAAAGACTTGTAAAGTTTCAGCCTATTCCCAGTTTTTGATTTGAAATTACAGAATTTGATTAGTCAAAAATTTTATTAGTATTATAAAATGACAAAACCCAGTACAAATAGCAAAAGGGGGGCTGGAGAGATGACTCAGCAGTTAAGAGTACTGACTGCTCTTGCAGAGGACCTGGGTTCAGTTCCCAGCACCTACATGGTGGCTAACAACTGCCAGTAACTGCAGTTCCAGGGAATCCAATGTCTTTTTCTGACCTCTGTGGATGTTGCATGACACGGGTGCACTTATATACAGGCAATACACAAATACACATTAAAAATAAAAACAAGGGGCTGGAGAGATGGCTCAGCAGTTAAGAACACTCGTTATTCTTGCAGAAGACCGGGGTTCGAATCCCAGCACCCATGTGGCAGGTAACAACAAGTCCAGTCCCAGGGGATCTGACAGCCTCCTCTGGCCTCTGTGGCATTGCATGACACAGGTGCACATGCCTAAATGCAGGCAATACATGCATACACATAAAATAAAAATAATAATTTTTTTAAAAAGTTAAAACATAGCAAAAAGGCTTGAAAACATCTGAATGAAGATGTTTATAAATAATGACCACATTATTAGTCATAAGGAAATCAAAATTAAAACCATAGTGAAATATATTTTCACTTCATATATTGATATAACTGATTTAAAGTATGGTGTGGTGGTGCATCCCTGTAATCCCAAAGCTTTGGAGGCAGAAACAGTATAGGCTTGAGGCCATTCTGGTCTAGGTCTATGAAAAGTAAATTCCAGGCCAATCAGGGCCACAGAGTAAGTTTTAGGCTTAAAAAATCCTGCAATACCAACTGTTGCTGAAGATGTGGCACCCAAATAGAGATCTCATATTTTAGTGTTGTGAGTATGAAGTGGTTGCAGTGAAGAACTCTAAAACATAATGTCTCTACCCTGTTCCTCAGCACACCCACTTCCAGGTATTTACCCTAAAGAGAAAACATCACAAACGGTTTATAGAAGAATCATCATAGCAGCATATTCATGAACATAAAGTTATAAGCAGCTTATCTATTAATCAGCAGGTGAATGCATAAAACTTGTGGTATATTCATTCAGTGGAATAATACTCAACAATAAAAGGGAAGAAATTGCCAAAATGTATAACATGAGGGGCCGGAGAGATGGTTCAGTGGTTAAGAACACTGGTTGTTCTTGCAGAAGACATGGGCTTGAATTCCAGCACCCACATGGCAGCTAACAACTGTCCGTAACTCCAGTTCTAGGGGATCCGACAGCCTCTTCTATCCGTGGGCATTGAATGACAAGGTGCACTTACCTACGTGCAGGCAATACGTGCATACACATAAAAAGAATAAAATATTAAAAAGAAAAAATGTATATAACATGAATGAATCTTAGGAATTACACTGAACCAAAGAAGCTAGACATAAAAAAAATACTAAAAAGCAACAAAATATAAAAACAGGTGGAAATTAACCCATGGTGATAGAAATCAGAAAGTGATCTCTAGCAGAAGGGCTACTAACAGAAAAGAGGCCCAAACTCATTGAAATGAACACATAGGGTATGTGCCTCTTACTGTAAGTTGTGCTGCAATTTTAAGTATTAAGACAGCTGAATAACATGAAGTATAAAATTTAAATTCTGAAATTAGCCCTGTATTATTTAGTAAGAAGGAGAAAGAGGGGTACAGATCGGTCTGGGGCAGAAACAGTGGGATTGAAGAATTGAGGATGGATTTTAAGAGGATAATCTGGGGCTGAGGGAACAAGTGTGTATATGCTAGGAATTTTAACTCATTTCTTAATTTTTTTCTTAAACATTAACAAAAATTTAATCTTTTTTCTATGCTATGTAAATTATATCTAAGGAAAATGTTTCTACTCCTTAGTTTATTCCATTAGTTATATATTTTCAGTTTACAGTCCATTCATTATCTTTTTCGACATGTATTCTATTTTCTAGTCACTCAGATATTTTTCTGAATATACTTAGGTTCTTAGTGGCTTTAAGAATAGGATTTCTGAAATGCTTGTAAAATCTTTATACCTGAAGTCTGGCCTCATTTTTGTAGTTATTTTGAAGATTCTAAAAATTTATCCTATGCAAATAATTATCTGAGTCAACTTTTTAATTTAGTTTAATTAATTTAATTTAGCACTTAATTTAGTTTTCTTAAAAATAAGAATACAGCAAGTGGCCCATGTTCATTTAAAGCATTATAGTAGAGGACTGTCATAAATGCTAATGAGCATGGTGCTTATAGCCAGCTCTCCACCTTGTTTTTAAATCTCCCCTGAGGATGTCTTTTGAATCCATATTTTGTGAATAGGCAGCATTAGCGCTTGAATAAAAACAAGCGATTTTTCTTTGAAAACTGCATTCTCTATCTGCAGAAGTCACTTTTAAATTATGTTGTTGATGAACATACTGGTAAAATGTAAAGATCTAGGTGTCCTCGTGGTACCTGACTAGTAAGGGACTTAAATATATTTGCATAATAATCTCCAAGAGGAAAAAATTGGAACTTTTTTTTTGGTCTTTTTGAGACATCATCTCCCTGTAGCTCCTGCTGACCTGGAACTCACTATGTAGACCAGATTGGCCTTGAACTCACAGAGCTCCTCCTGCCTCTGCCTCCTGAGTGCTGGGACTAAAGGCATGCACCTTTTGTGTTTTACCATTCATTCTTATAATAGTATTTTGCAACTTCCAAAGTAAGGTAATTATGAAATATCATGATTCCTATATGACCCCCTATTTGACCTCCTGGTTTTATAAGCTATTTTTCCCAAATAGAGTAATTAGAATAAAGCTAACATTGATTTAAAACTTACTATTTGCCCTACTCCCAACATTTCAGTGACTCAATTTTATGTGAGGACTACAGACCAAGATCTAAAGCCATATCTGCCCTGGAGCCAGTCTTCACCTGTCCACACCCCAGACAGAGGTCTGAGCCCATGAGCCTCCAGTCCCCCAAGGATGACCTTGCTCACCCTGGGTGGGAAGCAGCTGGGAGCCTTGTTCCTGAGACAGAACCCAGATCATTTCTATTTCATTGAAAGGCCAACTCCCTTATGAGGAATCAACCTCCACCCAGCCTGACAGCTTAAAACACATTTCTAGAAAGCCTCAAAAATGCCCTGGGTTAGAAACATTTGTTACAGTTCCAAGTACATTTGTTCTGTATTTAATGAGTGAATTACTGTTTCTTTAACCAAGGTACTAATTGCTGCAGAAACTAAAGGAATCAGGGCGCTTTTGGTCCAGGAACAGAAACATTGGAAGTACTTTGAACTCTTTTTTTTTTTCTTTGATATATTTATTTGTATGAGGCTTTTGGATACTCATAACTTCCCCCCCTCCTCTGAAGAGGTGACCCTAAAATCTTTTAAGGATTAGATACAAGCTCCAAAATACTTTCAACATTTTTGACCTTTGGAACAGTATGTTGCTAACAGGCCCAAGGACATTTTGACTTTTAGCCAAGAAACTGGCTACTTTTCTTTGGGGTCTTTTTACCCTAACTGCCTAGCCAGTTCCTGTCTCCTATTCTTATCACACCATCCTCTGAAGAAGTCATGCAAATTGCCAGTAGGGAATAGGGACGCAGACTGCTCTGGCTTCTTTCATGCTGAACAGGGACTCAGAGTGAGGCAATTGGAGTACCCCCTCAGTGGGTCTATCTAAAAGACTACCAAAACTTTTATCTCTAAGGGGAGAAGAAAGTCCTTGAATTGTGAATAAGAGATGTAGAAGAAGTAAAGGCAAGAGTAATTAGCATTACAAGTTCTAGACAGGGAACTAGAAAAAAGTCAGAACAGAGCAATTTTCAAATGTTCATATGAGTACATTGGAAATTCTTGACATGGGCTTCCAAAATCATCCCTCTATTGGGTTTCTCCTTATTTTTCTTTTGTCTTCCAAGGGTGGACTCTAGAGTGGTGGATTCAGGATTTGCTTGCAGGTATTTTGATAGCTGTTGGAGTGGTTAGAATCAGTGTCCGTTCCCTCTCAAATGCTTCTAGATAGGGGGAGAAAACGAATTTATCCATCATTTTAGAACAATAGCCTGTTGCCTCCCTTAGCTACAGGTGGGCATTACAGTATTAGAGACCAAGATTTGAAATCTTACATCTGAGCAGCACTTTCTGATTCAGAACAAAAGCATCAATGAGAGATAACTGTCTAACTTTTTAAAAATTGTTGCTTGTTATGTAGCCTTTAGCTATGCATATGGACTCTTAAAAAATTATATTGGCCCCTTTAATCTTTGGTTATACTTTCCTTTTGACTGTTTAAGGCCATACAGTTGGTCCAGATAAACCAATTTATTTTTACTCTTAAGGTCCTTTGAGGATCTGTTCCTCATGGGTCACATGGGCTTGGGAGGAGCTCCTGGCTCCTTTCTTTTAACAGTTCCATCTATGCGAAGATAAGTCAAAGGTCCTGTTCGACCATTGTCTGGCTTCACTGGAAGCATGAATGAGATGTTTCCTCTGAGTTGACCCTCTTTTTGTAGGCTGGATGCTGGTTCAAGTCCATCTCATGGGGTCTTCATGTCCTCCCTGAACAAGAGAACAGGTGACTCACCACAGTTACAGGACATTTTGAGAGATGATCCATAGTCCCCTGAAACTTATTTGACCTTGGAGGGCAGGGGGCAAAAACTGTCCTTTAAGTCCCTCTAACCACATTAGTATAGGCCTCAAACTATGGCTGTTAGACATCTAATAAGGTTAGTTTCACCAGTCTGGTACTTTTAATTATCATGTGCTGTGTAGATAAGTCTTGGGTAAAAAACAAAGTATTCTCAGATAAACCTTGACTAGATAAATATTTTGTTCCTTAAACTAGTTGACTAAACTATGACCATAGAAATTTTAAGATTATGTCAGTAAAACATAAAACCACCAGTGGTTCAACTTATGCTCAATATTTTAACCCCCAGATGAAATAGATTCTTTAGAAGAAAAACATTCTGATGGTTGGCTGGAGTCATTCTACTTTGGGTGTTAGAAGAACAAATTATTTCAAATACTGAAAATACTTTGAATAGTATATTCTTAAATGTGTTTATATCTTCCTAAAACAAGCTGCTTTATTGATCTTGTGGTACCATTCATAAAAATTAAATAGGTTCAAAATTATTTTAATTAGAATTTTACAGTGCTAGAAATTAAGCCTATATACAACTGATTTTTATTTTTTCCATTTTTTTTCTTAACTAGGTCCTTTCTGGTGTTGCTTGAGCTTATTCTCCTGCAGTTGGTCTCATTCCTGTTGGTTAAACATTAAATCCCATGACAACATTAATTCTCATGTGTTATAGGCCTCATAGTGACTGTTATTATCAGGGGAAACCTTACCTGTACATTAAATGACCTTACTCCTTTTTTTCCATTCCTAGAAATACCATGACTTTTATAAATAACCATTTAATAGTCACTGTCACACTTTTGACATATACAGCAGTAAAGAACATAGTTGAGTTTTTGGAAAGCACAGGATCTACACATTTGGTCTTTAAAATACACACAAACAGAATTACTACAATTAATGAAGCAGGAAATCACTGGTGCATAAGATGAATGTTTATTTGAAATTAATATTTCAAATATAATTGTTTTAATTTGGTTAACTTTGGATATTTTTCTATACTATTAAGTTGATAATGGTTTTTGAAGTTTGATAGAGATGATTCATTTTACTGTTTTATCATACCAGTGGGACTCTAACGTTAAACTGATTTGTTAAGCTATATAAATGTTTGTATCCACATTTCAATAATGAAATATTGGACAGTTCATTTGCACCAAATGTTTTTGAAGCCCAGGGGTAATGTTTCTGCTAGTTTGATGCCTAATACCATTAAAAAAGAAAAAAAAATAGAAACTATGAATTTGCTTTTTTTTTTATCTTTTTGCCATGAATTACCCCATAGTGTCAGAACCAAATTTAAAAGAAGCTTCTTAGCCTGACATGGTTATACACTTTTAAATTCCAGCACTTGGGAGGCAGAGGCAGAGGAATACAGTTCAATGTGAGTTTGAGGACAGCCTGGTCCTACATAGCCAGTTCCAGGCCAGCTGGGGCTATAGGGAGACTGACTCTGTCTCCAAAAAAAAAAGTTTCTTTGTGGAGCAAGAGAAATCAAAGGTTCTCTTTTTTCTGTGTTAAAAAGAAAAAGATACCTAGAAATGCATTCTAGTTAGATCTTTGAAGCAGTGTATCAGCTAAAGAAACAATACTGACTTGATAGAATTCTTAAGTTTGCACCACAGTGATGATAGTCTTTACCATCAATATAGTATCACCAGGTATTTGAATGTTAGAACATTGTGTTAAAATGTGATTATAGTTTTAATGTTTTGTCTCTTTGAATTAAATTTTGTGTCCATAAAGATGTGCAGCATAATTGTTCATGTATTTATTTACAGACTACAATTTCCGTCGCAGCTCAATAAATAGTCTTTCCCCTGTTAGTGCAGCCCTCTCTTCTGGGACTCCCAGCGTGCTTCCTTATACTGCAAGGCCTTATTTTTATCCAAGCTATCTCTTGTCACCAGCACTATCACTTGCTAATGGCAGCCATGTTGGACAACGACTATATATCTCCAGTCAGGCCTCATTCTTCTGAAGAAAGTCTGTATATATTAGTATGAAAGTTTCTTTGTATAAGGCATGAAAATTAAAATATTGTTTTATTTTAGATTTGAGATTGCACATTTGGCTTTACAAACAGTGTATTTCAGCACATTAAACAGCTGTAATTCAGAATAATGGAGTGGTAGAATTTGGAAAACCGCAATTAAAAGTTTTATACACACACACACACACACACACACACACACACACACACACTATTCTTTTTAAACCTTTGGGGTTTTCTTCTATTTCCAAAGTTTGCAAAAGATCACAGTAGTTTCTGGGTGTTTTTTATGTAACAACCTTGCAAAATAGCATTTCACAACTATTAAACTATTTAAAGACAATGGTTGTACTAGATGAGATTTACCAAGGATCGCTATTTGTATTGGAGTTTTGAACAATTATATAACCGAAAGCATCTATTATGTAGAAAGAAATGATGAGACAAAAAGATTAAGATGCAAATTTTAGGCAGTAGTAAAGAAAAATCACTCTACCATTGTGGTCATTGAAAGGAACTAAATATTTTAGTTAATATTTGTTACAGAAATAAATTACAATTTTGCTGTTAATATATTTAAGGGTTTTATAGTGTTATGCTTCATTTATGTTTTTGATATTGTTTGAATAAGTGTTAATGTTTTTTAAATGTTGAAATCATGTGTTTAAGTTTTGTACTTGAAATTCTTCAACATTAAATATGTAATGCTTCTAATATTTGTGTTTTATTTTTATTGAAATGCACATAAAAATGTCTCACTCATTTTGAGAACAGTTTGCTAGGTCAACAGTTACAGTGTCTTGGGTTCAAAGTCTTCTTGAGATGAAAATCATGAAATAATTGTTAAAGAGAAAAGGGTTAGTTTTTTTAAAAAAAGTAAAAATTATTTTTAGAAACATATTGTTGATAGACTCAGAAATTTCCCTTTTACTTGAGAATAATTAATGAGAGACTGGACAAGTGAACTCAGTTGCTAGAGCTGGTACTGCTCTTGTAGAAGATTTGAGTTGGGTTCCCATCACCCACCAACAGCTCCAGGGGATCAGACTCCCCTGGACTTCAAAGATATAGGAACTTAGGTGCACACATACATAATTCAAAATAATAAAAATATATTTAAAAATAATGAATTTGGGTCTTGACTTTCATAATTCATATCATCATACATATTCCATATTGTTGTTTAACTTACCCTACAGTTGTAGAGACAGAATTTGCATACATAGAATTTAAATTGATTGTAAATAATTTTTCAATCAATTTGATTTTTGAGTTAGAAGAATACTCAGCGGTTTTTGGTTTTGGGTTTTTTTTTTTTTTTTTGTCTTTTTGAGACAAGTCTCCCTGTAGCCACAGCTGGCCTGGAACTCACTATGTAGACCAGGCTGGCTTCCATCTCACAGAGATCTGCCTGCCTGTACCTCCCTAGTGCTGGGATTAAAGGCGTGTGCCACCAAGCCCAGCTAATATATATATATTTGTCTTTTTGAGACAGGGTCTCCCTGTAGTCCCAGCTGACCTAAACTCACTATGTAGACCATGCTGGCCTTGAACTCACAAGGATCTGCCTGCCTCTGCTTCCCGAGTGCTGGGATTAAAGGTGTGTGCCACCACGCCCAGCTCTAATATGTTTTTTAATCCTCCAAAAAAGGCTCATTCCACATAAATCATCTCTAATACTTAACTTTCCAGTTCATTGCTTTAGATATTCTAACTTAATGAGTATGGACACTAAATCAGCATTTATATGTTAAAAGTGTGTATATTTTACAATGTGAATACCACATTCATGATACGCTCATAGGTGCATCTGTTCATTCAGAAAACAGTGAGTGAATGTTAGCTGCTGTAGTGTACACTGGGAATCACAGGTGACTCAGACCCTAAGCCAGGAGACACATTTAGTTTATCACAGAAATGGTTGGCCTGGCCCAGGTTATAAGTTATTACAAGTTTCCTTATGGACTTTTCACTTGTGGAAAAGAAAACCTCAAGCATTTGATAACTGCACAACCACACAAAGTATTTGAAGATCCATGGTGATATAATGGTAAGTGCATAAACTTTGGTCTCAGAATTGATTACTACTTCTGTCTCAAAACATCTCTTTGAACATGACAGTTTTTAATGTATTTGAATCACACTTAAGGTCTCTATAAAAGGGTGATGCATTCCTTTTACCATTCCTTACAATGTTAAAACCAAATATCTGCCAAGTGAATATCCTTGATATTTGGGGGGCATATTTATTTTAGGCGTGTAGTGAGTGCTTTTTTTTTTTTTTTACATTTTCATTCTCCTATCACAATTACAGAATCATTTATGTGAAACACTATCATTTTGTGCAATGGTATGGATGAGTAATCTTGTTCACATTACATGAAATTTCCCTTGACTTGTTAGCATAACAGTTATATACTATCTTAATTTCTGTGGAGCAGGTTAATTATATATGTCACTTGCTCCAAATGAAGGCTTCCTTAGTTGGTCACAAGCTATTGCTAGACCTTAGCCATGGACCAGCTTATTGGGCTGAGAAATAGTTCAAAAGACCTTTGAAAAATACTCTGTGGAGCTCTTCACAATGAAGTGGTTCACTGAAGTTAGGGAATATGGCCTTTATGGAGTCAGTCTTCAGAAAGATAGGAAAGTATGCCCAAAGTTCAACCATACCTCATAGTTCATTAGAATGGGTAAGGGTTCTGCAACAATGACTCAGAATTTAGAAGCCATAAGAGAAATGGCTGATAAATCCAAGTTAGAAGAGTCTGCTGGGCAAGAAAGTATAGGTTATATCAAAAGACATTAAACTGGAATAATATTTTGCTTATTGCACAAAAAACTAATCTCTAAATCCAATAGTACATAAACCCATGACCAAATAGAAAAAAAAAGTGAATAAAATGTATGATAGGCTGATGACAGGTGTCAAGCATTTAAAAAATATCCTTTATCACCATAAGAGATACAAATTGAGAGTTCAGACTGGGCTAAATTTGACCAATAAGCTGTTATGAGGTTGTCTAACCAGAGAAAACCATTCAGACACAGAAAATTGTCAAAAGAAAGTCTTTATAGCATGGCTGATGACTACACTGGGCCTTTGGATCTGAAGTGCAGCCCTGAGCCATTCTTAGGGCAAGCATTTATGTGGAATAACTACATCGAGTGTGAAAAGCTTAAGTTCCCAAGCTTAGAGGTAGCCCCCACCCCCAACAATTTTTACTCTGCAAGAGAGAGTACAAGCAAGAACCAAGAGCCAAGCAAAGTACAGAAGTCATAAATCTATTAGCAGGAGCGACCAGGTGCATACCGACCTGTTCTCAAACCCATACCTTGGTACAAACTTCTATTCCCACATTTGAGTTAACTGCCTCTAGCTTTAACTTATGGATTTAGCTGGGGCTTGCTTGTAACATGGTGTAGCTATGGTCAGTCTTGAGGTGTCCCACCACAAAGCTCTTAAAAGAGTGGTCTCGGACTCTGCCAGCCGCGCTCACCCTTCCATCTCCCCCGCTGTTCTCTACTCCTAGCTTGGGCCCTGTGCCATTCCTAGCCTTGGGGCCCCAGACACCTGGGGAGCCACTGCTGATTCCTGACCCTGTTCACCCCCACCGGCTTGGTGCCTTCCTTGGGCCCCAGGAGCACTGCCTCCGGACCCAGCCCTGCCCTCACCTCTCTCTGCTCCCCCGGACCTGCACCACCCGCTAACTCTCCTGGCCTTCTACCCTATCCTCAGGCCTCTCCTGGTGGGTCCATCGTGGAGCCTTCCGCGCATTGACTCCCCCGGCCTCATTCACCCTTCCATCTCCACCGCTGTTCTCTGCTCCTGGTTTGCGCCCTGCGCCATTCCTGGTCTTGTGTGGAGAGCCACAGCCTCCGCCGCCATTACAAGATGGCGCCGGTATCCGGACCTTCTTAACAGTAAACATCCTGCTGCACCCATAAGGGGCGTGCACAAGAGCCTGCTCTCCCTCGCCTCCTCCCGTGGCGTGATCTCCAGCAACCAATCCGCTTCTTATACGTCATAGATGGGACCTTTAGACTATATAAGCAACCGCTCTCCCGCTTCTCGGCGTCTTCGGTCTTTAAGCTTCTAAGAGTGTAAGATGCGCATACAATAAACTGCTGCAGAAGGATCCTGACTTGTCCTCCCGCGTCGTTCTTGCCGGCGAGACGGAAAGCGGTCGGGGACAGAGGGTATCTAAACTGGATGGGGGGAAGTAAAATTATACAAGGAACTATGGGGTAAAGGGGAAGAAGGAGGTCAAGAGAGGGCAGGCCCATAGGAGAAAGCTTTTATCAAGGGCCAAATGGGGTACTTTAACTGGGAAGGAAGAAGTGTACATCTGAAGGCTATATGACCAGAAACAATGCCTGACATACCTCCCTTTGAGTTGTTGGCCAGGGTAGTCCAAGAGCCTCCCAAAATTACACAGCCTATTGCCATAGCTTTTAATTGCCTCAAAGATCTTGACTTTAAGACCCTATTGCTGAAGACAGGACATACTTTGGGTACAAGACTTGGAGCAATGGAACTGAAACTGACCTGGAAGCCAGCTCCCTGAAGGCTAGCTCTCATAGTTTTGGAGACCACTGTGCAAGCTGCTAAGGGAGAACATCAATCGATGGTCCACCCAGTTTTAAGACCTAATAACCAAAACCATGACAGGCACAGCAAACTACATTGGGGCAGTAGTGGCACTTTTATCTTGGGAGTAACCAACAACTGTCTAATTGTTCTCAGTAGGAGAAAATTCATGCTTGGGACAGACTCATGACATGGTCGAAGTTCACAGTTTGGGAGAAGGTGCAATGTGCCCCTCAGCATTTTCTCACAGTGATGCGTTCCTCGGAGGAAAGAATGTAGCCCATCTTGTCTCTGTCCACATGGCATTGACCTCAGCGATGTCTGCCTACATATTACAGAGGGAACGAGACATTTGATTTCAAGAGCATAACTAGAGCCATAGGGCCTTTTGAAAAGGAAGAATCCAGGGCCATGTGGAGGAAGAATCTCGGTTTCTTCTTGATTCAGAAGAGATGGATTTTGAGACTTATAGGGAAATTGGGTAAGAGTATTTTATCTTCTGTGCTCACATACCACCTTTATTATTTGTTTGGGGTCTTGTACACGTAAGACATTTAGCTACTCCATCCCTTGTTGCTAATAACTTAAAATTATAGCTATTTAGAAGGGCTGTAGCTCAGTGGTATTGTGCTTGCCTACCATGGATGAGGCCCTGGGTTCAATCCCTAGTATCACAGAAATTAAAAAACAAAAACTAGAAACTGAGGCTATAACTTAGTGGTAGAGCAACAGCACACACGAGGCCCTGGGTTCCAATCCCCAGAATCAAAATAAGTTAAAAAAAAAAAAAGTAGATAAAATTAATAAAAATCTTGGCAAACATTAAATGACAGTTAAGGTGTTGGCTAAGCCTGGGATGTAGCTCAGTGAAAGGG
>NW_008356258.1:5669536-5670127 GCF_000622305.1 Nannospalax galili
GCTTCCCCAACCTGAACCACTGGCTAACTCTCCTGGCCCACTCTCTCGCCCTCAGGCCTCTCTGGGGGTAAGTCACACAGCCCTCAGTGCCTTGATTCCGCCAGCCGCGCTCACCCTTCCATCTCCCCTGCTGTTCTCTACTCCTAGCTTGGGCCCTGTGCCATTCCTAGCCTTGGGGCCCCAGACACCTGGGGAGCCACTGCTGATTCCTGACCCTGTTCATCCCCACCGGCTTGGTGCCTTCCTTGGGCCCCAGGAGCACTACCACTAGACCCGGCCCCACCCCCACCTCTCTCTGCTTCCTGATCCTGCAACACCCGCCAGCCTCTTTCTGGGGCTGACAGCCTCTTTCTGGGGCTCCGAGGCTTACCTTGCCTCTCCCTGATCCTTTGCATCCAGTACAACCCAACTACTCAATCCACTCCCTGGGAAATCTTGGGGCTTATTCCCACCCCATCAGCCTTTGCATCCCTGCGTGGCACGGCCGCAGCCAGGGTCTCAGGTTAGTCCAACACCCAAGTTCCTGAGGCCAAAATCATTCTTAGAAGATTCCAGACCCAAGGAGAAAGTCTGAAAACTTCTGACCCACAT
>NW_008356258.1:5685964-5686480 GCF_000622305.1 Nannospalax galili
AAATAAATAAATAAAATATCTTGCAATAAATCTGACCAAAGACACCAAAGATCTCTACAATGAAAATTTTAAATCGTTAAGGAAAGAGACTGGGGAAGACACCAGGAGATGGACAGACCTCCCATGCTCATGGATTGGAAGAATTAATATTGTGAAAATGACCATCCTACCAAAAGTCATTTATAGATTCAACGCAATGCCAATCAAAATCCCCATGACATTTTTCACAGAATTGGATAAAACTATCCTAAGATTCATATGGAAGCAAAAGAGACCCTGGATAACCAAAACAACCTTGAGAACGAAGAGCAATGCTGGGGGGATTACTATACCAGATTTTAAGCTGTACTACAGAGCTATAGTCATAAAAACAATATGGTACTGGCACAAAAATAGACCCATAGACCAATGGAACAAAATTGAAGACCCAAATATGAGTAATTGCAATTTTAGCCACCTGATATTTGACAAAGGGGCCAAGAACAATAACTGGAGGAAAGACAGCATGTTTAGCAA
>NW_008356258.1:5688194-5755660 GCF_000622305.1 Nannospalax galili
AGCTTGAGCTACAGAGAGAGAGAGAGAGAGAGAGAGAGAGAGAGAGAGAGAGAGAGAACCAAACCCAGCTAAATATTAAAAGTGCCATGTTTAATGAGCCAGTCAAGTTACCTTGAAGTAGAGAGGAAGGTCTCAAGCTATCTGGCCAAGAAATGCATTTTAAATATTTTATTTATTTTTATTTTATGTGTATTCATGTATTGCTCACATGTAGGTAAGTGCATCTGTGTCGTGCAATGCCCACATTGGTCAGAAGAGGCTGTCAGATCCCCTGGGACTGGAGTTACAGACAGTTGTTAGCTGCCATGTGGGTGCTGGGACTCGAACCGAGGTCTTCTGCAAGAACAACCAGTGTTCTTAATCGCTGAGCCATCTCTCCAGCCCCAGGAATGCATTTTAAAACCTACCAAACAGTGAAAACTTGTGCAATCACTATGGAAATCAGTGCAGCAGTTCCTCAAGAAACTAGTACTAGATCTAGTTGCATACTTGGTACTGTGAATCTGAACCCATGACTGGGGACTCATAGGGCCCAGGGGTGAACCTACTACTATTATTCTGCTAAATGATTACAGTATCGAACAGCCTTCCAAATTTGTATCTCTCTACCCAGCAATTAGTGCAGCTCTCGGACCTCATCAGAGAAGTTTCTTTGTGCATTGGAGACTGGTTAAGGCAGAAACTCACAACTGGTCAGAGCACAGAGAGAATAAGTTAAGTTTCTGTGGAGTGTTCAGTCCCACATGGGACATCCATAGCACACTCCCTGCCCCCAGGCTCATGGAACATTGCAGAAGAGGGGGTGGAAAGATTTTAAGAGCCAGAGGTCAGGGATAACTGGAACAAGATAGTATCTTCTGGTCATGACAGGACTGTTGCACTCATGAACTCACAGCAGCTGCAGTTCCCTGCAAAGACCTGCAAAGATCAAGGCAATCAACATCCCAGCATGGAAGGGAGAGAAGCTCATAAGCCCCACACTTAGCTGAGGAGCTGATGGCTTCTAGGGAAGAGAGACTCAGATTTCTTTAAGGGTGTGGTCCCTGGTGGGTCTACCATGCTCCAGTGGATAGACCCTCACCACAAGTATATGGGCAGCACAAATTGGAGACAGTGGGTTCTATAAAAAACAAAAAAGGAGACAAAATTGAGAGGGGTGGGAGGTGAGGTTGGGTTTAGGAGGAGTTAGAAGAAATAGGGATGAATATGATTGGAATACATTGTATGAAATTCTCAAAGAATTAATAAAAAATAGTACATATTTAAAATTTAAAAACCAAAAAAAAAAAAAAGAGTGGTCTCACACATTATCCATAGAATTCCAAATTAGTTTAATTCAGACATACAGAGAACAGCTGGGCAGCTGTTGGTCAAAATTATAAATGCTCTAGTTTGCTTGAAATTACTGTGATGAAAACACCAAAACCATTGGAGAGGATACGGTTTATTGGGCTTACAGCACAGTTCACCATCAGGGGAAGCCAAGGCAGGAACTCAGAGCAGGAACCTGGAACACAGACCATGGAGGATAGCTGCTTACTGGCTTGCTACTCTGGCCTCTCAGGCTGCTTTTTTATATAACACAGGACAACCTACCCAGGAGTGGAACTGCCCACAGTGGGTTGGGTCTTCCCACATCACTCAGCAATCAAGAAAATGCCTCATTAGACATGACCACTGGCTAGTCCAATGGAAGCAATTCCCCAGTTGCAGTTCTCTCTTCCCAGTTGTGATAAGTTGACAAATCTATCCAGCACACATCTTTTGACCCAGTACTGGTACATTAGAGATATACTTGCCATGTGTATGAGGTGATACGTCTATTCATCATGAGGAGTTTGTTTAAATTTATTAGTACATACCAAGAAGCTGTTCAAAAGATATGAGGTCTTTTGCTAATACAGAGGTAACTCTTGGTCCCTTTCTAAATAGCTAGTGTAGCTTTTCTTGATATTTTATTCAGATTAATGTTAAAGGATCTTCTGTTTTGTGAGAACATGTCTTTTTACTTAAAATAAGTTATCATTGTACTGTGCCTGGTACCAAAATGCACTCTACAGGGTGATCTCATAGCTACATTGTGTGTTCATATCCTTTCAGAGTTTTGTGTGTAAATAAAGCATATGTAAGTGTTCTTTCCATCCTTTTTACCTCCAAATAGCATACCATATTATGCATCATTTTCTGAGTCTTACTGTTTTGGACTTTATTATCTCTTCCCACACTTAAGTGTGTTCCTAAAGGTTTTTATTAGTATTACCATTTAGATTTTTTTTAATTAATAGTGTGTGTGTGTGTGTGTGTGTTAGTGTATTGCCTACATGTATGTATGGGTACCCACATCCTGCAGTGCCTAAGGAGGTCAGAAGAGAGTGTCAGATTCCTTGGACTGGCACTACAGATGATTGTTAGCCACCATGTAGGTGCTGGGAACCAAACCTGGGTCCTCTGCAAGAGCAGCAAGTGCTCTTAGCCACTGAACCATCTCTCCAGCCCCACCATTTAGGTTTTCTCTTGAGTAGCTAAAATCCAACTTTCCAGGATATTGGCTTAGAGAGATCCACCAAGAAAAGTTAGTTTTGAGAAATGCATTTGGTAAACTCAAAACAACTTGACTTCTGCACATTAAAATAAAACTAGGATAGAATTTCTTAAGTGTCACTTCTAGGTTTATCATTTGTCTTAGAAAGAGAGGTTTGAGGAGCATTCTTGAGAGACACAGGGAAGTCTGCAGCCATGTGCTGCAACAGCAGCAAGGCCAACTGCTCTTTAGGTGCCTCCCAACACGTGTTTGTCCCAATACACCCACCCCACAGCCTCCCTTGGATTGGCTACCTATTACCTACCCTTCTGAACATTTCAGCTTGGCCCTGATGCCTAGGGGCTATCTTCCAAATTCATACGATCTTCTGGGATCCTTGCATGGTATTAAATCTGTCACTGGAGAGTGCTCACATAGAAACTCTCCATTAATCAACCTTGCATACTAGCCCCCTTGATCAAGGCCCTTTAAAATCTAGTCCCATTCATCATCATCTGGCTACTACCAGGACTTGTTAAGACGTTCAGTAACTTTGAGGCATATTCCCTTTCCGCCTTTACCAGACCCAGTTGGTTGTGTTTAGGCTGCAAGACTGGAGGAAGGACATGGGAAGGTTCTGATGGTAGGAGGATCATGCTTTCAACAGTTGACTGCCATCTTCTCTGGAGAGTAAACCACTGACTGGGAGAGAGGGCTGATCCTGGCTCAGAGTTGAGGGACTATTTATGTTCAGACAAGATGGCCCTGATACAGATTTCTGGCATGAGCCAAGATGGCTAGTGATAAATAAAAATTGTCGGAGAGCCAGCGAATGTAGGAGGAGGCACCAGGACACAGATTAAACTCTCAGCTGGATAGAGCTTTATTTCGCAGGGGACACGTTCCCTTCCCTTCGGGGAAGGGAAAATGTCTGCCTAGGTCTTGAACTGGGGTCTTTTTAAAAGGGAGGCTTTTGCTTCCTGCAGAAGGTGGGAAGATGTATTTTTTTTAAAGTTGGGTGAGGGGGGGAGCAGGGCTGTTCAAACCTGTCCTCTTTAGAGATCAAAGGGGAAGCCTGCTGTGTTGGCCAAATAGTGGAAAAAAGTCTGCTTCTCTTGACTTCAAAGACCAAGGTGCTTATCAGCTAGGTTCCCTTTTCTCAGGAACATGAAAAGTACTTGGGATCCTGTTGGTGAGGGGGCAGGGCTATCTGAACCTTAACAGCTAGCACTAGACATCCAGAGGGATGAGACAGCACAAAATAACACCGGATGTCCAGGGACCCCAAAAGTGATGTAATGTTATATAACTCAACTTTCAATGAGAGGGGTCTTTGGAGAAGAGGCTATCTCTGCTGAGCATTAAAAGGTGGGTGGAGGCCAGACATGGTGGCACATACCTTTGATCCCACTTAATCTCAGTACAAGGGAAGCCGAGGCAGGCAGGTCTCTGTGAGATCAAGGCCTTTCTCATCACAAACTGAGTTCCAGGTCAGTTAGAGTTACAGGGAGACCCTGTCTCAACACATACAGAAACAGCCCCCACCCCCCCAAAAAAAACAAAAACAAAAGATGGGTGGAATTTAGGCAAAAAAGGTGAGGAAGAAAAATGGCCTGGACATCCAGGATGCAGTCAGTGCCTCGTGGAAACCCAATTACTCCCATGCTCATTCCCAACACCAAAGCTCTCACCAAGCAAGGTTTCTAAGCTGCCCACAAATCCTTTTACTCTGGCTCAGCTTTTGATCTGCCCAATCTCTGAGTATGCCTATTCTCCCTTCCATTGTTTAAACTACAAACATGGACCATACACTTAGCTTTTTAACACTGACTTCCTTGGGGCCTGAGGCACCACAGCCCAGAGAGCAGGGTAGTCTGCTGATTTAATATCCCTACCTTCAATGCCTGAAAATCTGCTTCTTAAGTGACTAGGGAGATAGCTCAGTGGTTAAGAGCACTGGCTGCTCTTGCAGAGAACCTGAGTTCAATCCCAGCATCCACATGGCTGCTAACAATCATCTGTAACTCCAGTTCCAGGGAATCTGACCTCCACCAGCACTGCATTCACGGGTGCATTTACATACATGCAGGCAATATATTCATATACATAAAATAAAAATAATTTTTAAAATTTGCCTTTTATTTATTGTTAAATGTTCAGGATTGCTGGGCTTTATATTTAAAAGATAATAAATATCATTGATACATTATAAAGAAATCATAAATGTGTTTATAATAAACATTTACCTTTATAACTTTATTCCAATAAATCTCCCTTTTATTTATTTTTTTGTTTTAATATAAGATCTCACTCTTCAGTCAAGGCTAGCCTGGAACTCGAGGTCCCCTGAGTATTGTGACTGCAGCTGTGCATCACATTGTTAAGCTAAAATTGCCCTTTTCAGATCCAGATTACAAGAGGGATCTGGACCTGTCACAGACCTCAACAAACTCCTCCCTTTGCTCACTGTTGTTCCCAGGAGTGGCCCAAGCTTCTTAGCCTGGTCTCTAAAGCTCAGCCTAATTACCCCAGCTGGGCTCCTGCTTTTCAGTGTTCCATTCCTGTCGTCATATTCTATGTTCCGGATGTGGAGTGCCTTAAACCATGTCCTTTATTTTAAACCTTTGCCATTTCAGAGATTGGTCACATTGTCTGAAATCTTCAAATGGCTATCTGTCTAAAAGCATATTCCAGGATCTCCCAAAGGCAGGGGGGGGGGGGAATTTCAATTTTCAAATGCTCATTTAAGCAACAGGATATAATCTGTATGACAGCCTATCTTACTTAACTTTTACTATTTGACACAGCCTAAAATCGTCTGATGTCTGTTGGGGATTGTCTTGGTTAATTGATGGAGGGCTGTGTCTTTGGTCTGGGGCTGTGTAAAAAGGCTAAGCATGAGCCTGCAAGTGAGCCAACAAGCAGCATTCTTCCATGGTTTCTGCTTCAGATTCCTCGAGTTCTGGCCCTAACTGCCCTCTGTGGTAGATTGTGACCTGTAGGTTAAAATAACCCTTTTCCTGCCCTAAGTTACTTTAGGTTATGGTGTCTGTCACAGACACTAAGAAGTTTTCCATCATTTTTCTATTTCTCTTCTACAGCCCCCAGTGAACCTTCACCTGTGCCCCACAGAAAATGTAAAACACCTAATTGAACTTCTAGAGATAAAAATCACAGTCTGGGAAGTTAAAAAATGTACTGTAATAACTAAACTGATATAATTCACAAACTAAAAATATGTAATTGTAATTTAGAATGTGAATTTGTACTTATATATGTCTATTCTACTTTTTGAGCATTATTTGCTGACAAGATTGTACTACCAAGCTTCAGTAATACTGTGAAATTTATCACTTGCTGTAATTGAATTTGGTATTCACTACCTTTCCAAATTCTCCCATCTATACAAAATTTTTCAGTGTAATCATGTGATTTTGTTCAAAAACAATGCTAATAAGAAATAAATAATTTTTTTGAAACAGGCAATCATTAAGTAGACCAAGGTGGTTGTGAACTCACAGAAATCTACCTGCCTCTGCTTCCTGAGTGCTGGAACTAAAGGTGTGTACCAGCTCACCTTGCAAACTTTTTAAAAGTTTAGTTTTGGAATTTTTCATACATAAGTATGTATTTACATAATTTCCACACTCCCTCTTCCCAGTGCAACTTGTTCCATGCCCCTACTTCCTCTCAGTTTCATGAATTCTTTAATTCTTATGGCTGCATCTATACATAATGTGTATATATACAATTTTTAACCTATTACTGGGTACAACTCCTAATACCTAGAAAGTGTTTAATCTATTAAGTTAATTGGAAAGTGACTCAAATACCAAGTTAAGAGTTTACTATCTGGTCAGCTTCAAAGCAAATTCAAATTCCCTGGGTTTCCATGTAGGTCAAAAAACCCTTAATAGGTTGGAATACCATCCCTCTTCCAAGGCCAGTTATTAAAATATGCCTGATTGCTCTGTCTCCCAGCACTTTTTTTTTCTCTTACCTAATTTTAATAAAATTTGCTTTTGGTAAGCTTCCTCAACTTTTATGAAACAAAGCATACAGGAGTAAAATTTGAAAATAGGTATTTTTAATAAATGTATATGCAAAACTTCTCTAGTAAAAATACAGTATAGTGAATAAGTGCCATTAATAAAATAGTTTAAACGAGTTTCTCCCAAGTCCCAGAAATAGTCTTTAGTGTTCAGAATGCGTTTTTGAGAAATCCAGTGGAAGGAATGCAGGCCAGCTTCATCCTTCTCTCCCTTCTTCCCTCCCTCCCTCCCTGCCCCATCCTTCCCCACCTCCCTGTCTCTCTCCCCTCCCCTACCTCTCTATATATGGAAGGCTGTAAGTACAGTGCTGTCAATTTTTACGGAAGTCTTCCTGATGTTTACATGGGTTAAATTCCCCAACATATTTATGAGCTTGTTGGTAATGGTATACAGTGAATGATATAATGTCTTCCTAGCAAGAGAAAGCTTATTTTTGACTTGATTGATGTCCTCTGTCATGTACTATGCAGATGGAGGAGGTAAGCTAAGAATCAAGTGTTTGCCAGTTGCTCTACCACCCCTTGGGGGACATTCAAAGCTGGATTGCTGTGTATCTACCTCCCAGATGCAGGAAAAACAAAAGAGCTGAAGGCGTAGGAAGGAAGCATGCTTGTACAAATGTGATGACCTGGAAGTTGTAGATGACCCTTTCACTTGTGATTTGCACAGTGGTCACTTAGCCAACCTGGTTGTAAGGGAGTCTGGATACAGTCTCTGGCAGAGCCACCAGCTTCACAGGAAGAAGGATGGGGAAGAAGAGGAGCGGTGGGTTCAGTTAGAACTGTCACATGTGCCAGCCATTTCAAGCATTATTAAAAGTCTTGAAAACATAGTACACATCTGCTTTTCTGTAGGTAGTACAAAACCTTGAGAGTATTGTTCAAAAGGATCTTGTAAAGATGGCAATGTAGAACAGAATTTGTCAGAGTCCTTTGGTGAGTAAGAAACAAACCATTGAAATGGCTGTGTGGGGGATTATTTGTTTGACCAGTTTAGCTTTTATCCCTCCAAATTCAGAAAGGTACCTAGGAATGGTGTGCTGCCATAATAAAACTGTAGTATGTTGCATGTTAGCAGTGCATGAAGAAAAACACATTACACTAAGTGTTCCTTTCTCCTCACTAATAAAATATTTAGTAAAAATGAATCCTATAAATCTCTTAACTAGGAAGAGAAGACAGGAAGTTTTGTTGCACTTCAAAATAATTACAGTATGGACCCTCCCAGCTCCCCCACCCCATCTCTCCTCCTAGCCTGGATACTGGCCCATTTCTTGTCTTGGCACCCCAGACACTGGGGCTAACCTCTTGGCCCAGAATCCCCACTGCCTCCTGAGCCATTGCATCCAGACCAACCCAGTTCCTCCCTGCAGTCCCCAGGAACCCTCTGGGCTTGGTCCTGCCCCCACCTACCTTTGCTTCCCTGGGTGGCTCAGCCACCAGCTTCCTCATGCTAGCATCTTTCCTGGGTGAGTCCTGCAGCACCCACTGTGCTTTGACTCCTCCAGTCTCATTCACCTTCCCAGCTCCCCTCCTAGCCTGAATACTGGCTCATTTCTTGTCTTGGCACCCCAGACTCCTGGACTAACCTCTAGGCCCAGAATTCCCACTGTTTCATAATCCTTTGCATCCAGACCAACCCAATCTCTCCCTGCAGTCCCCAGGAGCCCTCTGGGTCTGGTCTCGCCCCCACCTCCCTTTGCTTCCCTGGGCTGCACAGCCACCAGCTTCCTGAGACCAGCATCTTTCCTGGGTAAGCCCAGCAGCTGCCCACTGAGCCTTGAGTCCCCCAGCCTCATTCACCCTCCTAGCTCCCCCACCCCATCTCTCCTGCTGGCTGGGTACTGGCCCATTTCCTGTTGGCACCCCAGACACTGGGGCTGACCTCTTGGCCCAGAATCCCCACTGCCTCCTGAGCCATTGCATCAAGACCAACCCAGTTCCTCCCAGTAGGCCCCAGGAGCCCCTGGGCCTCTTCCTGTTCCCACCTCCCTTTACATTCCTGCGTGGCACAGCCACCAGCTTCCTGAGACCAGCATCTTTCCTGCTCCCAGCTCCTAGCCAGCCCAGCCCCCAAATTCCTGAGGGCAGAATCTTTCCTGGAGGGATGCAGACATTATGAGAAAGCCTGAGAGCATCTGATCCTCATCTGACTTGGGCCTCTGTGGGAACTCTTGAAGATGAAAGCAATTTGGCCACTCCAATATAAAATCAAGAGAGAGAACCTGAAGCCTGGACCAACCAGGTTTTCATGTCCATCAAGTAAACCACAAAGGCACATAAAGTTTCCAAAAAGAAACAGACCTAAACTCAACATAGGAAGGCTTGAGTCTCACACAAGAATCAGAAACTACAAAAGAAATTCACATATCAAAGTCACAGAAAAAACATAATAACATGAAAAAACAAAATAATATATCCCCACCAAGTACCAATAGTCCTCTAGAGTACAATGAAACCCCCCTAGAGATAACACAGGACATGGGACTCAAAAGAACAATTATAAACATGATAAAAGAATTCAGAGAATTTAAAGAACACACAAAGAACTGAAAGAAGATAGGGATAAACTTCTGAATGAATTCAGAAAAGAACTAGAAATATTGAAAACTACCCAGGTTGAAATGAAGAAGGAAGTGAAACATTCAGTAAGCCAATGAGAAATGACAGGACAAAGCCTCACTAATAGGATGAATGAAATGGAAAACAAGAGTATCAAGACTGGAAGATAAAGTGGACAAATTAGATCACTCGAGCAAAGATTATGAAAAATATAAGAAAACAAAAGAATGGAATATTCAGGATTGTGTGACACCATAAGAAGACCAAACTTATGAATCATAGGTATACAGGAAGGAGAAGAATCTCAAGATAATGGTATGGACCAGATCTTCAACAGGATTGTAGAAGAAAATTTCCCCATATTAAAGAAAGACATGCCCATACAAATACAAGAAGCATATAGAACATCAAATAGACAGGACCAGAAAAGAAACGCTCCACAGCACATCATAGTAAAACCACTAAATGCTCAGAACAAAGAATACTGAAAGCTGCAAAAGAAAAACAAGTTACATATGAAGGAAAACTGATCAGGATTTCAGTGCAAGCTATGAAAGCCAGAAGAGCCTGAACCAAAGTATTCCCAGTTCTAAATGACCACAGATGCCAACCCAGATTACTTTATCCAGCCAAAATGTCTAGTATAGTTGAAGAGGAAAGAAAAATCTTCCATGACATAAATAGGCTGAAAGAATTCATATCCACAAAACCAGACCTTCAGAGAGTTCTTGAAGCAATACAAAGAGCTGAAGAAATGAACAACTATAAACCAAGGAGTTACGGAAAGAAACTCAGTGAAGGTATAACTGTGGAAATGCACAGCTATACCAAGAATGTGAACAGAATTTAATAACTTTAAATATCAATGGACTGAACTTCCCAGTCAAAGACACAGATTAAGTGAATTGATTAAGAAACAAAACCCATCTTTTTGTTGTCTGCAAGAAACTCACCTCACTTTCAAGGATAGGTACTACCTTAAGGTGAAAGGAGGAAAAAAAAATACCAAGCAAATGGTACTAAGAAAACAGCAGGTGTTGCAATTCTAATATCTGATAAAATAGACGTTAAACTAATCAGAAGAGATAAAGAGGGCCACTTTGTTCTGCTCAAAGGAACAATAAACCAAGAAGATATTACAATCATGAATATATATTCTCCAAATTCTGGTGCACCCAACTTCATAAAAACAGTACTACAGTACTTTAAGACCCAGATTAATCCCAACTCATTAATAGTAGTGGGCTTCAATACCCCACTGTCTCCATTAGGTAGGTCAATAGGGCAGAGAGTTAACAGAGAGACATCTGAATTAAACAATACGGGGCACAAAACAAGCCTCAACAAATACAGAAAGATTGAAATAATTTAATCCTATGCATTCTATCAGACTGCATGCAATAAAGTTTAAAATCAACACCAGAAAAACCCTAGTAACTACATGAACACATGGAGATTAAACAACACACTCCTGAATGATGAACGGGTCAAAAGAGAAATTAAGAAATAAAAGTATTCCTGGAACCAAATGAACAACACAACGCAACAAAACCTCTGGGAAACATTGAAAGCAGTCCTTAGAGGGAAGATTATAGCTCTTAAGTGCCTACATTAAAAAAAATCAGAAAGAACACAAATAAATAATTTAACATTGCAACTCAAGACACTTGAAAAGCAACAGCAAATGAAACCCAAATCCAGCACACAAGAAGAAAAAACAAAAATCAGAGCAGAAATTCATGGAATAGAAACAATGAAAATGATAAAAAGAATCAATGAATCCAAGAGCTGGTTCTTTGAAAAGATAAACAAGACTGACAGACCGCTAACCCAGTTAACCAAAAGAAAGAAAAAGAGAACCTCCAAATCAACAAAATCAGAGATGAAAGGGGAAACATCACAATAGACCCCAAAAAGATCTAGAACATAAGGTAATACTTTAAAAACTTATGCTATTAAACTTGAAAACTTAAAAGAAATGGACAGGTATCTAAAAGTATGGGAACCACCAAAAGTAAATGGAGAAAAACTGGAAGCATTCCTATTAAAATCAGGAACCAGGCAAGGCTGTCCACAGTCTTCACTCATTTTTTAATATAGTGTTTGAAACTCTTGCAAGAGCAATACGACAAGAGAAGGAAATTAAAGGAGTAATAATTGGAAAAGAAATCAAATTATTGCTTTTTGCAGACAGTATGATACTATATCTAATAGATTCCAAAAATTCCACCAGAAAATGCCTAGAAATTATTGACACATTCAGTTATGTGGCAGGTTATAAAATTAATCTACAAAAGTCTGTAGCTTTTCTATATACCAATAACAAGCAATCAAGAAAGATTATAACACTCTCTTCCACAATAGCCTCAAAAAATTATCTCCGAATAAACCTGACCAAAGACATTAAAGACCTCTACAATGAAAATTTTAAATCTTTAATGAAAGAGATTGAAGAAGAAAGAAATTGAGGAAGACATCAGAAGATGGAAGGACCTCTCATGCTCATGCATTGGCAGAATTAATATTGTGAAAATGACCATCCTACCAAAAGCCATTTATAGATCCAATGCAATACCAATCAAAATCCCCAAGACATTTTTCACAGAATTGGAAAAAAAAACATCCTAAGTTTCATAGGGAAGCACAAAAGACCTCAGATAGCCAAAGCAACCCTGAGCACTAAGAGCAAGGCTAGGGGGATTACTATACCAGATTCTAAACTGAGCTATAGTCACAAAAACAAGATGGCACTAGCACAAACATAGACCCATAGATCAATGGAACAAAATTGAAGACCCAAATATGAGTACATGCAATTTCAGCCACCTGACATTTGACAGAGGGGCCAAGAACATTCTCTAGGAAAGAGAGCATGTTCAGCAAATGGTGCTGGCAAAACTTGATCTCCACCTGTAGAAGAATGAAACTAAACCCCTATCTTTCAGCTTGCACAAATGTCAACTCCAAGGGGATCAAAGACTTCAATGTGAAGCCTGAAACTCTGAAATTGTTAGAAGAAAACATTGGCAATAACCTATGAGATATAGGTGTAGGAAAGGACTTTCTAAACCGGACATCAATTGCTCAAGAAATGCAGTCAAGAATCAACAAATGGGACCTCATTAAATGAAAAAGCTCCTGTACATCAAAAGAAGCAACCAAGGAAGAGAGAGAATACCCACAGAATGGGAGAAAATCTTCACAAGTGACACATCTGACAGAGGTTTGACATCCAGAATATATAACAAATTCATAAAACAAAGAATCAAGAAAGGAAGTAACCCAATGAAAAGATGGGCTAAGGAGCTGAACAGAGAGTTCTCCAAAGAAGAAATAAAGATGGCTAAGAAGCATCTTAAAAGGTGTTCAACATCACTAGTAATTAGGGAAATGAAAATTGAAACTGCTTTAACATTTCCTCTTACCCCAGTCAGACTGGCTAAGATAAAGAGAACAAATGATACCAAACGTTGGAGAGGATGTGGGGAAAGGGGAACACTCATCCACTGCTGGTGGGGCTGCAAACTTGTTCAACCCCTATGAAAAGCAGTGTGAAGAACTCTTATAAAACTACAAATGAACCTACCATTTGACCCAGTTATACCAGTCCTTGGCATGCACCCAAAGAACTCGTCCTATTGTGGGGACAATTGTACATCTATGCTTGTAGCTGCTCTTTTCACAATAGCTAAGAGATGGAAGCAACCTAGATGTCCCTCAATTGAGGAGTGGATAATGAAAATGTGGTCCATTTATACGATGGAGTTTTACTCAGCAGTAAAGAAAGATGAAGTCATGAAATTGGCAGGTAAATGGATGGAACTAGAAAGTTATACTAAGTGAAGTAATACAGACTCAGAAAACAAAAAGACTTATGTTCTCCCTCATATGTGGATCCTAGCACTAAATCCTGATAAATGAGTATGTATCCAGACATAACTATAGGAACCAGGATAATGAAAAGGAACCAAGGAGGTAAAGGAAAAGAAAGAATCTGAAAGAAAAAAAATTCGTAAGAAACATGCATTAATAAGAGAGATATGGATAAAAATGGGGTTATTTTAAGGGGAGGGGTAAAGAGCATTATACAAGGAATCTTGGGGATAAAGGGAAAGAAGGAGCTGAAGAGAGGTTGGGCCATAGGAGAAGGGTATTATTAAGGGAGAAATGGGAAAATGGGGAAACCATGGTGGAAGGGTTAGACAATGAGAGAGGTAAATAATGTCTAGTTTTTAAAAAACCAGAGGTAACCGTATTAGTCCAACCACCTATTGACAAATTATACATACAACTAGATCAACGAATATTATGTCTAGGTTAGGTTTATCTGAGAACGTTTGTTCTTTGCCAAAGCTTTATCTACATGGTACATGGTAATTAAAAGTACCAGACTGGTGGAACTAACATTCTTGGATGTTTAACAGCCATACTTTGAGGCCTATACTAATTTGGTTAGAGGGACATAAAGGACAGTTTTTGTTCCTTGCTCCTAGGTCAACTGAGTTCCAGGTGACTATGAGCATCTCTCAAAACATCCTGTTACTGTGATGAGTCACCTGTCTGGTTGATCAAGGAGGCCATGGAAATGCCATTAAATGGACTTGAACCAGTGTCCAGTCTACAAAGAGGAGGGTCAACAGAGAGGAAACATTTTCTCCATGCTTCCAAGTGAAGCCAGCCATGGTCGAGTAGTACCTTTGATTTATCTTCACATAGATGGAACTGGTAAAAGAAAGGAGCCAGGGGCTCCTGCCAAGCCCATGTGACCCCTGAGGAACACATCCTCAAATGGCCTTAAGAGTAAAAATAAATTGGTTTATCTGGGCCAACTGTAGGGTCTTAAACACCCAAAAGGAAAGTATAACCAAAGATTAAAGGGGTTAATATAATTTTTTAAGAGTCCATGTGTATAGCTAAAGAATACATAATAAGAAACAATGCCAGACAGGAGATACCTTCCCTTGAGTTGTTGGCCAGGGTGGCAGAAGATACTCCCAGACGGTAACTCAGCATAGAACTGGGAAAATGAACAGCAGACCCCAATCTTATCTAAAGGAATATTGACAACTGATTGTTGGTAGATGCGAAACAGCTGATCTTCCTAAAACAAGGACCTCTAGGTAGGCTGAGTAGATTCAGCAGATGGACAAGCAGTGGGGAATGGCTGGGGGCACTGACAACACAGTGGACAGTAACAGGGATGACAGAGTATACAGGCTCCAGTGGGGGGTGAGGGAGGCTATGGGAGGGTGACATTTGGGAAGTGGGTATATAGAGGAATAAGATTGTTTGGTATGTTCTGCATGATATACACACAAAAAAAGCTAACAAATAAAAAAATGAGTTAGATTTGAAGAAGAAGCATAAAAATATACTTCATGTTAATTAGTAGAGGTGATAAACATTACCGTTGACATCTACCTGATGACTTTATATCCATACTCAGGTGCCAAGGTCTGAATGTAACCGACTGTGACTAGTAATAATCAGATACATAGAGATTAGAGACTCATGTGCAAACATTTAAGTGTTAGTAGCGTTAAAAATGATTCAATGCAGAAAGTGATTAGTGACATTTTCAGTGTATATCCTCTGTTGTTCCTAATGTTCACAGTAAAGGAACCTCTGAAGGTGTATGTGGTTAGATGTACGACATCTGCCATCACTTGCAGTACTGCAACATCTTCAGTCTCAGTTGTGCAATTACTTCTGTTTCTTTGGCCAGGGTCCTTGCAGGGTCCAGAGTTGTACAAGAATACATCAAAGTGAACCAATTTTGTTAAGATCCATTTAATATTGAAAAAAAATCAGTAGCACAAATATATTTTGATTGTTGCTTACAAAATAAAATACATTTACAGTCCACGAAAAAAAAAATGATTCTTTCTGTAGGAAACAGTATATTTTAAAAGGAAATGGAGATATTTTTTTAAAGGTTAAAACCTCATTCAATTTTATGTCTTGTAGGGTTTATACTGAGTTCAATATTGTATAGCTGTATTAATTCAACTGTGAACCTAAAAATTTACAGCCATTTTTGAAAGAGATGTATCCTTGCTCTGGAAATTGTTACTGAATATGTTAAAGCTGTATTGCAATTCTTCTTCTAATCATGTGATTATTAAATAAGTAATAAAAAAGGAAAATAGTTGCAGTGTGAACTGTTCGTGACATCATCCAAAATCTTAACAATTTTGGACCTAGTCTGACAAAATACAGATAATATAATTCTTCAAATTCTGTTAACGCTACAGAAGGAATAGACAATGGCGAGAATGTGCTATTTCAGAAATGGCAGTTTAGACTCAGAACATGCCATGTAGTGCTCACTGAAGTTTATACAGAACTTCCTGACTGCGGGGTCTAGGGCAACATTGTGTTGGTGTGCAGAAAGATAACCAGTGTAATGGACTAGAGAGCCCAATGTCAATGTATTAATTTTCTGTTGCTTTGATAAAAACACTTCCCAATGCAAATTGTAGAAGGAAGAGTTTATTTAGCTTATGGTTCCAGAGGGTTAGAGTCCATTTTGGCAGGGACGCATGGTGGTAGAAGGAGGTGGCTGGAGCAGAAAGTCTAGCAATGACATCTTCAACCAGGCACAGGAAGCAGAGCACAACTGGAAATCTGGCAAGGCTTAAGAACTCTGAAAGCCTGCCCCTAGTGACATACCTCCTCTGGCATGGCCACAACTCACGAAGCCTCCGAAAACAGCACCACCAACTGAAGACAAACTGTCCAAATACTTGGAACCTATGGGGGATGTTCTCACTCAAACCACCACACCATATAGACATGCTCAAATGAGTGCCTGATGTTAAAGAGCTGACAATAGGCCAGTGAAGAAAGGATAGTTTTTGGTCTGTGTGCTATATAGCTTTAGTGTCAACTTGACACATCTGGGTTAAGGGAGACTCAATTGGGGAATTTCCTCTATTGGACTGGCCTGTGGCCATGTCTGAGGGGCATCTTCTTGGTGAGTGATGTGGGAGGGCCCAGCCCACTGTAAAAACACTAAATGTACTGAACAAAGAGGGAATATTTGTTGGGGGACCCTGCTGCTAAGGTTGTAGTCCTCCATGTCCGGATAGCTCTAAGGGGCTCGGCGCTATATGGAAGGACTCCCTTTCTCAGCGGGAGTCCTGAGACTTACCTGGGAAATGCTGCCAAGCATGGATGCCTGACCTTATTTGGAACATGACCTTTGTCATAGTTACCTGCAATACAATTGCCTCCAGGTTTTTTCTATGTGATAATTAGGCATTGCCCTATAGTCGGATGATAGGATCCCCCTAACACATGTAAATAAAGCATACTATGAAGACCTATCAGCTGAAGCTTTGGCTGCTGCCTCCACACTATATTTTACCTAACCCCCACTGAATAAACAGAGTTGTTTCACTGAGTCTGGAGCTGTTTGTATTACTGAACCTGCCTCCCCGGAAAGTCTTTTTCCAGCATTCTCACTGGCCATCCTGAACCAGTTTGTCACTTCTGCCCCCTTTGTTCTCGTGGGTCGGTGGCCAACGGTCTGCGAGGGGAGGGAGAGACCCACAGGTGGTGCCAGCCCTGGGCAGGTGGACCTGTGTTGCATAAGAAAGCAGGCTGAGCAGGCGCCAGGGGAGTAAGCCAGTAAGCAGCGTTCCTCCATGGCCTGTGCTCCAGTTCCTGCTTCCAGGTTCCTGCCCTGAGTTCCTACCTTGGTCTCCCTAATGAACTGTGACCTGGGAGATATAAACTGAATAAACCCTTTCCTCCCCAAGTTGGTATTGGTCAGAGTATTTTGTCACAGAAATGAAGAACAAACTAGGACAGTCTGTGTAAAGACAAAGCGATATCCATGTAACAAGGGAAAATCTTGACTTCACACTATATGCAAGTGCTTCTTAAACATGCAAATAAGGAAATTTAATTTTAAAATTTTATTTATTTTGTATATGAGAGTAAGATGTGCCTTGGCAGGGGTGTGGAAGTTTGTTCTCTTCTTCTACCATGTGAGATACAGAGATTAAATTCAGATAGGCAGGGAAGCAAGTGCCCTTACCCCACCTAGCTATCTTATCAGCCCAGGAAGCTTTTTTTAAAAAAACTAATGTCTAGTAGTTGTACAAAGTAAGATGCTTTGTTATAGTATTCCCCCTCACACATATATTTAATGTACTTTGATCATATTAACCTATTATCCTTATTGGTTTTTTGTTGTTGTTGTTTGAGACAGACCCATGCAAGCCAGGCTGGCATAGAACTCCTTTAATTTTTTTTTATTTTGAATATTTAATTTATTATTTTTGTTTTATGCATATGAGTTTATTGCCTGCAGGCATGTAAGTGCACTTGTGTTGTGCAGTGCCCACAGACATCAGAAGAGGGTGTCAGATCCCTTGGAACTGGAGTTACAAATGATTGTTAGCCACCATGTGGATGCTGGGAACCAAATCCCAGTCCTCTGCAAGAGCAGCCAATGCACTTAACAGCATATCCATCTCTCCAGCCCTAGGCATAAACGCTTGTTCCTACTGCCTGCACTTTCTAAGTACATGGATTATAAGCCTACACTGCTGCACACAGCTTCTAGTACCCTTACTTGTTCCCATCCCTTTCCTTTCCTCTTAGGTTCTCCTACATTTTCACTTCTGTCCATCCACCTACCCCCTCTAGATTTCACAACAGAGAAAAAACATATTTTCATCTTTGTGAGACTGGCTTATGTCACTTAATAGATGATCTTTAGTTCCATCCATTTTCCTGCACACAACAGAAAATTCCATTGTGTATAATGCACTCATTTCTTCATCCATTAATCTATCACTGGATAGTTAGGCTGATTCCATAATATCGTGTTTGCAGAAGGTGACCTTGATTCTTTTGGGTGTACACATAGAAATGGAACAGCTATATCATAATGAGATTCTGTGTTTAGCATGTTTTTTTTAGGAACCTTCATGCTGATTTTCACAGTGGCTTCACTAGCTTACATTTCCATCCATAAGATTTCCTCTTCCTCTTCCTCTCTGCCAACTAGCATCTCTTGCTTTTCACTGATAGCCATTCTGACTGGGATGAGATGGATTCTCAATGCAGTTTTGATTTGCATTGCTCTGTAGAGTAAACGTGTTGAACATTTATTTCATGTATTTCTTGGCCATTTTTGTACGTAGTCATTTGAAAATGTCTGTTCAGTTAATTTGCTCATAATAAGGAAGTTTTATTTTTTAAATAATGCATCACAGTTTACTTTTTTCTTTCAAATAAAATGATAATCTTTCATATGAAAATGAACTTGGTCTGATGAAATTTGGTGTAACAGTTTTGTTTAGGTTACTAAAATAGAAGCTAACTTTTAGTTCCTAAGTATCAATCATTTTAATACAGGAATTAGAAGCTTTCATGGTCACTGCAAGAGAATGAAGAAAGAGAAGCTATCATTGCCGACCTCATCTAGAAGTGCTATACAGCTTTCTAGGAAGCTGCTGTAAATCTCAGGACCTTCATGAAGGCACCAGCAGTCATCTTGGTTGACAGCATCAGAGGGAGTGACTCTCAGAAAGCCACTGCCAGTGCTCTTGGCTGTCTAGGGCACCTGAAACTGTTGAAAACTAATTGGAAATCTGTGCTGTCTGCCTGATATATATTATCAAGATATTGTAAGAAAATGTTTGGATCATGCTAGAATTAGCTTGCATTCCCACAGAGAAGAAATTCAAAATTCAGTTGGAAAACTGACTTGCTCAGACATGAGTCTCACAAGGACCTTTCCAAGACCTCTTTCCTTTTAGGAATGTCTCAGCCACACCAAGGCAGACAGATAGTCCTGAAACAAAGATCAGAAGAATGTTTGCAATTTAGATACCTCAATGTGTCTGTCATTAAGTGAGGAAGAAAGCAATGGGCCTAGCAGTGTGGCAACATGCAAAGCATGCCCAGAAAAGGGTCTTGGAGGTGGTTTACTGGTACATGAACTGACTGGAAGCAGGAGCTATTAAAATTTTGAGATAATTTTAAAGACATGGAAACTACTAAGTTGAAGTGTGTTCACAGCAGTCATAGAGTGATGTATCAACTTGACTGGGCCACACAATACCCAGATGTTTGGTTAGAGGTTATTCTGTATGTATTGGGGAGGGTAACTCAGAAAACCTGTTTTTCCCTCTCTAGTGTGGGTATTCCTCAACTAGTTGGGCCAACCAATATGGGAATAGAATGAAAGGTGCAATAAAGGAGAATCTTCTCTCTCTGCTTGGTATTCTTTGAGCTGGGGCTTTAGGGTTTTTCGGTGTTCGGATCCAGAGTTGAACTGAAACTTATACCATCAGCCAACCTCGTCTCAGTCCTTCAGAACTGGACTAAATCTATACCACCATCCCTCCATCTTTTATTTTTATTTATTCATTTAAGTATTTTATTTTAAAGTATGTGTGTGTGTCTATGTCTGTGTGTAGGTATGTGCACATGAGTGCAGGTGCCTGTGAAGGTCAGAGGCATTAGAACCCCCTGGAGTTGGAGTTACATGCAGTTGTGAACTGCCCAATGTAGGTGCTGGAAATTGAACTTGGGTCCTCAGTGAGGGGAGTACATGCTTTTATCCACTAAGCCATCTCTCTAGTCCCTCATATCTTCATCATGTAAACTGAAAATCCTGGAACTGCTCAGCCTTCAGAAGTCATTGAACTGATTTCTTACAATCAATTTCTTTTTGTTGGTTCTGTTTCTCTAGAGAACCTAAGAGAAAAACAGTCTACAAAACCTGTGTCAAAAGAATCTTTGTCAAAAGGCTTCAGAAACTAAGTTACCATAAAAGAGCCACAACCAACCTCATAAGTGGCCATGGAAGATGGTAGACAAAGTGGAATATCCCAGGGCCAGGGGGCAGTGAGCAAAAGAGAGAGCCAGGGAGCAAACGAGACCCCTTCTGGGGCTTTTTCCATTCCTTCCTATTCTTTTTCCCCAAATAAAATTTTAAATTTGGGTCATCTTTTCTGGTTCTCATTATATATTTGTGTATATAAGAATGATAAAGATAACATGTTTACCTTACTACTAATTTGTACATTTTGAGACCATGAGGAGCTACCTTGGACCAAATACAAAAGCTGCTCATTACTTCTCTTTGCTAAATTTCGAGCTGAATGCAGTAACTGGATGCAACCATGAGCATTTTTCCTTATGGATGTGCATGGAGAGGATGGCATATAGGATATTTGGAGGAGAGTTGGAGAGGCAGACTGTAATAGATTGCTAGTTGCCTCTTTGTGGATATATGGCTGTCCACCTAGAGACTACAGTTCCTTGTCTCCCTTGTAGCTAGATGTGGCATGTGAGTAACACTGTGTTGGGGGCCCCTGCTGTGAAGTAGAAGTCCCTTCACGTCCGGACAGCTCATGCAGCTCGGAATCATGTGCTGAGACTCCTTTCAGCAGAGTACCTGGCATCCTTCCTGACTCCTTTTGAAGTGCCCGCCACAAATGCTCTAAACAGAAACATGGCCTCTGGCTCCAGGAATACCATGCCTTCCTGTGTGATTTTTCAGGTAGTCAACAGTCTGGCAGAAACCCACTTCCATATGTAAATAGAATGCCTCACAAAGTATCTAACAGCCAAAGCTTTTACCACTACCCCCATGGTATAAATATCCTAGTCTTCTCTCAGTATTGGGGGCTAGAAGCGGAGCTGGAACTAGAGCAGGATTACTGGGTCACTGAGACTTGGAATAAAGAGCTGTAGACTGAGTCTGTGTCTCCTCTCTGCAATCTAGTCTCCCCAGGGGGCAGCACTCCTCCGTTATCGACTTGTGGACATTCCTAGCTTTCGCTGTCCTCATACTCTTCCCGCGCGGTCCAGTGGCCAGCGGACCTTGCTTCCTGAGGAAGGTACACGGGTGAATTAAGGGCAGAATTTGGCTGGACAACGCTCCAGCAGCGGAGGAACTTTCATGACCAAAAGCCACGGCCAGCCACCGCATCCAGGAGACACGAGGCACGGTGCCACAGAACGCAGTCTGCCAGAGAAGCTTGCGGAGCCAGACCTGCCTTCCTCCAGGCGCATGGTGGAGAAGCCTGTGGACCCGCCGTGCCATCCCGAGAGTGCGCGCGGGACCCCGGGCGCCCAGCGCATGCGCTCGCCTATAACACTGGATCAATGAAGATCTGAGAGTGAGGGTATCAAACTTTACAGTGTTTATCCAACCAGAGGATTCATCATTTTCCCTAGGTGCACAAATGGGCACACAGACAACTGGAGACAGTAATAATCATAGACTAAGAATAGAGGATACATTTTGCTATCAACCTAGAGGAGGAGCTGGACTGTCATGTGGTAGGGAAATAATAGCCTTATTTAAGCCACTCTATGTTGAGATCTTCTTGGTCTATCATATATCAAAAGTATAATAAATGACATACATTTATACTGAATATGACTTCATATTTATAGCAATTTTATAGGACTAAGAACACAAACAAAATAAAATGACAATAACCAATACACATCTTTCAATAGTAACTTTAAATATCAATGGCTTCAACTCCCCAGTCAGAAGACACAGACTAGTTGAATGGATTAAGAAACAAAATCTGTATTTTTGTTGTCTGCAAGAAACTCAACTTCAAGGATAACACCACCTTAAGGTGAAAGGATGGAAAAACTATTCCAAGAAAATGACACTAAAAAACAAGCAGTCATTGTAATTCTAATATCTGGCATAATAGACTTCAAACTAAAATTAATCAGAAGAGATAAAGAAGGTCACTTCATTCTGATCAAGGGAACAATTGACCAAGAAGACATTACAGTCATGAACATATATGCACCAAATTCTGGTGTACCCAATTTCATAAAAAGAGTACTACTAGACTTCAAGACACAGATTACCCCAATTCAGTGATAGTAGGTGGCTTCAATAGCCCACTTTCTCCAGTAGACAGGCCACCTGGACAATGAATAAGCAGAGTAATATCTGTGTTAAATGACATCAAATGGACCTAACAAACATCTACAGAATATTCCACCCAAGCACCAAATAATACACATTTTATTCAGCAGCCCATAGAAGTTTCTCTAAAATAAACCACATACTGGAGCACAAAACAAGCTTCAACAAACACAAAAAATTGAAATAATTCTATGCATTCTATCAGACCACAATGCAATAAAGCTTAAAATAAACAAGTGAAGGTCTAGTAATTATATGAACTTATGGAGATTAAACAAAATACTCTTAAATAGGGAATGGGTCTAAGAAGAAATCAGGAAAGAAAGAAAAGTATTCCTGCAACTAAATGAAAATGAAAACACAATATGACAAACCTCTAAGACAAATTAAACCAGTCCTAAGAGGGACATTTATAAGTACCTACATAAAAAAATCAGGATGTGCACAGATAGATGACTTAATGGTACAACTGAAATATTTGGGGAAGGAAGAGCAGACTAAACCCATACCCAGTAGTTGAGATGCAAAAACAAAAATCAGAGCAGAAATTAATGAAATAAAAACAAGGAAAATAAAGAATCAATGAATCTAAGATAAACAAGTTAGACAGACCCTTAGCCAAGCTAACCAAAAAAAAAAAAAAAGAAAGAACTAAACCAAATCAACAAAATCAGTGATGAAAAGGGAAACAGCACAACAGACATGAAAGAGATCCAGAACAGTATAAGGAAATTCTTTTAAAACCTCCATCTATTAAATTAGAAAATCTATAAGAAATGGGTGAATTTCTAAATTCAATGGAGACACCAAAGTTCAACCAAGAAGAGACCAACTACTTCAACAGACCCCTAACAAATAAGGAAATCAAAATAATAATTTAACTAGAAAAAGCTCAGGTCCAGATGGAGTGATATTGAATTTTACCAGACCTTTAAAGAAAAGCTACAACTAATCTTGCTTAAATTATTCAAAAAGATGGAAACAGAGGGGAAACTTTCAAACTTTTTCTACAAAGTTAGTATTACACTAATACCAAAATCAGGCAAAGACACAACACACACAAAAACAATAGACCCATATCGCTAATGGACATAGATGCAAAAATTCCAAACAAAATACTCACAAATTGCATCCAGACACATATCAAAAAGATCCTCTACCATGAACAAGTTGGCTTTATTCCAGAGAGGCAGGGATGGTTCAAATAAATCAATAAATGTAATAAATCATATAAATAGACAAAAAATAATATCATCTCAATAGATGCAGAAAGACCTTTGACAAAATCCATGTGTTTATGATAAAAATCCCAGAGGAACTGTACTAGAAGGAACACACCTCAGCATAATTAGGGTTATATACAACAAACCCATCATTCTAAATGGAGAAAAACTGGAAGCATTCCCATTAAAAGCAGGAACCAGACAAGGCTGTGCACTATCTCCATTCCTTTTTCATGCTTGAAACTCTGCGTAGAGGAATAAGACAAGAGGATGAAATTAAAGGGACACTAACTGGAAATGAAGAGATCAAATTATCCCTATTTGCAGATGATATGCTATTATACATAAGAGACCCCCCAAATTCCACCAGAAAACTTCTAGAAGTGATCACTTTCAGCAAAGTGGCTTAATACAAAATCAATTTCCAGCAGTCACTAGCCTTTTATATACCAACAACAAGCACTCAGAGAAAGAGATCATGAAAGCACTCCCATTCACAGTAGCCTCAAAAAAAAAAAAAAATCTAGGAATAAACCTAAAGATTTCACAGAGATTCGCCCTCCTCTTTCTCCCCTGTGCTGGCATTTAAGGTACGTGCTGCTACATCTGGATAAAACAGATGATGATTAAGCCAAACAGACACAACTGGCTAAAGTGTAGAGAATAAGCAACTACAGAGTGTTTTCTCCTGAGCAGGATGCCTGTACTCCAACTTCTGTGACTCAAGGTTTAGGGACCACTGCAGAAAAGTGGGTGGAAAGGTCATAAGAGCCAGTGGTGGCTGCTGACCACAAGGATCAGAGTTTTCTAGACAGCTGGGAAGTCACTTTTAGGAACTCACAGCAATGATAGCAGCAAGCAGAAAACTCAAGCAAGCTGAAACCAGACAAAATCCCAGCATAAAAGTGGAGAAGTGAGAAAGAAGCCCCAACTTTAGCTGAGGAACGATTGGCAACTGTTAACTCCTGGGGGAGTTGGTTTTCTTTAAGGGTGAGATGCTAGAGATAAGTTAATCAGGCTCTAATGGACTGATGCTGAAAGACATTCAGGGACACGGATTTGACTTGGTAGGCCTTGCTATATATGACAGAATACATGAAATATGGTGAGGGGAGCTGTAAGAAAGGTGCAGATAGGGGAGGCATTCTAAATATGATCAAAGTATATTGTATGAAATTTGAAAGAATTCAATTTAAAAAATTCACCTTTAAAATGGAGCCAGAAAAAAATATTTACAGCATTTTACCACATAATAAACAAAATAGTAACCTTTAGCTCTAGAACTCACTTTAGGTGAGTTAAATCACGTTTGGAGTTTTTTCATTGTTGCAGATTTCACATGGATTCCATTAAATAATTAATTTAGAGACAGGTTATCAAGAATCCCTGGCTTTAGAACTTCTATGTAGCTGAAGATGACCTTGAAATTCTAATCCTCCTGCCTCTAACTCCTGAGTGCCAGGATTACAGATGTTGCTACCAAGCCAGAATTTGAATTGCCTTAATCCTGTACTGTTGAAATTCCCAACACAAAGTTAACTCAGATAACATGAACCCTTTCATGGTATAGATTTATAAACAATGCCAGGCATGTTGTACAGACACAATAATCATCTACTGATTGACTTAAAATGATACAAGTGTACCAAATACCACATGTTTCAAAAGAATTTTAAAAGTTAATGTATAAAAGTATTAATTTAAGCTTGAAGATTATTACCCAGGTCAGAATTTCAGTCATACAAAACAGTATGTGTTTTGCAACCCTCTCTGTTAGGTTTATTGCAGGCTTTGCTGAACTGTTAAACTTGTGACTACTTAGCTCTGATAGGACTAGCGGCACCTCTCAATAGTAAGGGCTTTATTTTGGACATCATGACATTTTAACCAGGAACAGAGCCTCATTTACTCCTGTACACGTGAATTCTACATGTAATGAAGCATGCCAGGGAAAGCGAGGATGAAGCCCAATAAATCACTGCTATTGCCTAGGCATCTAAGAGCCCTGTCCAGTCCACATTAACACTTCCCTCCAGTTTAAGGTTACTTTATCTTTCTTTTTAAATTTTGAAAAATGTTTTTATCTTATGTGCATGATTGTTTTGCCTCTATGTATGCAAGCGTACCACATGTATACGGTGCCCACAGAGACCAGAAGAGGGCACCGGATTCCCTGGAACTGAAGTAATGGTTGTTACAGACAATTGTTATGTCAGTTATAGTTGTTAACAGCCATATGGGTGTAGAGAAATGAACCCAGGTCCTCTATAAGAGCAGCCGGTGTTCTTAACTGCTGAGTCATCTCTCCAGAACCTGGGTTGTTTTATCTTACATTTTTGCATCCACATTTTCATCCAGACCTTTATGTCTTAACATTAGTAATTAATATTTATTCACCACTTAACTAGTACCAGACACTGTTATAAAACTTTATATATTTTATTACACATATTTTCAATAATAAATTTCTAACAGTATGAATTAAGTGCTTTCATTATCTCCAGTCTGAGTGAAGACCCTGAGAAAGAGGACAATTTTCAAGGCTACACAGCTAGTAATTGTGGTTAGTCTGCATGCTCACTGGTCCTTTGCCAAAGTCCTTGCTTGAAATACTGTCCATTCCCCTGTTCTGTGGCTCCCCAATGTCTGTTGAATCTACTTCCCCTGTCAGCTAGCAGTTTTCACAACCTGCCTTGCTGTCTACCATATCTGCCAGCATTCACTCTACTTCAAATACTGTGTCACTAAAGGGGTTTAGTGGTAGTTTGGTTTTCAAGGTCCTTCATCAGAGGCAGTGAGATATAGAGTCTTAGTGTTAGTCTTATCCACAAGACGGGTTATTTTCTTAAAGGGGAGTCCCCATTTTTTTGGTTTTTGGTGTTTTTTTTTTGAGACAGGTTCTACCCGATAGCCCCATCTGGCCTGGAACTCACTATGTCAAACCAGGCTGGCCTCAATCACACAGAGATCCTACTGCCTCTGTCTCCCAAGTGCTGGGGATTAAAGGTGGGAGCTACCATGTCCAGCTAATGTTTAATATTTAAAAAAAAATTAAATTTATGTGTATGTAAGTGTATCTGTGCATATGCATGCAAGTGCTGGCAGAGGCCAGAGCAGGACATAAGATCCCCTGGAGCAGGAGTTATAGGCAGTTGCAAGCTGTATGATGTGGGTGCTGGGAACTGAACACAGGTCCTCGGGAAAGATAGCAAGTGCTCTTAACCTCTGAGCCATCTCTCTAGCCCCTCACCCACATGTTCTAGGGAACATTTTACACTTTGATTTCATGGATCAATTTAAAACCCCTGCACTTTCATGAAGCCTTTGTTGACTTTCAGTCCTGTCTGATGATTGCTGTGGACTCCTAAGGCACTTATGTAAGGTACATATAAAAAGCTTTTAGTCCCACATGCATTTCTGCAGCAGTTTTCGTTATGTACTTTAGATACAATCTAATTAATTAAGGAATAAAGTTTGCATTAAGTGCCCATCGCAATTGGGAACCATTCCTTTGCAAATGACAAAGCACTGTGCAGGTTGTTTGCGCTGTCACATCTCTGGGTTTCATCCTGGCCCTTTGTTTATCACCAGTTCCTTTTGTTCTCTGGTTTACCTTTCGAAATTCTGAACTTTGATAGAAGCAAAATTGCCAAATAAAGGCCAAAAATGATAGAGAAAAAACAGTTCCTGCCCATGTGGCAAAGATCAAAGGGGGAAGATTTGACATCTGCTTTTGCTTTAATCTACCAATTTATTATTTTTAATTTGCCACAGCAGCCAGCACTTACAGAATATTCTGCTACAAGAACAGTGTTACTATAATTCTCTCAGGGCAAACAATTTTGTATGGTGAGGTTTAGCTTTTGCTCCCTCTCTTGAATCATTTAAAGTTTTTAATATCTTAAAGTTTCTCAGAAAACATTTTTGCATGTGTGGAGTTAATTGCATTATGATAGAACAGGACACGTACTATTATGTTCAACTATTTAATGGTTATTATTTATTCAGTAGGGTCAGAAAGTTCTCAAAGGGTCATAATCTACTGAATACTTTGAATTTTCTAACCAGCTTTTGGAATGTGAAAGGAGACTGGGGTGAAGTCGAGATCCAGCATTATGTACTGATTGAATGTAGTCTCTGCATTTTAAGTAAATTCATTGCCACAGGAAATCAACTTGGTATATAGAATTATTCCTTTTAAATATCTTGCACATCTAACAATTCACAGCAAGATACCTTATAATAACTTAAAGAAACCTACAGAATTTGAAAACACACAGAAAATGTTCTGTAGATAAATTTGTGTGAAGAATAGATTCAAATAATAAAATATAAATAGATGGTAGGTTTTCCAAAATATTGGTTATTGTGGGCTAAACCAAATTAACAGAAAGAAATGATTTGTTTTACTTCATTTTTATAAATTATTGTACTATTTCTATTTGCATCAAGGTAATGAAAAACAGAATAATGCTGTAGGCTACATTACTTAATATCTCTTCATTTAACTTTCCATATTTCTAAAAATGTGAAAACCAGTATTCTCCAAGACTATACATGTGAAACCACACAGCACCATACCAGACACATAACAAGTTTTCAACAACTAGTTTGCTTTGTAGTAGCAAGCACAAAGAATTCATTCAGAGAACTTCCCTCACCGAATGCTAGTTAGAAGTAGCATTGGAGGGTGTCAGGGCAAACCAGCACCTACACCTGTGACCTTGAACAAGGTAATTAACTCTTCTGCACCTTGGGCTTATTTGCTTATAAAATGGAGATGCTAAGAACCTCTCTTGTGGGAAGGAGTCATTTATTGTATTGAAAGCATTTAGAAGAGTGCCTGGCAGTTGCAAACACTCAATAAATTCAGTGACTATTAAATTACATGCACAGGACTATGCTAGGAATTGTCAAGGGTAATAACTCTCAGAGATAAATGTGATTCAGTTCTGTTTTCAAGCAGTTTACAATAGTGCTTACAATGGGAGGGAGGGGAGCTAACCACCCTTCATTACACTGGCCAGTTCTTAATGTTGCTTGCAAGATCAGCCCTATGCTAGCCCCAAATACCTCCCCATCCTCCTCTATGCCTACATATTCTTATGACTCCTGCATTCCTTAAAAATAAGAGCAGAATCACATTCACCTCTGATAGTTATCCACAACTCCTAGGGCAGTAATTTGCAAGGAAATGGTTTTGAAAGTTTGTTGTGAGCAGGAGAGTAAAATGGTCCCAGCCCATGGCTGCACTGTCACTAGAGAGTATGAGAGGTTGGAGGAAGGAAGAGCAGCCAGGACCTAGCCTTGCCTTAGAACATATCCCAACTGTCTCAGTAAGGCCAACCTTGATGGCCACCCACACAGTATTTTAGTCTTGCTCATAGAACTTCAACTTTGTACAGATTTTGCTTATTTTTTTTTAAAGCTCAAGGACAATTTTATTGGCGTTTGAGAGAAACACAGCAAGGCAGGCATGCTGTAAATCTCTGCAGCTGCTGGGAAAAAGAAGATGGAGAAGAGGAAGAGAAAGGAGCTGGGGTCCTAGAAAACTGGCATGTTCAACAATGAAGAGCACCAGGCAGCTTCATGTTGGGAAGTGGAGGAGGCGCCAGAGAAAATGAGAAAATCCAGGGTGTCAGGGAAAGCACACACGCTTTTGACCAGTGTCCAAAAAGAGATGGAAGGAAGGTAAAAAGTTACAGTTTTGAGGGTTAGTACTCAGAATAGGCATTCTTGCCTAGGCTGCAAGGTAGAAGTTTTATGATCAGTTTGATTAGCTGTTTGGTGGTCTGAGGCCCATCAGGGAATGTGGGTTCTGCTTGGTTGCAAGAGTGACTCGTGAGTGGTTTCAGGAATCACCCCTAAGACTAGTTAGGGATCGACTTGGTGGATGGGATTTCTGGGTAATATTTGGCAGCCCTGAGCAAGAGCTTTGTTTAGGGAAGTGTTTCTTTGCAGCACTGAGGCTGTTATTTGAGTGTGGCACTCCAAAATCAGCAGCAGTGATCTTAGGAGCCAGTCAAGAATATTAAGCGGAGACATTGGTTTCTGTGTCTGTTTATGAGTATTACTTACGGCTGGGATGCGACAGCACCTATGAGCTGCTCTACTCATATTAATCCCTGTAATAGTCTCAAGAGATAAGAAACTGGTTTATTTGAATAAATAGAGAGGAATGGGAGATGATTGTATTTAATAGTGTCTCATTTATTCCTTCTGAATAATTGCTCCAGTCAAAAATTTATTTTTGGTGATTTATTTGCTGACATTGGTTGGGTTCTTTAATTTTATTAAAAGCAAAGATTTGAAAGCTATCAAAATACAACAACAACAGTTTGTAATGTTCTCAGCAGCGTCATTTTAAGAAAGATTTCTGGACTTATGGGGGGCTTTTAAGCAAGGTGAAAGATGTTCAAACACATTAATTAACATTATGTTCAGGGGCTGGAGAGTGAAGAAAAAAGCTCAGTAGTTAAGAGTACATACTTCTCTTTCAGAGGACCCGAGTCTTTCTGAACCTGTTATTGACATTTCAAATGGTCCATTTTGTTTGTGATATACTTTTAAGAAAATTTTAAAAACATTTAATAACCACATAATTAGTAGAAGCATTTCATTACAACAGCACTGACATAGTTAATAATGGTTTTTGAGAGCAAAGATGCATGACTTTTGATGCCACAAATCTGGGCGTGAGGAATGTCTTCCTTTTATGGAATAGAAGTGAGATTATATGGAAAGGGATTATGATGGGAGAGGAGAAATGGGATGCTGCCTAAAATTTAGGTATATCCCAAGGTATATGTTTTAGGAAAATAGACATCAAGAAATCAAGGAGCAGGCTAGTGTTCCCATAGAACTTAGTATGTCTTGCTGTTCCTTGGGAAGGCTGCATACTCTCAGATTTTAAATTATATTTTAGATTATTTGAAGCCAACAGTGATTGATGAACAAGTTTTGGTAATATATGATAAACATAATGTTTTTAAAAGATTTACTTTTAATTTTTAACTATGTGTATATGTGTGCATCGGGGGAGTATGCATGTGTCAGTGTAGGTGCCAGCAAAGTCCAGAAGAGGCCTTGTGATCCCCTAGAGGGTCCTCTGAAAGAGCAGTATGTACCCTTAACTGCTGAGCCAACTATCCAGCCCCTGAACATAATGTTAATGCGTTTGAATGTCTTTCACCTTGCTTAACACCCAGCCCCCCCATTGCTTATAAGCCCAGAAATCCTCCTTAAAACTTTAGCATAAGCCTACCCTCTCTGAGATGCTTTTCCTGGCTCTGTGGATGTACATGCTCTGGTTTCCTGACATTTTTGTGCTCAGCTCACATGGTGCTACAAAAGTTTATTTGCTTTTGTGCCTTTCTAGTCACCCCTAGTTGGATGTAGGCACAGCTGGACTGAGATTGTGCATCACTATAACTAACTGAGGTTGAAAATGAGATGGGAAAGAGGAAATAGGTATAGAAGATGCCTTAGGAATTGAATAAACAAAAGACAATGATTATAGTAATTATGAGATAATTATAAGCTTTGGAAGGGAGTTGTGACAGACTGATTAAGTTGTTCATTCAATCCATAGCAATGCATTTTGTGGCACATATATTAGTTATATTTTCCAGTCTCCTTTGAGGTTAATCTGGCCTTGTAATGGGATTTTAGCCACTGGAATATGAGAAGAGCCCATGTATATCACTTCCACCACTGGTCCCACAAATTCTCACGTGCAACTCACCAGTTTCTCCTGCAGATTGGGCAAAGTATGGCAGCCAAATGGTTCAGAGTCACAGAATAGAAGGAGAGGATTACCAGGTTTAGAACTCATATAAGAAGAAATAGACCTCTGTTACAGTAAGCCCCAAATTGTAGAGTTAACAGTACCCTAAGCAGTAGAGAAGTTAGCCCCCGAAGAAGAGTGCTCTAGTAACACATTCAAGTGTGCTATCTCAACCATCTGGCAGCAGAGATATGGAGGAGGCTAAGAGCCTCTAGAAATCAAATAACAAAAGTTAAGACTGAGAGTCTGTTGAGACCCAACCCTGCAGCAGAGGGGAGATTTGGAGCACTCAGCCTTATCTCAGTCTGTGTTACAAGGAAGAGAGAGACTTGATGGTGAGAGACTTCTAGGTGAGTCAAAACAAAAACAACATACTTTCAGGATTCTAAGAAAGACCACTGAGTGTTGGCACAATAGAGGTGACTAGAAACACAGTAGCCTAGAAAATGCTGGAAGAAATTGTATTGCAAATGGAATGAGCCTTTTAACAACCCTCAGGCTCCCAAATTTGTCTGTGTAGGAAGCAGTCACAAAAACCCTCTAAGCCCAAAGAAGACATTCTTGTCCACACCTCAGCCATGGTCATTGAGGAGAATGCACGAAGACTCTCCAGAGATGAAGTTAGGGACTACAGAGAACAGGGCAGTGGGACGCCCCTGGAGAGCAGACTCAGGACTGGAAAAGGAAACTCCCATTCCCAGGACACAGTGTTCCCACAATTCCCTCTGGAAGACTTTCTTCATTGCTGTGGGCCAGTGTCAACTTCTCCATGTTTTTCTTTTTCATATGAAAATGTTTACTGTGGTTATTTTGTTCCTGTTATGACATGTATATTAGATATAACTGAGTATATGGGTGTGTGTGCATTAAGGAGGTCAGACCACTTGTACTATGTTACACATCACTGAACCATAAGAAGACATTTCCACATTTGATAATAATAAATATCCCTCACCCAGAGACTCCAGATTTTGAGATAGTTACAGTAGCTGGGTGGGAATTTGGCTTCTATCTCTTAAAGAAGGCATAACTGCATTCCTTGTGTAGAAAAACTAGAATGAACACTCAAGGAAACAGGGGTCCTGTTTCTTTGAAATGTGTTTCTTAGCCTTGTGCTAAAGACTGAATTGTATCTACTTCAAGTCCATATGTTGAATCCCTATCTCCCAGTATGTCTATGTTTGGAGATGGGGTCTTTAAGAGGCAAGTGAGAATATCAGGGTAGGTCCCTAATCTGATATAACTGTGGCCTTACAGAAAGAAAAAGAGATATTGCTTTCCTCTTCTCTGAAGATACAGTGAGAGCTGTGTACCCCAAAGTTACGAACAGGGCCCTCCCCAGGGATAGCACCGTGATCTTGATTTCCAAGCCTTTATTATTGTAAGGAGTAGATTTCTGTTGTTTAAGCTACTGGTCAACTGTATTTTGTTATGGCAGCCCACACAAACTAATAAAGCTCCATTAGATGTGCTCATCTGAATGACTTCCAGCTGAGACTATGAAGAGAAGTGATATGAATCATTAAAAAGAAACCCCAAATGGATAATGGATAATTTCTGCTTTGATTTTTACATGTTCTTTTCCCTTCTTTCTAATGACTTAATGAAGGCTGATGACCTACAAAGTTAAAGATGACAAATCATGAGTCAGAAGGTGCCTGAGTCCTTGAATCATCCATCAAAGAGGCACTAATCATGGTCTCTTATTTTGGATTATGTATGTGCAAGCAATAACTTTCAAAGGGCCACTGTAAGTTTGAGATATTCTCCACTGCAGCACCTGACATCCTCCAGTGCAGCAGGAATGCCACAGGATAACATGGGGAGAAGGGGACTAGATTTTTTTCAGACATACTGACTCAGTGTTTCTGATGTCCTGTTAGACAGCTGAGAATTCTGATTGGGGTCTCTAGAGAGAAAAAATTGAGACGATGCTCCAGGAACAAATGTAAGGGTTATTTAAAGGCTTAAGGAATTGGAAGACACAACTAAAGGAATTGAGAAGGGACAGACAGCTGAGAAAAATGTCAAGGTGAAGTATTTTAGGAGGTGAGGAGAAGAGACAATGTTCAGGGAGCCACACCCCAGCCGAAAAGACCCCTGTGTTGGTCAGGGCAGAGGGATTTGGACAGATTTATTTTTCAGCTAGAAGGCATTCCTGCACTAGGGGAGGTATTGATATTTCAGGGAGAAAATGAGTTATGGAGGAAGACAAAGAACTACCTGTACACGTTCTAATGAATCCCTGCTTAACGACTGTGGAACCTCTACTTTTTACATTACCACGATGGCAAATTTGACAGTATTTGTCGCTCTTTATTGTTTTCTAACCCACTACAATAGAAACAAACGAGTCTTTCCTTGCTCTTCTTCCTGACCAAATAATGAGTTTCTCTGGGTGAAAACTAATTTTCTTTAGAGACAGGGTCTTCCTGTAGTCCCAACTGGCCTGGAAATCACTACATAGACCACTGGCCTCTGGCCTGCCTCTGTCTCTGGAGTGCTGGGATTAAAGGTGTGTGCCACCACACCTGGCTTCAAAACTAAATTTTACATATGTAGTTCTAACTACAATAATTTAATATTCTGTGATTTATCTGATACAAATCTTGATTAACTCTGAGTTTAGGAGACTATATATTTAGGTCTAGAGTTTCATTTTACATCTTTTGAAGTATAATACTTGAACGTGTTCCTCTAGTTCTCTCCCACAAAATGTTCACTGGACCTTGGAAGGGGGTGCTATAGATGTCCTATTTAGGGCTGAGCACTCAAGATTCACTTTTTAGCACTTTGACCATTTGTGAGTCTCTGCATTAACTCTGTTCACCGAAAGAAGCAGCTTCTCTGCTCAGACTAAGAGCAGCACTGATCTATGGCCATAAACATGTTTGGTCTTCACTTTGCTTTTCCTAAGTTCATGAGTGAAAAACTCCAGCATTCTTATAGATTGCTTTTTATTAATAATTTTCAATGAAAAAAATTTTATTCATTGAAACAGATATATTAATGTCTCATATTCAAAAGATAAAAATTAATTTTACACTGTAAGGAGGGCCTTAATAATTCAGTGAATCAGTGCCTTTTGAAATGATGACAGGGAACAAAGAATAACTTACTTAACATATAAGTTTTTGAAAGCCCCAAATTGCTCAGTTTTGATAGTCATTTCTTATGGTAGTCAAACTCAACCAGTTCAGTTTGGTAATGCAAGAATTTAGTCTCTTAGACTAGAATGCCTATTGTCTAGTAACGAGACTGTCTTGCTTTTATGAATCTTAATATATGGATGAGAAAAAGATATTCATAATGCTTCTCCTTCTTTGCAGTTAGACTCATAGCTACTGCCATCTTCATTTTTATTCCCATCTCTGTTTCTTTGTATTCTGATTATAATATCTCACATATACATGTGGTATTAATGTGACACTGCTATTACTATATAAGAAATATGACAACTTTTGTAAAATGGAAATGTTAGTAGGGAATTATATTAAGAACTAGAAGGAGCTAGCATTAACCTTTTCAGGATGATATTTATATCTTTGGTGAGAAATGAAACAAGAGAAATGATCACATTACTAAAATTCAATTTAATCAAAGGCATTCAGGTAAAGACCAAGGGCATAGTCAAGTCAACAGTTTTTCTTTGCATTAGGGATATATCCACTTGAAAACTGAAGATTTAAATGGATTGCTTTAGTTTTATATAAAAGAAATATTTGGCACCAAATCTGTGTTTAAACATTTGCATGTGCTTCCATGGAAATTATTTCCATTAAGCTGCACTCTAGTCAGTATTCTAAAGATTTAGGATGCCTTTACTGTTAGGAAGTTCACTGACTTGATAGTTTTTAATATCTTGAACCATTTCTATTTCGATCTTGAAACCAACAGCTTTATATTTTCTCTCTTGGTACCCACTTTAGTGACTCCCTGGACACTCACCTAATTAACTCACCAAGCCTCTCTAGCTTCTTGTTTCTTCACTTTGACCCTATCCTTATGTTTAATGACTCATAGCACACTCTTGGCCATATGCCTACACAGTCATATTGTCAAGGAGTGATGTTTGAATAGCTTTTTAAGGGGCAATTGATACAAAGGTACATTTATAGTAAAGGCACCCTTGGGAACTCTAGATGTTTATGAACGCTGTTAAGGATCCTTTTTCTGTTTCATGTTATAATTGCAGACCTGTGGCATCATGTAGCCCAGCACCTCCATAGAGGTATCCTAACTGGTAAACAGTTTAGGATAAGTGTTGTGGTTTCATTTCTATTGCTGTGATAAAGCACCCTGGCCTAAAGTATCTTAGGGGAGGAAAGGGTTTATTCGATTACAGTTCCAGACTACAGTCTGCCATTATGTGGAGCTCAAGCAAATGGTCACATCACATCCGTAATCAAGAGCAGAGAGGAATGCCATGCACTGTTGGCTTGTTTGCTGCTATGCACGGCTAGCTCTCTTTGCTCCTATGCAGTTCAAGGCCCAGCCCATCAAATGTTCCCACCCACATTTCTGATCTCAATTAACAGTTCCCCATAGAAGTGCCCACAGGCCAACCTGATCTAGATAATTCCTCACCTGAGACTCTCTTCTCAGGTGATTCTAGGTTGTGTCAAGTTAACAGTTAAACTAACCTGTACAACAGGTATTAACGATTCCTTTTGTATCCTATAGATAAGTAATAGTTATATCTTGCATTTTGTTCTGAATCTTGAAATTGTGATCAGAATAACAAACAAATGGTTATTGGCAAAAATCAAAATCAAACAATGGAATGGTATTTATAATGAATAAGGATTTCTGAAAAATCACCAAATCAGAGATATAAAAAAGAGTGTTAAAGTATAATTAAAAGAAGATAAAACCCAGGAACTCTCACACAGTTTTATAATGGAATCTCAAATGCTCATCTTAGCAATGTTTATGATAGCAAGGAGCCGGAGGTAATCTAGTAACACTGGAGGATAGGGGTGGATGAGTATTTATAGATCATGGAGGGCTTCCACTGTGATCTACTACTATACAGCAACTTAAGGCTGGACTTTCACACAATAACATGAATGCTTGGTTAGAACAGAATTATTAGAACAATTACATGTCACAATGCTGTTTATACTTTCAACCTGTTTATGAGAACTTAAACTCATGCTTAGAGAACAATACTACATGTTTTGTAGCAAATGAAACAGGAGAGAGAATGGAGTAATAATTAGAGCATCTCTGAAGCCCTATAACAAGAAGCCCTATAACACAAGGGTTGTGTTCATTATATTCTCTTCCTTGGTAGAGAGGTAACATTTGGTAGCATTTTGGAACAAGACTCACAAGTTAACCTGGAAGTAAAAATTGTGATATCTCCAATATCTGAAGTTTAACTTGAAACATTATAGCTATTTCTATAGTGTGACAATGGAAATCAAAAGGCATTGTTGGTTAAACACATGGGGAATGGCAACCGTGGCCACAGTGACACTGTAAAAAGGGGACCTGAATTACATAGTCCCTCCTTCTGTCAGCTGGATAGGCTGTAGCTGATAGTTTACAGCTGTAGCGTTGAACCTAATAGAGATGGAGAAGACACATGCTTTTTAAAGAAAATCTTCCAAATTACAATTTCATCTTAAATTCTTCAGAACACATCAAGCATAGAGTAGTTAGCTCCTTTGGAGATTCAGAACCATTGAATGGCATTGCAGGCCAAGTCCTAACGTGGTGGACTCAGTTCTTCAATGACACAGATTTGTCACAGACAAGTATGTTAAAAAGCTGGTGTTGCTGCCCATCCATCCTGCTTTGTCTAAAGATTCTCTCACCAATATATATAATACCTTTCTGCATGTCCTATTGCATTGGGTGTGTTTGTCGTCTTCAAAGATGGAAGGAAAAAAGAAGGGTTTCTTGGTATGCTACAGTTCTATGAATGGTGTGTGCCCAGTTTGCAGCAGGAATTCACCAGTTTACCCTGTTTACTAGAAATTTCTTTGTAATGTATAAAAATGGAGATTTATTTATTTATTTATGGAAGACTGCTTTTAGATGTCTCTTATAGTTAGCAATATTACAAACTTCTTGAAGGCATGTGTATTAAAATTGACTTCCTAAGGTTCTACAATCTGGCCTTGTAGTTGTTATTCAGTTAGTTTTAATGTATAATAATATCATTAAGCCTGTGAAAAAGATGATTAAACCTGAAAACATAGCATTGAAGGCTGTCCAAAAGAAAGCATAGAAAGAAAGAATTAACAAAAACAGAGGGGTGGAGAGGATAGTTCAGCTGGCAAAGTGCTTGCTACATAAGCTCAAGTACATGAATTCAGTACCCAGACCCATGTAGGAAAGCCAAGCCTGGGCCAGCAAGATGACTCAGAGAGTAAAAATGCTTACTGTGTCAATTATACAGGTCTAAATTTGATCCCTGGAACCCATGTGAAGGTCAAAGGAGAGAATTGACTCCACAGGGCTGTCCTATGACTTCCACATGTGTGTGTACCCACACACGTCACACTTTCCTCTCTCTCACGTGCTGTCTCTGTCTCCCTGCTCTGTCTCTCTCTGTCTCTGTCTCTGTCTCTGTCTCTGTCTCTGTCTCTCTCTCTCTCTCTCTCTCTCACACACACACACACCAACACACACACAATTTTAATACGTCAGATGTGGTAGCCTGTGTCAAAAGGTAGAGACAGGTGGATCTAGCCAACCTAGCCTAATCAGTGAGCTCCAGGCCAATGAGAGAACTTGTCCAAAAAACAAGGTGGACAGCACCTGAGAAACAACACCAAAGGCTGACCTCTGACCTCGACACATGCACGTGTACACAGATGCATACTCATTAACACATACATGGACTCTATCCTGAACATACAAAAAAGTAAACATTAAGTATATTCAATCAGCCTAATATATAATTAAAGTCATGAAAGAAGGAGGAATACACAAAATTTTATTTTAATATATATTATTAAATTTTATATGTGTAAGTGCATTGCTTGCATGTATGTAAGTGCATCCATGTCTTGCAAAGCCTGCGGAGGTCAGAAGAGAGTGTTGGATCCCCTGGAACTGGAGTTACAGATGGTTTCAACCTCCATGTGGGTCCTGGGTACTGAACCCAGGCCCTCTGCAAGAGCAGCCAGTGCTCTTAACTGCTGAGCCATCTCTCCAGCCCCACAAAATTTAATTTTAAAATAATAGCTAATTTTTTCAAAATTGGATGCAACCCTTGTCAAGGACGTTCACAAACTTTAAGCATATGAACATGAAGAAAACCATATCGAATCACAATGTTATCAAATTGCTTAAAACCAATGACAAAGATAAAACCATATAAGCAGACAGAAAGAAAGGTTGCCTCGCCCAGAGTAGAAAAATAAGGACAAAAGATTTATCATCAGGTCTAATGCAATCACGGTGACAAGGGAGAAATGGTTGTATAATACTGAAGAAAGAATTATCTGTCAACCAAGACTTCTTTTTCTTTTGACTTCCTTCCTTTCTTTCCCTTTCTCCCACCCCCTTCCCTGTCCTTTATTTTTTGTGACCTAGGTCTCACTCTATAGCCCAAGAAGGCCTGGAATTTGCCATGTAGACCACACTGAACTCAAGCTGTGGCATATCTCCTGCCTCTGCCTCCCGAGCACTGGTATTATAGTAATGTACCATCATGCCTAGCTTCTAACCTAGAATTTTGTACTCAGTAAAAATATCTTTCAAACATAAAACCAAATGAAACCATTCTTCCAGCCTCTTCTCATTTCTTCTTTGTCGTTCATGTCTACTTGTTTCTCAAACCCTTTATCTGCAAAGAAGTCTCTGGATATACCACCTTCCAACTTCACCTAACAACAGCATCTCATCTAGAAATGCCTAGATGTCATTCCCTAGAACAATGGTGGTCACTCAACTTCTGCTGTCATAACTAAGAGACTGCAGTGCTACAGTTCTTCAGACTCAGGGAAGAGATGCTGCAAAGACAAATTCCAGACATCGTTCAGGAAGCTAGTAAGGGTATTGCCAGTTTTAAAATTGTGTTTTTAGAGTCAAAGTTTGCAGTTCCTTTCTCTGCTGGACCCTTGCTTCACGTGTTCACCCTGTTGACTAGTACCTGTCTTTCCATGCATTTCTCCATCACTGTACTTTCTCTTTCCATCTTTCTGCTAATTTCTAGACTGAATATCTTACCTTAGCATTTGGTCTCCTATTGCCATGTTTTTGTTCGCCTTTAGAGAATGGCCCACACGTGCTCATTGGCTCTGTGTAGGCTTTAACTTCAAGACTTACTCATTTATTTATTTATTTATTTATTTATTTATATTTATTTATTTATTTATTTTAAACTGATGTGTTTTAAGGATTCTCATCCAGTCTGGACACGAGTACCTTGTCAGGTATGTGCTTTGAACTATTTTCCCCCAGGCAGTAACCTGCCTTTTCATCCTTTTACGAGGTCTTCTGTAGAATACAACAGTGTTGATTTTTAGTGCGACACTATGTAGACCAGGCTGGCCTTGAACTCACAGAGATCTACCTGCCTCTGCCTCCCGAGTGCTGGGATTAAAGGCGTGCACCACCACTCCCGTCAGATTTACTTATTTTTATGTGTATATGTGAGTGCCTTCATATACATATGGGTACCACATGTATCCTTGATCCCTGCAGAGGTCAGAAGAGGCATTGAGTACCCTGGAACCATGTGGGTTCTGGGGATTGAACTCAAGTCTTCTGCAAGAGTAACAAGTGCCCTTAACTGTGAAGCCATCTCTATAGCCCTTAATTTAAAAAAAAAAAAAAGATTCTAAAATATATGACTTTTAAATTTATTTTTTTTTATTTTTGAGAATTTCATACTTGAGTATTGACTTTGCATTATTTTCATTATTCCCAGTCCCTCACCGACTCCTCCCACATCTCTCCTCCCACATCTCTCCACCCACGTCTCTCCACCCACGTCTCTCCTCCCACGTCTCTTCTCCCATGTCTCTCTATCGATTACAATTTCTTGTCCTCTTCTTTGGTTATTATTGTTACATATATAGTATGTATAGATATTATATGTTACATATATATGTATATTTCATGCACTGAGCCTATTGAGTGAGGCTTGTGTGTACCTGTGCTTAGTGCTGCCATCTGGGATTAGATAAGCTCTCAAGGAGCTAGTCCCTGGAGAAAACTGATTCTCCCTCCCTCAGCATCCTTTGATTGCCTGTAGCTCTTCATCTTGAGGTAGGATCCCATGGGATTTCCCCATCCAGCTTGGCATGTCAACTGGTTTTGTCATTATACAGATCTTATATTTTACTGGTGAATCTTCCCTATCATGTCTAGAATGCATTAATTAGAAGCAGTGTCTTGTACCTCTGACTGGTACATTCTTTCTGTCCCCTCTTCTACAATGTTCCCTGAGCCTCAAATATAGAGGTTGCATTGCAGATGTATCACTTAGGTCCAGTCCTAATTTTCAATTTTAGTCGTGTGTATGTATGTGTCTGTGTCTGAGTTTGTGCATGTGAGTGTAGCGTTCACTGATGCCAGGTGAGGATGTTGGATCTTTTGGAGCTGGAGTTACAAGTGGTTTGTGAGCTCCTGACTTGAGTGCTGATAACTGAGCTCAGATCCTCTGCAGGGCACTGAGCCATCTCTCCAGCCCTATTCAAAACCTAAATTGTGAGGGAGAGAGTTGGTTTGAAGGGCTGGGAAACAAGAGTACCCCAGGCATCTGTTGCTCCCCCTTTGGACTCAGTCAAACTGAATTCTGCTAGTCATTGCTGGTTTCTTTAATACTTTTTTTATTTGTAAGGAATGCCTTTGCTTTGTGGCACTAAGGGCTAGCAATCATTCTGGAAAAGACCCAAGGTCTCAGAATTATCTGTAGACTAAATACATAAATTTGTCTATATTCTCTTTCTTGTCCCTGTTTTATTTACTTCTTTCATTAATGAGATTTTTGTCCCTATCACAAAATACTTAAGAAAATCAAGTTAAAAGGAATAAAGGTTTATTTTTGTTACTATTTCAGAGATTTCAGTCCATGATTGGTTGGTTTTGCTTTTGAGCGTAAACATTGTGGTGGGGAATATATACAGTGGAGCAAAGCTGCCCACTTCAAGGTAGACAAGGAAGCAAAGAGAGAGTGGAGGCTGGGGGGCATGGCACCCCTTTCAATGGCACATCAAATGACCTGACTCCTACCACCTCCTTAGGTTCCACTGCCTTCCTATAGTGCCATGCCTTTAACCTGGGCCTATGGGGGCACCTTTCAGATCCAAACCACAGGGATGTGTCTACTGCTTATATTTTGGGTAATGTGCTTTTTAAGCAGGTAATTTCCAAACTTACTGAAATTTTATTTTATATTCATGCTTTCTGCTTTGATGAGGACCATTAGCTCCTGGAAATGGGACACTGTGCTTTTGTTTCCCAGACTCCTTCCAGTGTCTAGTCTCACTACCCTCTCTGCTCCTCAGGTCTCAGACTGGCACTCCATGGAAGATGTAATGTTATTTTTATTTTGAAGATGACTAAAGGCAATGTGTAGTACTTTATTCAAAGTAACCAATCCCTTGTGAAGGGAGGAACACTTGATCTTCAAACCTTCACTCTTGTACCTATTAGTTATCTTTGGATTAAGTGTCAGTTGAAGTTGGGAAATAAAATTTATGTTTATGAACATTGGTTATAATTAGACAATATTTAATTGAGTATAATTTAGTATCTTATTAGATGGGAGTAGAACAATGCATGCCTATAATTTACATTATATTGTATTTGTGTGTCTGTGTGTATTTGGGAGCCTTCAGATATGCTCAAAGCCTTTTGCAGTGGCCTATGTAAGTGCTAAATAGATATTGTTGAAATAAATATTTATCCAATGACAATGAGCAGGAAAGGTGATGGGAACTTAAAACAAAGAAGGGTCTAGTGAACGTGTATATGGTGATTTCTACCTACTTTCCTTAGTGTTGTAAAAAGCCACTTTCCAAGTAAAATTCCATGTCTGGCTCTCACCAGCTCTACTGTCCAGCCTTGCGTGAACTTGTTTTCTTCCTTCTTTTGCTCACACTATCCTGCTCTTTGCCTTGGCTTTAAAATAAATCCATACCATATTTAATAAAAAAGCAATTCCAGGAACATGAGGTTGTTCAATTCCAGTAAAAATATGCATCTGCTTGCCAGTACTATTTACAGATCTTTCCTTTGTGGTAGCAATTTAGATGAATAGTCAGAAAACTGAAGTATGATGGTTCATACAAGACCATTTCCATGGAATTTGAAAACCTTTTCTGCACAAGTGACGACGTTTCCATCTGAAGCAATCTTCAGTTGGAGGATAGACGCTGTGACCTAAATGACAAGAACAAAAGAAGCTCCTAATTTCTTTTGCTTCTGCATTTTCTTAGAGTAATTCTCAAATCCTGATCCAAAGGAAACAGATGTCAATGTAAAAATTCATTCAGTTATTCATTCATTCATTCAGAGCTGGGAATATAAAAGATAAATAAGGGAGGGTCCTTACTCTTGAAGCACTTTATGGTTTTTCCTTACATTTCAAATAAACTTAGTTCAAAATATTTACTTATTTATTGAATTTTTTGACTTTCATACAATATCATTTAATGGTATTTAGATTCATCCCCTCTCCTATCTGTACCTTCATTAGTATCCTCTGCCTTATTAAACGTATTCTATTACAGAAGTTAAGACTGTTACTAGATTCAGTAAGTCTAGTTAAAAATCCATTGTTCTGAATGCACAAAGGAAAGCAAGGGGCTATACTTTATGATCTCATCCATCCTGCCTAATTCAGGGTTCAAATCTCACTCACAATCAGCATAACTACAAAGAACTTTGTAGAATAAAGTAACTTGTGTTTTCCTCCGTTGTGGCATTTGGTGAAGCTAGCCATTGATCACTGTTTCCTTGTTGGCAATAGTAACTCAGCATTTACTTCATAGTAGTTATATTGGACTTCCTTCATCAAGGATGTTGGGATAAGTCAGGAGTACCTGGAATGTAGAGCATGGCCACCAGCCAGAGCCCTCCCAGGGAGGATGGCAGGAGCCAGGCTCGCTCCATTCTAAACATACTGTCTCTTACCCAACAGCCCTCAGGCAAAACTATTAGGTCTCTAATCCTTTAATCCTAACTGGGTTGCTTGTAGATCATGTGACTAGATAAAGGCCACGTAGCCTCAAAAGTCTCCTCCCTCCCCCCACCTGCCTCCCACCAAAAACCCAACCCTGCCTCTTTCCCTGTGAAACTTTCCTATAGAAACCTCTGCTTCCGACATAATAAATGAGCTGTCCACTGACACAGTCTCCTGGGTGTTTTCTCCTGTTGTACTTGCTGCCACCTGAGGCCCCTCTCACCCCATTGGTCTGTCTCCTCGCCCCACCTTCCTTGATGGGAACCAGTGCACAATGGTCTCCCGGTAGCAGCAGAGTTTGGGCTGGGGGGAGGCCGACAGCTGGCGCCCAACATGGGGCTAGAGAGAGGCTCTCCAGGACCTGCAGGAGGAGGGTGAGTACTCCGCAACAGGGCGACATCGGCCATCCCGCTCTGAGGATCAGCATTGTCTTCCTTCCCCCTTTTACTTTCTGTTTGTGCCGTCACAAGGGGACTGTTCAAGACCAAAGAGCAACTGAAGCATTCTGATCAGGGCCACTCTCTGATGTTAGCTAAAGGCTCCTAGTCCTCTGAACAGACCCCTCCCCCCCGACTGCCCACCTGGGTGCCAGTAAAGACCTCCTATCTATATGTCTCTCTACTATAAAACCTGGTAATACAATGACAAGTTAAAAGCATTTAGGGTGGTTGCTGGTTTTCTGAAAATTGTGGTCAGGCTTACACCCTGGGCTAGTCAGGAATCCCCTGCAACCTCCAGGTCTCAGGAACATTCCTCTAGGACTTGGCGTTTCACCCTCTTTCTTTTCCTATCATGGGAAACAACCTTGAAAACTTGAGGGATCCACAAAATTCTAATAATTTGTTTATTTGATGGTCATGCAGGGATTTTTCAAACACACACTGAATTTGACTCTTAGGAGAGCAGGTATTGCTATCTTGCCTTGGGGCAGTTGGGCTTAGGCTGCTGGATAGCTTCAGCGGAGCATTTAAGGAATTTAAGGTGGCTTGCCCCATGGACAAATGGAAAAAAAGATTTAAAAGCCATTTTTTCCATAAACTTTTTCTTAGGCAGAGGGGCTCAAAATTTTGATCTTAGACCCTATTGGGCACCAAACAAGCTGTGCTCAGACCATGTGGTCCTGAGACAGCTGCTTTTCTAACTAGATCTAAGCATTTTAAATTTCAGTGTACATGGAAAGTCAGGGGCTGTGCTTGAGACATGGTTTCAGAGGAACAACCCAGTAATTTATGTGCTGCACATAGTGCCTTGTTCCTTCTGCTGCCTTCACAAGTGTCTCTTCCAGCATAGCTTGTATCCAGGAATGAAGAGATACAGAGAACTTTGCTTGGCATTACAGCTAATATGGTTGGTGAGAGACATGGATTCCTTTGATTTGCTTTTCTATTTGGGGCATATATATATCTGAGGGCATTTTCTCCTTTTATGCCAAGTATAACTTAACTGGGGTGCTTTGTATGGTTGCTATCTACATTTAATCTGTGAGGCATGTAAATCCCACAGGGCTTGTATCCTGGTGGGTGATGAGACTGATCATGGGACTGTGTTCACTAATATGACCATGTGTCCTGGTGGCCATCATGGTTTTTGACCTCACCAAGAGGGAAGCAACCATGTGACCTGGTCTCCATCTTGGTTGATGACATCAATATGGGGACAGTCGCATGGCTTGGTCGCCATCTTGGACAGTGACTTTTCAAAATGACAATGACCTGTGTGACCTTGCCACCATCTTAATCCAACCACATGGCATGATTCAAAATGGTGATACCCAAAAACTTACTGGCCAATTTGTTTTTGTTTTGGATTCTTGGTGGGATCATATAAAACAATACATTTTTATTTCAGACTAAGAAAGTAATGCCAGATCTCCACAATGGGAGTTTAAATTTTAACATTGTTTGGGCCTGTTTCTAAAGGGGATTACTTTGAGTTTTAACTTCTTGTATGGTATATTTACTTTTTTTAAAAGATGACTTTTAAGTTTTTACATTGTTTAAAATATTTACAAATTTTAAAAGAAATCATTTTTAGGTTTTGACATTGTTTGCATGACATCTTTACCTAATAGTTTTAAAGAAATTATTTGGATTTTTACATCTTTTTTATGGTATATTTTCTGATTTCTAAAAGTAACTAATTTAAATTCTTATTGTTTTACGTAAAATATTTGTGAGTTTCTAAAGGGAACTTAAAAGTTTTTCCAGCAACATGCCTTCAAGATTCTCTAGGTAGAAAGGGAGGCAACACTTTGTGATGGCTAGACCTGGGAAGCTCATGGAAACTTGCTGTACTCCAGGGCCAGACCTTACAAAAGACAAGCTCCTACCAACACACAGTCAAAACAATGGTAAGTAAAAAGGGATAGCCTACTTGGGTGGGAGGCTTAAGATATGGACTCCACTGGTCTTAATTCCTCCCCTTTCAGCATTGTGATTCTAAGCCTGTTTTTCTCTGAAATAGAGCTACTTTCCTCTCTGATGCTCACATGCTCTATGCTTGTTTCTGTTCCTGCCCCATTGTTCCCTGGGTACTTTCTAGTTACAATGTCATGGACAGACTGAAGGAAAAGAGTATTGTGATATTGTCTCTTTGCAAGTTCCTTTAGGTACCATTGTTTTCTGTGTTCCTTATTCTCTGGGCTATGGGTACTTAACCCAAAATCATATATGGTAAATTATGATATGCTTTTTTTAATCCAAACTAACAGCCCTCTTCAAAGAAATTCACAATGCAAGTTAACAGTCTTGCCTTAGTTTAAAAGTAAAATATGGATAAACAATTTAAAACTTTTAGGCTAAAGAAAAACAAATGCCTTTTTGTATTAATTATATTGGTAAATTGTCACGTGCTGTTTGAGCTCACTGAGAAGCTGACTCTGAAAATGGGATTAACCCTCCCACTTCAGACTCAAGCCTATTATCTCAAGATATGTTCTCCAAGACTCTTTTCCAGGTTCAGGTTGGCCCCCTGACCCTGTGACAAGGAAAAGGAGAACAACAAAACAGCCTAAGAGTAAAGACACTGTGCAGTTAAAAACAGCTAACGTGTAAACTAATTTCAAAAGAGGGTATTGTTGTCTATAGTAAAAGTAGTTAATGGGATTCTCTATTTGGTCACAATACTGAATAAAGTCACTACCACAGACTAATGTAAATGTACAGGAAATACAAAGATAAATTTAACTAATTAATAAAGAAAACAAGGGGATAAACATTGCTTAGTATCCCCAGAAAAAGAATTCTCACAACAGGTAAAAAATTTATTCGTTAACATTATTATGTCTCATGGTTATTAAGAAAGAAAACGGTAAGGTAAAAAATGTTAAAAGATACTTTATTAAAAAGGATTTATGTATGAAAAATGAGAGAGCCTAAACAAGTGATGGAAGTCTCTGTAGGTTTGCTACAATCTATCAAGAATGAGACAAAGATAATATATAAAAAATCTTAAAATTTCTAAGGTCATAGTTTAGTCGACTAGTTTAAGGATGTCTCACTGAGGTTTATTTAAGACTGTTTGGTTTTTTCCCAAGCTTTATCTACATGACACATGGTAATTAAAAGTACCAGACTGGTGGAACTAACCTTCTTGGATGTTTAATAGCCAGACTTTGAGGCCTATACTAATCTGGTCAGAGAGACTGAAAGGGACAATTTTTTGTTCCTTGCCCTCCAATGTCAACTAAGTTCCAGGGGACTATGGAGCATCTCTCAAAATGTCCTATAGCTGTGGTGAGTCACCTGTTCTCTTGTTCAGGGAGGCCATGGAGACACCACAAGGTGGACTTGAACCAGTGTCCAGTCTACAAAGAGGAGGGTCACCATAAAGGAAACATTTCCTCTATGCTCCCAAATGAAGCCAACCATGATCAAGCAGGACCTTTGACTTATCTTCACATAGATGAAACTGGTAAGAGAAAAGCCTGAGGAGCCAGGGGCTGCCCCCAAAGCCCATGTGACCCCTGAGGAACACATAGATCCTCAAACAACCTTAAGAGTAAAAATAAATTGGTTTATTTGAGCCAACTGTATGGCCTTAAATACCCAAAAGGAAAGTATAACCAAAGATTAAAGTCATCAGTATATTTCTTTAAGAGTCCAAGGGATTACACATCCCAGACATTAGACTTAAGTTCTTATAAAAAGTTATTTAGACAATTATTTCTCATTGATGATTTTGTTCCTAGTAAGACAAGGCTTCTCAGCTGTAAGACTTCAATTCTTGGTCTGCAGTGTTGTAATGCTCACCTACAGCTGAGGGAGACAACCCATTATTATTCTAAAATGATGGCTAAATTTGTTTTCTCTCCCTATCTATAGGCCATTTAAGAGGAAACTGATTCTAGCCACTCCAACAGTTATCAAAGTGTCTGACAACAAATCCTGAGTTCATCAATCATCAGTCCAGCCTTGGCAGGCAAAAGAAAAATGAGGAGGAACCCAGTAGATGGATGCTTTTGGAAGCCCTCATCAAGGAATTTGAATGGACTTTAGACATTTAAAATTTGCCCTGTTCTGACCTTTTCTGGTTCCCTGCCTAGAAATTGTAATACTAACTACTCTTGCCTTTACTTTTCCTTCACATTTCCTAGCCACAAGTCAAGGACCTTCTTTTCTCCCTACAGTTAAGAGTTATGCAATTTGAGAGTCTTTTAGATAGACCCACTGAAGGGGGTACCCCAGTTGCCTCACCCTGCATCCCTGTTCAGCATGGAAGAATCCAGAGCAGTCTCCATACCAATTTCCTGTCAGCAATTTGGGTAAACCTCTTCAGAGGCTGGTGTGATGAGAATAGGAGGTAGACAGTTAGGGTAAAAAGACCCCAAAGAAAAGTATCCAGTTTCTTGGCTCAAAGTCAAATTTTCCTTGAGCCTTTTAACAACATACTTTGTCCCAAAGGCCAAAAATGTTAAAAGTATTTGGGAGCTCTTATCCCCAAAAGATTTTGGAGTTACCTCTTCAGAGGGGGGAGTGTTAGAGTTTCAATAAGCCCCATAAATTAAACTGTTTCAAACTATAAAAAAATGCCTCTAGTCTATCTGTTGGAGGACCTACCTTTCCAGTCTCACTGGTCAGTTACCCGGTGATAGAACCACTCCCAGGAAGACAGGTTTACCTTAAGTTATGCTAAATAGATGGGTGAAATACCTTGTATGTTAATTAGATAGTAAGTATTTCTGCCTGGAACTAGCTCAGACCCCTGAGCCGCCCCCCACAGAACTTTCAGACCAGCCACAGCCATGTAGGTCTCCGTAAGTCTGTCCGCTTTCCTGAACTCTTCAGGAAAGTGTAATTTCTCCTTTTCTTCTTCATGCCTTTCTTAACTAAACATGCTTCTCTAAGGCTTTGGGCTACCCCTAGCACCTTGTAGCTCTTCACTTTTTCTCTAACACTTCCTTTACTCTGCCATGTGGCTACCAGTCAGCCACGTGTCTGACCTCCATGCAGTCTCTAAACCTGCAGGGCTTCCATAATTTTCCTTTCTTCTTCCCACTATTCACCTCCTCAAGGCAGCTGTCAAGATTACCAGCTCATCTATCTTGAGGATTTTTTTTCCCATGGTTTTCCAACCCCCTCCTTGTTTGATTTCTTCCCTTTTGGGTCCCCTGCTAGCTTTATGTACCCTGCTTCTTATGGAACCCTGTCTAATTCAATTTTTTAAAAGTCACATATGGGGCATCATTAAAATCGGCACCAACCAAATCCTGGTCCAATACCAAACTACCCTTAATACCACCTCCAAATTTGATGACACCCACCCCTTATAAAAAAACAAAGGGGGAGATGTTGGGATAAGTCAGGAGTTCCTGGAATGTAGAGCATGGCCACCAGCCAGAGACCTCCCAGTGAGGATGGTAGGGACCAGGCCTGCTCCATTTTAAACACACTGTCTCTTACTCAACAACCCCCAGGCAAAACTATTAGGTCTCTAATCCCTTAGTCCTAACTGGGTTGCTTGTAGATCATGTGACCGGAAGACAGGACAAAAGCCACATAGTCTTAGAATCCCCCTCTCTTCCCCCACCTGCCTGCCCACCAAAAACCCAACCCCACCTCTTTGCCTACAATACTTTCCTATATAAATGAGCTGTCCACTGATACAGTCTCCTGGGTGTTTTCTCTGGTCATACTCTCTGCCGCCTGAGGCCTGTCTCGCCTTATTGATCTCTCTCCTCACCTGACCTTCCGCAATGGGGACTGGTGCACAATCATCTCCTGGTAGCAGCGGAGTTTGGGCCAAGGGGAGGCCAACAAAGGAGACCACACACATACAAAACTGAGATGTGGAAAGAGGACTAAGTGCAAATGAATATTATACATTGATTTACACTCTTAGTTTGTGGTGGTTTGAGTGAGAATGTCCCCGATAGCCTCAAATATTTGAACACTTGGTCATTTGGTGGCACTGTTTGAGGAAAGTTATGGAACCCTTAGGAGGTGTGGAGTTTGCCTGAGGAAACATGTCTTGGGAGGTGGGCTTTGAAAGTTCATTGTCTTGCCCAATTTCAAGTTTCTCTTTCTGCTTCCTGTTTGCTATTGAACATTTGTGCTCTTAGCTTTCAGTGTCTGCCATCATGCCTGTTGCTCACTGCCATGCCTCTGTGCCATGATGTATTCTTATCTCTCTGAGACCATGAGTCCAAATACACTCTTTCTTATATAAGTTGCCATGGTCATTGTGTTTTATCACAGCAACAGAAATGTGACTAACACAGAAATTTGTACCAGAAAGTGGGCTGTTGCTGTAGAGAACCTGACCATGTTGGTTTTGGGGAGGAAAATGGAAGACTTTTGAACTTTGGACTAGGAAAGCCATGGAATGCTATAAGCAGAACTTAATGGGTTGTGATAGTAGGAGCTTGGAATATAAAAGCCCAGCTTAAGATGTTTCAGAGGGAAGTAAGGACTATAGCAGCAACTGAGGTGGAGGCAATTCCTGTGCTATTTTGGCAAAGAATCTGGATATCTTCTCCCTGAGTCCCAACAATTTGTCTGATGCTGAATTCAAAAGTAATGGACTCATTTCTTCGGTGGAGGAAATTTAAAGACACCATATTAATGGATCTGAGGCATGTTTATTAATGGTGACACTTATGCAATTCTACATTGAAAAAGAGCAAGTTGGGAAGACATGTAAAATATACAGTTTGGACACAAGCACTAGGAAGCTTAATGTTACAGGCTTGTGCTGGAAGAAATTGCTCTCATTGTTGAGGAGATTACTGTCATGAAGGAGAAGTCTTCTTCTAGGTGCTAGAACAATGGAAAGAATTCTCTCAAGACAAGACTCCATCCAACCAAGTTTCCAACTTGTGAAAGAGAACCCAAGAGGCTTTCTGCTCCTTAAAAGCAATTGCTTCAGCATACAAAAGTTGCTGTTAATGTGGCTGAAGGTGCCTAGTTCCTAAGCTGGCAGTCGACTTGGCAGTGTTATCCACATGGTACTGGCTTTGGAAGCATGGAAGATACAAGAATGAAGTTGTAGACTATTCTTCTGTGGCTTCAGAGAGTCCTTGAGATGAGGCAACATGTTGGTAAAGAGTTCCTGCAGAAAGGCCTGAGAGACCACTGTGTGAAGCTGTGAAGGTGAAGCCTAGGTTGCAGTGGAGATCCCAAGATGTTGGAGATGACAAAGCTGTGGGACATTTGCCAAGGACAGTTGCATACAGGAAGTGGAGCTAGTCCAAGAAAGATATGTATGCTGCAAGTTTCAAAGTTGGAGGAAAGGAACTGTCTAAGCCCTTTGGGTCTGAAATCCTGGGTATTGGACATGGGGTTATAGGATTTGGTGTGTGCTTTGCTGGGTTTCAGTCTTGCCTTGGTCCCATATTGCCTTGGCCCCTATTCTTCCCTTTTGAAATAAGAATGTATATTCTGTGACATTGTATGTCAGAAGTACGTAATTTCTCTTTTTGATTTTATGGGGGAGGGTTACAGTTAAGATTGCCTTGAGTCTCAAAAGAAACTTTGGAATTTTGAACAGTGTTGAGACTGTTAACGACTATGGGTACTTTTAAAGTTGGAGTAAATGCATTTTGCATTATGATATAGCCATGAGGCAATAGGAGGCAGGGAGTGGAATGTGGGGGTTTGAATGAGAATGTCCCCCATACACTCAAATATTGAACACTTGGTGGGTTGGTGGTGCTCTTTAGGGAAGGTCATGGAACCTTTAGGAGGTGTGGCCTTGCTGTAGGAAGCACATCACCAGGGGCGGGCTTTGAGAGATTATAGCTTTTTCCCACTTCCAGTCCTCTTTCTGCTTCCTGTTTACCTTTGGGGATGTGAGTTCTCAGTTTTCAGCTTCTGCTGCCATGGCCACTGTCCCAGGCTGGCTGATGTGGCCCTAGAGCTAGGAGAAGCAAACACAAATCCCCTGTAGTGGAGTACTAGCCTAATAAATGTACAAGAGGCCTATGCTATCCCTTTGAAGAACAAAACAAAAGAGAATGCAAATGGAAATATGGCACTGTAAGTTAGATTCAGGAGAAAAACTAGATGTCAGGATAGAACTACAAAAACTCCATTCTATGTATTTATATCTGGAATATAAGCCTGATTTTATAAAATTATATGAATATAAGTAAAGTTAATTGTAATTAAGTAAGGAGATAAAAGCAATGATTGAAAGTATGAACAAGGCATCAAATACACAAAAATAGCAATCACACTTGAACAAGAACCACACAGAAATTCCAGCCACAGTGTAATTACAACCAAGAACTCATTGGGTGGAATTAGCAAATTAGACTCAGAAAAATATATCATTCAGAAGAGAAGGACAAAGACACTTGAAAACGGGTGGGACTGAACAGCATGGAGTAAAGAGACCTCTCCTCAAGGGACTTCTGGGGGTTATGTCCACTCCGGGGACAGTGATTTCACTTCCTCCCTGTCAGTGGCCCTCCAGATGGAACTCAGCATTTCAGGTTGTTGCTTCTCTCCTTATAGCCAGCCACCTGGTGGGCAGCCACTCCCTGGCCAGCTTGGTTTTCTTCACAAAGCAGTCTCATAAAGTTTATCTCTCAGCTTCACTCCTAGCACTGCAGGAATGATCAGGGAGGTGGGAAATGTATTGTCATTGTCATTGCTCTGCCATTTGGAAGAACTATTATTAATCCTACCTTTTTCCTGTGTTCTAGTGTGGGGTGAATGCTGACAAGTTTGTCTAGAAGAGTGGACAAAGGCAGTTTAAATAACATTCACTTCCAACTTCTGCTCCTCCAGGTTTACGTCTAGCACCCACTTCTGTGTGAATAGACTAGTCTCACAAGGAAGGCAAACCTTCAGTTTTTAAAGTATTTCATCATTCATAAATATAATGGCGGGTCACTGGAGAAAGCTTACTAAATACTAGTATTCACAAAAGAGGTAATTAAAACCAACTGTAATGCTGCTTCCCAGAAATAATTATTTTGTTGTACATCTTTCCAGGTTTTCTCTAAGCACACAAATGCATGAATTTTACTTTTTCCTTCCTTCCCTCCCTTCATTCCTCCCTCCCTTCCTTCTTTCTTTATACAGATTGGCATATCATTTAGTACCTTTCTCCATTGTACACTTCTTCATGGTTGTCTTTTATACTGTCATCTCCTCCTCCTCTTCCTCCTTCTCCACCTCCTTCTCTTTTCCCACCTCTTCCTCCTCCTCTTCCTCCTCCTCTTCTTCCTCCTCCTCCTCCTCTTCCTCCTCCTCCTCCTCCTCCTCCCCCATTTTTTTTCTAATGGCATTGGTGATTGATCCCAGATTCCAGACAGGGTTTTGTGCATGTGAAGCAAGCACTCTGTCTCTGAGTTATATCCTCAACACTAGAAATCATCACTTTTGTTTAATTGTGTGTGTGAGTGTGTGTGGGTATGTAATGTGTTTTATAAGCACATTGGTGTATGGTTGCACGCACTTACGTGTACACTTGAAGAGGTCAGAGGAAGGCATCAAGTGACTTCCTTGATTTCTCTTTGCCTTATTGCTTTGAGACAGGGTCGCTAGCTGAATTGGAAGCTCACTGTTTTGGTTAGACTGGATGGCCAGCAAGCTACCATCTACTTATCTCTGTGCCCCCAGTGCTGGGATTACAGGTACACAAAGCCATATCTGGCTTTTTCCTGGGTGCTAGGAATTTGAATTCAGATGCTAATGCTTGCGCAGTAAGTGATCTTACTCACTGAGCCACCTCCTCAGCCATGACCCATCATTTTCAATAGTTGTACTTTATTACATTGAAGGTATAATGCTGTCAATAACTCATTTCTGTATTTCCTAAGTATCCACAGTCATAGGAATGAGCTCATCTGTAAGAACTTGCTAATTTCTGCTTTCTCTGGTGGCAGATATGTTCTGGGTTCTTCAGGTCAGGGAGATTTTTACTCTAGGACCAAACCTCAGCCATTGACTGAATTTGGAGTTGATAGGTAAGTGTTCCACTTCCTTGTCCTCTGATGGTTCAACCATAGGAGTGATTCCAAAGGTCTGTCACAGGAATAGCCTGTGCACAGTGCTTCTAGCGTTGGCTTTGTCCTTTCCTGATCTCTCCTTCTAGTGATTCTTGGATCAACCTTATAACAACTATTTGATCCAGTTGTTCTTCGAGGAATCCAAACTAAGTATTTAAGCGGGTCCTTGTAAATACTGTTCATTTTTCTTAAAAGCTAAGTTTCATTTCATTGTTCTGACCTCTGGGATGTCCTACCAGCTTTTAGTCTGATGTCAGTAGAGATCTAGATCTATGTTGAACGTGGCCATGTTCTTGCCCTGATGGGGTTTGTTAGGTAAGCAGGTGCGAGTGTGTGTATATCCAACAACAGGACACTTCCACTCTCGGCCCCACCTGCTTAACTGATGGTGACTCCAGCTCTGGATCTGATAGATGCAAAATCCTATAGGATCAGTAGTTCTTATTGTTGGGAAGGTGCCACAGGCAGTAATTGTATTTGTATGTGTGGAAATGAGGTAAATGAATGTACACACACACACACACACACACACACACACACACACACAGAGTAGCTGTAGATACAGTGAGGAGACTTGCTTATTGCTCATTCCAGGAAAGGCAGGAGGGTCCTGAGTCAGAGTAGGGGTGAGCTTCACATGCCACCTTCAGCTAACACATGCCACCTTCTGCTCAGCCTGGGGCTCTTGCTCATTGAGCACGCTTGCTGGTAAGCAACTAGTTCTTGTATTTAAGGAAACTCCTCTGTTTCTCATTTGTTTAAACTATCCGTTGGATTTCAATACATGACATATGCCAGTGCTATAATTCTACCTCATTTTAGTTGGGTTTCATTTTCTTTGTCTGTCTAATGGGGAAAATAGCCTCTATCTTTCTAATAGAGCTTTTAAGAGACCCAAATAACATTGGAAAGTCACTTGTGAAATACAAACTTATCTATAAGGGTTAGGGCTTATTTTTATGATATTTTAGAAGACTATATACATACCCGTGCACTGTGGACTGTGGTAAAACTGCTGCCTGGCTGTGGGTGGTCATGACATTCTCAGGCAACAGCCACACATTATGTTGTATGCAAAGCTGTGTTGATAAAATACAGGCTCCTATATCATTTTCTCCTGATGGTGCCAAGCCTTGTATAGGAAGGAATCCCACATGGGAACTCTGGCCTTAGAGTGAAGATATTTTCTTAGTAATAATCTTGGTAAGTAGTATCTTTGTGCACTTTGATGCAATCATTTCTTAACTAAAAAAGGATCTCTATGGATTCCCTGAATTTCAAGTTCATAAATCAAAACTGATGTTTCTCAAAGAATGGACAAAAGGAAAGTCAGCTTCATTGGAATTGTCCAAGGAGATTGTTAAGGATGTGGATGGAATTCTCCCATCCAGCTTCCCTTAGGCTCCACCCTCTTTAGCGCATTAGTCTGCTGGGATAGGGTCCCAGTATCTGAAGCATGGGAAAAGAACACCTTCAGCTGTGCTTCGTGCATTCTGCTTCAGCATTGGCTGTCCAATGTGACGGGAGCTAGTTCTAATGAGCAGTTCCCTCAGAAAGCTTGAGGAATGAGAGCATTTTGGTTCCTCAAAAGCAAAACCATGGCTAGTTGTTCTCTTATTTGATGGATAGGGAAAAATTAATTCATTCTATGTACTGATTGCTACATAGAGTATTCTTATTCAATATGATGCCGTTATAAACTTTTTTTAAGCTTTTACTAAAACTTCCATTACTAAATTTTTCTTTGGTAATGAAAGATTTAAGAGGTTCAAAGGGTGTTGACTTATCAGGAGTTGTTAAGGTTTGAATCTAGAATGCCTCTCATTATGTGTTGAACTCTTGTTCCTGAGATGGTAGAGGTGGAAGAAACTTTGTGAGATGGGTCTAGCTGGAGGAAACGGGTTGCTAGAGCCCTTGAAGTATACACACCTGGTCTATTCCTCTATCTGCTTCCTCTCCACTGCTGCTATGCCAAGCTCCTCCTGACTATGATGGAAACCTCTGAAACCATGAGCCAAGTAAGTTTTTTCCTCTTTGTAAGTTGTTTAGGTCAGGTGTTCTGTAACAGTGATGAGAAAGGCAGCTAACACAGAAGTCAAAATTCGAAACATATGATCTGTGTAGCAGCTGTGATCTCAGCAGACTGCCAGAGAGCGCCTGTTTCTGTCCTCCCTCTGGCATAGGGGCTGAGAACACAAGGGACTGCCTGAGAACACCCAGATCCTGCCTCCACATGGTGGTGAGCTTCCCCTAATTGTGCCATACCAAACCCCCTAACTGGGATTGTGAGGCCCCTCCCAAGGCCCTGGGACAGACCTGGCTTTGGTAGGGTAAGGCTGAGATCTTAGCAGACATACTGAGAGAGTGGGTTCTGACCTCCATCTGTGTACTGTGGTCTCAGCAAACCTGTTTCAGGCCTTCCTCTGGCATAGGGGCTGAGAACAACAACAGACTGCCTGAGAGCACCCGCATACTGCCTCCATGTGGTGGCGAGCATCCCCTAATTGTGCCATACCCAACCACCTAACTGGGATTGTGAGGCCCCTCCCAAGGCCCTGGGGCAGACCTAGATTTGGTAGAATAAGGCTGAGGCCTTAACAGACAGCCTGAGAGGGTGGGTTTGTGTGTAGTGCCTGTGATCTCAGCAGACCACCACAGAATGCCTGTTTCAGACCTCCCTCTGGCATAGGGGCTGAGAACCCAGGAGACTGACTGAGAGTTCCAAAATCAGCCCCCCCTTAGGGAACTTTCCAAATTTTCCTCTGAGTTCCCGCTAGTAGGGGTCCAAGCCTTAGAAGGAAGGCTGAGTGTACCTGACTGGAACCTGACTTGAGCTTCTGTAGGTATTCCTGAGTAGCTGTTCTGAAGCCATCAGCTCCCTCCAAAATAAAATCCGAGAGAACCTGAAACCTGGACCAACCGGCTTTACATAAACAGTAAGAAAAAGCCCAAGGCACACCAATAATACAAACAGAAGCATATGTCAACTTAATTCTCATATCAGAATCACAAACAACAAAAGAAATTCACATGCCAAAATCACAACGAAAGAATAATAAAATGGAAAGCCAAACACTATGTCCCCACCAAACTCCACCAGTCTACAAGGAGAACACCCTAGAGACAACCCAGGACACAGAATTTAAAAGAAGAATCATAAACATGATCAAGGAATTCAATGAATTTGAAGACTGCATGAACAAACAAATTAAGGAACTGAAAGAAGATAGGGATAAACTTCTGAATGAATTCACAAAAAAGATAGAAAATTGAAGAAAATGTAGGAAGAAATGAAGAAAGAAGTGAAAAACTCCATAAGCCAATTTGAAATAACAGGGGAAAGCCTCATTGCTAGAATGAATGAAATGGAAAACAGAATATCAACACTGGAGGATAAAGTTGAAGAATTGGACCACTCAAGCAAAGATTACAGAAAATTAAAAAAAAACCCACAGGAATGGGATATGCAAGAGATGTGGGACACCATGAAAAGACCAAATCTACATATCATAGGTATAGAGGAAGGAAAAGAATTTCAGGTTAATAGTATTGACCTGATCTTAAACAGGATTGTAGAAGAGACTTTCCCAAAATTAAGGAAAGACAAACCCATAGAAATACAGGAAGCACATAGAACACCAAATAGACAGGCTCAGAAAAGAAACTCCCCATGACATATCATAGTAAAAATACTAAATGTACAGAGCAAAGAGAGAATACTTAAAGCAGCAAAAGAATAACAAGTCACATATAAAGGGAAGCTTACCAGAATTACAGCTGAGTTAGCAATGCAAACTATGAAAGCCAGAAGAGCCTGGACCAAGGTAGTTCCAGTTCTAAATTACAATAGATGCCAACCCAGAATACTTTGCCTAGCAAAATGTCTATTATAGTTGAGGGGGAAAGAAAAATCTTCCATGACATAAAAACCCTGAAAGAATACATGTCCACAAAACCAGCACTTCAAAGAATGCTTGAAGCATTACAAAGAGAGGAGAGAGAAAAAATTATACCTGAAGGGCAATGAAAGAAAATAAAGGAAATTTGAGGAAACACAGAATGAGACAAAGAACACAAGCAGCAATCAAAATGATGGCAACCAATGCACACCTTTCAATAATAACCTTAAATATCAATGGACTGAACTCCCCAGTCAAAAGACACAGGCTAACTGAATGGATGAAGAAACAAAATCCATCTTTTTGATGTCTACAAGAAACCCATTTCACCTTCAAGGACAGGCACTACCTTAAGGTGAAAAGATGGAAAAGAATATTCCAAGCAAATAGCACTAAGAAACAAGAAGGGGTTGTAATTCTAAAATCTGACAAACTAGACTTCAATATAAAACTAGTCAAAAGAGATAAGGAGGGGCACTTCATTCTGATCATTGGAACAATTAACCAAGAAGATACTACAGTCCTTAACATATATGCACCAGACTCTGGTGCACCCAAATTCATAAAAACAACACCTCAGGACTTTAAGACCCAGATGAACCCCAATTCAGTAATAGTAGGGGACTTCAATATCCCACTGTCTCCATTAGACAGGTCAATTGAACAAAGAATAGAGAGAGATGTCTGAATTAATTGATACCATACATCAAATGGACCTAACAGACATCTTTTGAATATTCCATCAAAGCATCAAAGAATACACTTTCTACTAAGCACCCTATGGAAGCTTTTCAAAAATTTACCACATACTGGGCCACAAAACAAACCTCAACAAATACAAAAAAATTAAAATAATTCCATGCATTCCATCAGACTACAATGCAAGAAAGCTCAAAATCAACAGTGGATGAAACCCTAGTCACTACATGAACTCATGGCGATTAAACAACACACTCCTAAACAATGAGTGAGTCAAAGAAGAAATTAAGAAAGAAATAAAAGAATTCCTGGAATTTAATGAAAAGAACAATACAACACAGCACAACCTCTGGGACACTTTAAAGCAGTCCTAAGAGGTAAGTTAATAGCCTTAAGTGCCTACATTAAAAAATTAGAAAGAGCCCAAATAAATGACCTAACAATGTAACTCAAGATGCTGGAAAGGCAAGAACAAATGAAACCCAAACCCAGTAGAAGAGAAGAAATAACAAAAATCGGAGCAGCAATTAATGAAATAGAAACAAAGAAAACAATACAAAGAATCAATGAAACTAAGAGCTGGTTATTTGAAAAGCTAAACAAGATAGACAGACCCCTAGCCAAGTTAACCAAAATAAAGAAAGAGCAAATCCAAATAAACAAAATCAGAGATGAAAGGGGAAACATCACAACAGACACCCCAAAGATCCAGACCATTATAAGAAACTATTTTAAAAACCTTTCCTCTACTAAATTTCAAAATCTAAAAGAAATGGTTGGATATCTAAAATCATGGGAACCACCAAAGTCAAACCAAGAAGAGATCTGCAGTTTAAACAGACCCATAACATATAAGGAAATCAAAACAGTAATACAAAGCCTGCCAACTAAAAAAGCTTAGGCCCAGATGGATTTACAGGAGAATTCTACCAGACATTTAAAGAAGGCCTCCAACCAATAGTACTTAAATTATTCAAAATGATAGAAATAGAGGGAGAACTCCCAAATTCTTTCTATGAAGCCAGCATCACTCTAATACCCAAACCAGGTAAAGACACAATCAAAAAAGAAAGCTATAGAAATATATCCTTAATGAACATAGATGCAAAAATTCTCAACCAAATACTTGCAAACTACATACAGACATACATCAAAAAGATCATTCATCCATGATCAAGTAGGCTATATTTCAGAGATGCAGGGATGGTTCACTACCTGCAAGTCAAAATAAACATCATTAATCATATAAATGGGCTCAAAGGCAAAAACCAGATCATCATCTCAATATAGGCAGAAAAGGCTTTTGACAAAATTCAGCATGCATTTATGTTCAAAGTCCTAGAGGGAATTGGACTAGAAAGAACATACTTCAACATAATTAAAGCTATATACAACAAACCCACAGCCAACATCATTCTAAATAGAGAAAAACTGGAAGCATTCCCATTAAAATTAAATTAAAATCAGGAACCAGAAAAGGATATCCACTATCTCCACTCTTTTTTCAACATAGTGCTTGAAACACTTGCTAGAGCAATAAGACAGGAGAAGGAAATTAAAGGAGTACTAATTGGAAAAGAAGAAGTCAAACTATCCCTTTTTGCAGATGATTTAATTCTATACCTAAGAAATCCCAAAAGTTCTAACAGAAAGCTGCTAGAACTGATCAACACTTTCACTATAGTGGCAGGTTATAAAATCAATCTACAATAATCATTAGCGTTTCTATGTACCAATAACAAGCAATTGAAGAAAGAGTACAGAGAAATGCTCCTATTCACAATTGCTGATATATATGAATAAATGTGACCAAAGACACAGTGAAAATTTAAAAATTTAAAATCATTAAAGAGTTTGAGGAAGACACCAAGAGATGGAAGGACTTCCCATGCTCATGGATTGGAAGAATTAATATTGTGAAAATGACCATCCTACCAAAAGCAATATATAGATTCAATGTAATCCCAATCAAAATCCCCATTAAATACTTCACAGAATTAGAAAAAAAAATCCTTAAATTTGTATGGAAGCACAAAAGACCCCAGATAGACAAAGCAACCCGGAGTAGAAAGGGCAGTGCTTGGAGGATTACTATTCCAGATCCCAAAGTACACTACAGAGCTATAGCCATAAAAACAGCATGGTACTGGCACAAAATAGACAATAGATCAATGCAATATCATTGAAGACCCAAACCAGAGTACATGCAATTTCAGCCACCTGCTATTTGACAAAGGTACCAAGAATGCACAATGGGGGAAAGACAGCATCTTCAACAAATGGTGCTGGCAAAACTGGATCTCTACCTGTAGAAGAATGAAACTGGACCTTTGTCTTTCACCTTGCACAAAAGTCAACTCCAAATGGATCAAAGACATATCATTGAAGACCCAAACCAGAGTACATGCAATTTCAGCCACCTGCTATTTGACAAAGGTACCAAGAATGCACAATGGGGGAAAGACAGCATCTTCAACAAATGGTGCTGGCAAAACTGGATCTCTACCTGTAGAAGAATGAAACTGGACCTTTGTCTTTCACCTTGCACAAAAGTCAACTCCAAATGGATCAAAGACCTCAATGTGAAACAGAAAACTCTAAAACTATTAGAAGAAAATATTGGCAGAAACTTACAAGACATAGGTGTAAGAAAGGATTTTCTAAATTGGACAGAATTTGCTCAGGAATTGAGGTTGGCAATTAACAAGTGGGACCTCATTAAACTAAAAAGCTTCTGTACAGCAAAAGAAACAATAAAAAAATGAAGAGAAAACCCACAGAATGGGAAAAAATTTTCACCAGTAACACATCTGACAGAGGTTTAACATCCAGAATATATAAAGAACTCAAAAAACAAAGAAGTGAGAAACCAAATGACCCAATTAAAAGATCTAAACAGAGAATTCTCAAAGGAAGAAATAAAGATGGCTAAGATACATCTCAAAAAGTGTTCAACATCATTAGTAATTAGGGAAATGCAAATTAAAACCACCCTAAGGTATCATCTTACCCTAACCAGACTGGCTATGATCAAGAGACTAAATGATACCAAATGCTGATAAGGATGTGGAGAAAGGGGAAAGCTCATTCACTGTTGGTGGGATTGCAAACTAATGCAATCCCTATGGAAAACACTGTGGAGAACTCTTAAAAAACTAAAAATGAACCTACCATATGACCCAGTTATACCACCCCTTGGCATATACCCAAAGGACTCATCCTATTGTAGAGACACTTGTACAACCATGTTTGTTTCTGCTCTTTTCACAATAGCTAAGAGATGGAAGCAACTTAAGTGTCCCTCAAGTGACAAGTGGTTAGCAAAAATGTGGTATATTTACACAATGGAGTTTTAATCACCAGTAAAAAAAGATGAAATAATGAAATTTGCAGGTAACTGGATGGATCTAGAAACTATTATACTAAGTGAAGTAACACAGACTCAGAAAAACAAACAATGTACATTCTCCCTCATTTGTGGACCCTAGTACCAAGTCCTTTTAAATTCCATGTCCTTTTAATACTGTACAACTGTCTCTTCTGTGTGAAATAATGACCATCATCATGACTTCAGTAGTGCCTGATTGCTAAACATCATCACACTTGGGCTTGTTGTTGGTGGTGCTCCTTCATTAAAGGAGGGGTAAACAGGGTCATTGGACCCTCACCAGAGTATCCAGCCACTCTTCCCAGCTAACTGTATGTAATTTGGCCCTAATCACCCGTGGTCTCCTGGATTTGGAGAGGGATAAAGTACACAATCTGGGGAAGGCTGGGAAGAGAAGGCTTGACCCACGCTGGATAAAGGCTTTCCAGTGTGCATACCCTTAGGTCATACATACACCTCAGCAACCCCTCAGTTATCTTGGTAAGTAAGCTCAGTAAAGTCATTAGTTCCCCAGTAAAACTTTAATCAAACATTGGCTTGACACTAGAACCTTAAAAGGGAATAAGCATTGCTAATTTTCCTCAGGAAAAGAATTCTTACAACAGATGGAAAATTTATTTGTTATTATGTCTCATATTTATTTAAAAAAGAAAATGAGAATGTAAAAGATGTTAAAAGGATATGGGAATGAAGACATTTTCCAAAATAGACAGAAAAATTCAAAAAGCCTAAGCAAGTGATCTGTTAGGTTTGTTATGATATATAAAGGATGAGACAAAAATAATATACACATAATCTTAAACTTTCTAAGGTCATAGTTTGGTCAACTAGTTTAAGGAACAAAATATGTATCTAGCCAAGGTTTCTCTGAGAACATTTGGTTTTTTACCCAACCTTTATCTACATAGCACATGGTAATTAAAAGTATCAGATTGGTAGAACTAACCTTACTGGATATTTAACAGCCATACTTTGAGACCTATACTAATCTGGTCAGAGGGACTTAAAGGACAGTTTTTGCTCTTTACCCTCCAAGGTTGACTAAGTTCCAGGGGACTATGGAACATCTCTAAAAATGTCCCGTAACTGTGGTGAGTCACCTGTCCTCTTGTTCAGGGAGGCCATGGAGACCCCACCTGACGGACTTGAACCAGTGTCCAGTCTACACAGAGGAGGGTCATCACAGAGGAAACATTTCCTCCATGCTTCCAAGTGAAGACAGCTATGATCGAGCAGGACCTTTGACTTATTTTCACATAGATGGAACTGGTAAAAGAAAGGAGCCAGGAGCTCCTCCCAAGCCCATATGACCCCTGGGGAACAGATCCTCAGATGACATTAACTCTAAATATAAATTGATTTATTTGGGCCAACTGTGTTGTCTTAAACACCCAAAAGGAAAGTATAACCAAAGTGTAAAATGATTAGTATATTTCTTTAAGAGTTCAAGGGATTATACCTCTCAGACATAATGCTTAAGTCCATATAAAAAGTTATTTAGACAATTATCTCTCATTGATGATTTTGTTCTGAATCAGGAAGTGCTGCTCTAATGTAAGACTTCAAATCTTGGTCTCTAATACTGTAGTGCCCACCTGTAGCTAAGGGAGACAACTAGCTATTGTTCTAAAATGATGGATAAATTTGTTTTCTCTCCCTATCTAGAAGCATTTGAGAGGGAACTGATGCTGATTCTAACCACTCCAACAGCTATCAAAATGCCTGAAATCAAATCTTGAATCCATCACTCTTGAGTCCAGCCTTGAAAGACAAAAGAAAAATGAAGAGGAAGCCAATAGAGGGATGCTTTTGGAAACCCTTGTCAAGAAATTTCAATGGACTCTCATATGAATTTACTGTTGTGACTTTTTTCTAGTTCCCTGTCTGGAATTTGTAATGCTAATTACTCTTGCCTTTTCTTCTCCTTCACATCTCCCATTTACCAGTCCAGGACTTTCTTTTCACCCTACAGATAAGAGATATGCAATTTGGGAGTCTTTTAGATAGAACCACTGAATGGGATACCCCAGTTGCCTCACCCTGCATCCCTGTTCAGCATGGAAGAAGCCAGAACAGTCTGCATCCCCATTCCCTATCTGCAAGCTGAGTAACCTCTTCAGAAGATGGTGTGATAAGAATCAGAGGTAGGAACTAGCTAAGCAGTTAGTATAAAAAGACCCCCCCAAAAGTAGCCATCTTCTTGGCTAGAAGTCAAAATGTCCTTGGGCCTCTTACCAACATACTCTGTTCCAAAGGCCAAAAATGTCAAAAGTATTTGTGAGCTCTTATCTAATCCTTAAAAGATTTTAGAGCTACCTCTTCAGAGGGGGGAATGTTACAGTATCAAAAATCCCCATAAAAAAAGAAGAAAGAGTACATGAAGTTATCAGAAAAAAAGTGATGGGGAGATATGGGAGGAGTTTGGGGAGGGAGTGGACATGGATTTGATCAAAACACCTTATGTCCTTACTGTATCTTTCTGCCTCAAGGACTCCTCAGCTCTCTTCTATCAGCTGCTCTTCACAGCCAAGCCTTGTTTTCCCACAGGCACTTCCTTTACCTTCCCCACTTTTTCAGACAATGCCTGGTGATCCAGAACCATGTGCTTTTACTCACTCTGTCAGTGGAATAACAAGTAAACCCCATCGCTCACCAGTGTCCCACCAATCAGCCCTGCTTTTTCTTGTGTACTGACCAGTGGCTTCCTCTAAAAGGGCAGGAAGGGCTTCACATGGTCAGAATGCGCCCAGAGCTTCTTTTCTGGTCTCTCTCTAGCCATCCCACATCTGTCTACTTCTTACCTTTCAGGAAGTTTGAAGCCTCCAAGTCCAATTGTGTTTAGAAAACTATATTTCTGGAAGAAAATGGTGTTTGCTCAGTTCAGCTTCAGACTGTGTAGGTCAGAGAAGTGTGATGCATTCAGTGCCTGTGGTTTCTTTACTCATCATCTGGCCTGACTTATCTAACTAGGAAACCACATTTGTGCACCTTTTGTAGCTTGACTTTATGTGTTTCTTGGAAAGCTCTATGACCCATGAAAAATTATTGAATTGGGCCATAATGAAAATTAATTTAAAAATACTGTGTTATAGAGTCACTAATTTTCAACTAATATCCATTTACTTTAGATACATTCCAAATTTTGTGGTAATTGCTTATGATACAAGACTAACTCTGGACCTGAGTATTTGACCCTCCCTTTTACATTTTTCTGGGTAAAGGAAGAAATGCTATCAAAAGCAGCAAGGAGTTCATCAAGGTGAATTAATGGGCTCAGTAGGAGATTCATGCTAATGCATCAGTGAAAATTAAGAGACGTCTCTATTTCAGGCATCCAGCAGAATTTACACCCATTCCATATTAGTCTGCGACATCTATGTGCGGAGGTGGGTATATGAAAGAAAGCACTGTGCCTCTCTGAGGAGCTTGGGCTGGTGGCTTTGGGAAGGAGATCAAGAGAAAACAATGAACAAGAGTATTTGCCAAATGTCTACAGGAAAGCAGTATAGAATTTTGGAGATGAGCTGCAGATTAGTCTTCTTCAATTTTCTCTCCTAGACAATATTCAAAATGCTCTTTTACAATAGTACATATAGATTGCACAAGCCTTATTTAAGATTTTAGTGCTTTCCAGTTAAAGCCGGAACAAAATAGAACTCTGTTAGTGTGGTCACCATGCATTGGCATGAAACTCTTTTCTGCCCCCTCATGCTCCATTTCCCTAGGATCCCTCCTTCATTCTGTAGTACTCATACTGACCTCCCTGCTGGCCTTTGAATATGCGTTGGATAATGCTTTGCATTGGCTCTTTTCAAAGCCTGTAATGCTCTTCTCTGGGACCTCACATGGCTGACTCTTGCCATGTAGATTTTCTCCTTGACAGCTGTAATAGCGATCAGCTGGTTGCTCTCCTTCCCACCACCCTTCATTTTCTCCATAGTGTTTGCCCTGTTTGAAATCATCTTCTTCACCATTATTTTCTGCCTCCCTCAAATAGAATGTGAACTTTCTTAGAGTTCTTATTTTTATGTGCCATCCCTTACCACCTCTACAATCCAGAACACCACAGACACACAATGTGGTCTCAGCACATGTCTACCAAATGAATTCCAGCATGTTAATAGGAGAGAAATGCATTGATATATGAGGAATATATATAATCTTGAAAATAAAGGGCTTAATTGTTGTTACATTGGATTCATAAACCATATAATGTTGGATAGTTTTTTTTAGAGAGCCTTAGTATGTGTGAGTAATCATTTTTAAAATTATGATAATAGGGCCAAGGGTGTGGCTCAGTAATAGAGTCAAAACCAAACCAAACCAGAAACAGACATAGAAAGGAGAACCTGGGGAAGAAGAAACAACGACTTTGAATCTTTATTTTTCCTTCGCTGAATTTTTAATAATTGAATATTTAAGCACTTGTTCTCTCGGTCATTCATCCATGAAATAGGTGATTAATATGGAAATATTTCATCATTTTTCCCCTAGCAAAGCAGTAGTTTCCAATGCGCCATTATTTACCTTTCTTTTCTCCCCAAAAGGCTATAAATCATCAAGTCAGAACTCCTACATAGATCTAATGATTTTGGAAATGTTGACTAAAAATGTATTTTGAAGAATATTCTGGTTTTATTTAAAGCAATAAAATATTAAATCCATCTTGGACATTCAGTTTTGCTGTAGTTTATGTAGAACAGTGTTATGTTTACCAAATGGGCAACTCAACAACAAAGAAAATAGAATCCAGTCAAAGAAAATAAAATCCAATGATAGACATTTATCAAGGCTTTTAAAAACTGACAAGTCCTTTCCTATTTTATTCAAGGATATTTTAGTTTACATCTTAGAATTTATTAAATTTCTTCATATTTAGAGTTCGACTGCTGTAGTACAAAACTTAAGGAAGTATCAGCATTCATCATGTCAAGTTCCTTTATGGCAATGATTTTCCTGTCAGGAAGCTGAGGGGCAAAAGGAGAGAAAACACAACAAAACAAAAACAAGTCAGCCTTCATGATGCCCTGGGAGAAAACACGCCAGCAATAGCCATAGTCCACGGTCCATGTAAATAGCCTGCTCCAGAAAATGAACGTGCAAAAGTTCCATGAAATTTCAGAATTTAATTTTGATTTCTAGCTGTGGGAAGAAGGAAAGAATCTGAGACTAACAGGCTAGCTACTTTGTTCTTTCAGGGGTGAGGGTAATGGAAATTCCTGAGACCTGCATCCTTAAGTACTTACAAGGAAGATGGGCTGTTTGAAGAAAGTGGGCTGAGGCCAGTGGAAAGGCTTCAGGATCCATGTAGGAAGTTTGCACTTTGGTATGGTTTGTCAAAAGGTGTTGAAGATGAGGGTCATGAGAGCTTATGCTGTGAAAAGATGATTTTGCCAGAAACATGGAGCAAGAAGACTTCAGGAGCAGGGCTGAAAATTATTGCAACAGACTAGGCATTAAATGAAGCAGTTTGAAAGTGCTAGAAGGGTGAAGAAGTAGGCAGAAGTAGGCTGTGGATGCTGAAGTCCAGGGATGAACATCTAATCTGATGTGGAGAAGGAAAAGGAGCTCAATTTTGGAAACATGGAATTTGAGGACTCAGAAGGACCCCTAACTGCATCCATCTGATGCCAGTTGGAAACCCAGCATTTGAAGTTGGTTGAAAATTCAGGTTGAAAAACTTAATGTGTGTGTGTGCATGTGTGTGTGTGTGCATGTGTGCATGTGTGTGAATGAGACGGTGGGGGGAGAGATGGGGAAAGAAGGAGGAGAGAGAGGGGGAGGGAGCGAGGGGGGAGGGAG